>NC_137117.1:31086956-31459456 GCF_949357685.1 Gobio gobio | reverse complement strand
TTCGAACACAGCCAGTGACAGCAACAGAAATTACATTATTACGCCATTAGATGGCGGCAATGAGTAAGTCAAACAGCGAAGACTTTTATATGGAAAGGAATTAAATGTGTTGTGTGAACACAGGAATGAGGCGCAACTGAAAAGCTAGGCAGTGACTCGTTGCCTCGCTGCCTTATCAGACAATGACTTGTAAGGCACCGTTTGTGTCACGAAACTAATTTTGGAGAGACTACTACAAATAAGACCTAAACAAATATTTAATTACTACATTAGTAATTTCTTGCTAGAAATGACATCAGAAGTGGAAAATGTTGGTAAAAAACATACATTTAGACATAAACTGACAAATGCAAATCTCGGACGTTATATATTTTTTCCAGCTCAACTGTCACAGAATGGAACGCACAGGATTGTGGGATGTCAAAGGCAGCGAAGGATACGTCTATGCTGCCTTCAAAAATCAGTCAGATGAAGGTATCTCAGGAGGCAGGAAGTGAAGCTAACATTAGAATCAGACGTGCCTTGATGCCTTCATACCTTGAAATATGTCCTCCGAAGTCAGCATTTTCCAGGTTTCGGACGCAGCCCCTGTCAGGACAGGGGAAAAACCCTTTACTGTTAAAAGGACAATATATCGCAGTGGACATTGAACAGATTTTTTATTATGAACATAGGATTTTTTATTATGACCCTATGGAATATGCAGGTAATACACTCAGTCAGTGTCTCACTCTCACAATAATACAAGCTTCAATTAACAATATCAATGAGAACAAACGCATGTTTATGTTGCTAAGAGTGGTTGTGCAGTGTGCAGAGAACCGTTGGGTGAAGCGTTGATAGCCGTGTTTTATCGTGAATAAAACACTGCTGACCAATCAGAATCAAGGACTGGATCTGTTTTATAATAATACATTTACAATATATATATATATATATATATATATATATATATATATATATATATATATATATATATATATATATATATATATATATATATATATATATATATATATATATATATATATATATATTTAAGGAGCGTTAGCATGGAATTTGATGCCTGATGTTGAATTTGACCTTTTAAGACATAATTCACTGAAATGCATTCTGCTATGGAACTTAAATCCTATATTCATGTCCCGCTGGGGCAAATGCTATCGCAAATGCTATTACTGCATTGAAAACATGTAGTACCTGAAGGGTTTTCTCTTGTAGAGTGTACTGTTGACCTGGAGAGCCTCACTCTGTATTTTCTCTATGTGTGTGTGTGCTTGTTACTGTAGACGAGGACACTGCTGACCCCCTAAAGGGTATAGAGAAGGGAGGAGAGCTAATGGTGGGTCAGTTTTCAGGAGAGGGGCCACATTGAAAAGCCACAAACACACTCTCACACACACAGCACATATACCTGAAGCCTATACGTCACCAGATTGTTTATGTTTGTCATATGTCACATATTATAACCTTATCTTTTACTGAAGGACGTGCGCATGATGGGGGATGAGAGAGAGTGAGCAAGATGGGGATTTGAAGAAAGACTGTAGAAAGAGAAAAAGAAAACGTGTAGAGGAATATCACTGGGAAAAGAATGGCTATGATCAGGCAAGAGCTTTAGGAGCCGTGTTAATATTAGAAAAGCTTTCCAGCGCTGGAGAGACCAAAGCAGGAAGACCTGAAAACAGACGCAGAGGTTGCGTTATTTCTGCTCCATACGCGAGAAACATTGGTTTTGCTTTGTTTCACAGAACCGAGTTGTTGAAATGCTAGCTATATTATCAGGACAGTTTTGAGTGGCATTGTTTATCTGGAGCTGCTTCTGGTGAACTCTTGAATTCGTTTTAGCTGTAGGAAACTGATTCCTTGTCAAATTACATTTACATTTAAATGTATTCCTTAATCAGACACTTTTACCCAGAGTGAGAATAATACAAGCAGAAGGAATTAATCAAAAGGCCAGAACTACACAAGTAGTGCCACTATACCAACTTTCCACAGTATTAGTTCAATTCTAGTTCAGAAGGGCTGATTTCTTTAAAGGCTTAAAGTTAGTTAAGTGCTCCTGGAAGAGGTTTTCAGCTGTTTTGTGAATATTTAATGGATTCTGCTGTTCGTGGGAAATTAGAATCTTAGACATCTTATTTTTACCAGTAATGTGATCAGATTTGAGCGAGGTGTGCAGACCACCAATGAGGTTAAAGCATCTCTAGCAGAAGGAACGACCACTGCAAACAACAATACAGTTACTCCACAACCTCCTGCAATATAAAATCACTTTATGTGTGAACATCCCATTATAAGGCAGCATGATTACCGCCCCCCCAAGCATCTTTTTCTCTTTAGACTGGACAGCAGGATTCTTGTCTTTGGCAATTACCTACCATGACTCTGGGTTTTTCTGCCTGTTTTTTAACCAGGCAATGGAATTCAAAAGCAGCACGCAAGACCTTGAAAGACCTCACAGAGGAAGAGAGAACGAGAGAGAAAAAAGCTTGAGCTGATGTCTTGTGCTGGTCTTGTAATTGGGGTGATTTCTTTACAATTGTCGTTACTCAAAAAAGCCCTGGAACAGAGCTGAGTAGGATAAGCAGTTAAACTAAAAAGAGGTCTTAACCTTTTATGAGGTGACAAAAAAGTCTTTCTTTCTTTCAAGCAAGCATTCACACACACATTTTTGTCCCCAATAGTTGTCATTAAGTGCAGCTTTTCATGGCCAAGAAGAGCAATCACAATTGCCAAACCACAAAACCCCCCAAAATTCAGAATCTAAACTCCTCATAACCACAGCAATGGCTGCCTCTTCCAAATAACAAAATAATGAGTGAAATGAACACATACAGATGTAAAAGGGGTTGAGGCTTGTGGACGGAGCAAACCAATATTCGCTGCTTTAGTTACTGTAAAAAGAGCTCACACACAGCATTAGAATTCACTGTCAATCATTTGTGTTTTCTCTGTGTGAAATGCAACAAAAAACACGTTGATGTTTGCAAGTTTGATGGTTCCAGATGTCCCAAAACCATTTTCATGAAACACTCAAACACGCATATTCCAATTTTTCTTTTACTTTTCCGAGGCTGTCATGTGAATACGTTTTTACAGCATTATTTTTTAATCCAACTACAATTTGATCACAACTTTTTGTCTTACTATATGACATTTTTTCTTCATCTTTACAGATAAACAATGCAGCATGACCAGTCAAACATACAGACACCCCCCCCCAAAAAAAACATCCATACCAACACACTGGCACCATTCTATTGTATACATATAACAAAGGTAATATCTATTTATGAATATTCAAATAGAAGAATTATATCAAAGACATGGCCACAGAGTCATTAAAAATAAATCTAATAAATAAATAAGTCAATAATTACAGAAGAACTCTTTTGAGGAAATGGATGATTGAACTCGCTAACCTCACCATTCACATAAGCAAATCAAAATAATACACAATTTGTACTGTTTTCAGGTCACTGAAACATTAAACTTAGACCAATAAAGTCAGTCAGGCTGGACCTGAGGAATACTGATTGGTCAGTTTATCTATATTTTACAAATGTCCACTTCTTCTCATCACTGTCAGTTAAACTTTTCAAATGTTCAGTGCATAGGCAGAAAGTTGAGTCCCTTTTCTAGTTTCACTTCCCATGCAGGTCATGTAAACGCCATGTTATTCCTGTCCAGACTGATGTGCACACTCGGACCAGTCAAGCATTCCCAGGCATCCGGATGCCAAACATGCTGAGGTCCCACCGTATAGCACCATGCCGACCATCAAGGATCGGACCGTAACCTCATGGCGGCATCTGCCTCCTGAGTCCCACCTCTGCATAGAGATGTCATGTGGAAGGTGGAGGTATGAACAACACTATACCGTGGTCTCGTACTCCGTCACTTCCTTGGGGTTGCTGAAGCTCTGGTACTGGATTCGGGGCGTCACAGGAGACGTATTCTCTAGCACCAGGATGGTCTTCCTCAGCCTACGGTCGATAAAGTGGGCATCCCAGGCCGGGTAACTTTTTCTTGGCAGGTCGATGCGGATAACGGGACCTTCAGTTCTTGGTGGACGCGGGGAAGAAGCTGGGGGAACACTAGGAGGCCTTACCTGAAACACAGGCAGGCAACTGTCTCTATCCCCAGCCCCAATCTCCCGATCCCCAGTATTAGTCCTCTGGAGAGTCCTGGGAGGGCTAGTAACCACGTCCGGTTGGGGCAAGGGTGTCCCCAAATCCACAACGCCTCCCAGGCCGATTACCCCCATTCCCTCCTCCACACAGCTCCACTGAGCACCCAGGATGGGTCCGTCCGGGTGGAGCAGGCAATAATAGACGAACATAAAGAATGTTCCCAAAGCATAGCTACACACAACCACGCACACAATGATCAGGGCGTAGTGTGAGTCCAAAGTGAGAGGTTCTCTGTGAACATACCAAGCGGTTGTGAGTGCGACATTCTCAACCAAGGTCACGCAGTAGTACACGCCCAGCCGAAAGCGGGCACGGCCTTCCTTCACATTGAACCAGCAAAAGATGTAGATGATGCCCACCACCATGTTGTAGATGATCTCCTCCCACTTGGACATGCAGAAGTCGGTCTCGCCCTGGATGATCCAGAAGGTCATGGCGCACCAGTGGGCCACAATGAAGATCCCGAAGTAAAGCTGGAAGACTGAAGCGAAGAGGGCGAAGGCGATGGTCCGAGCACCGATGGTAAAGAGATGCCAGAGCATCTGAACAATCACAGCCTTGTAGGACATGGGAAGTTTATCGTCACGAGAGTCGCGCAGAACCTTCTGGTAGGAAGCGATCATCCAGGCGAGTGAAACCAATGAGGCAGACGCAGAGAGACCTACAGAGACAGAGCAAGTAGAACAGAGAGACAGCCTAAGTAATGAAGCATAAAGTCAGAAATAACTTTACAAGTATGCAAAAGAAACTTGGCCAATGCACTGTAAGCAATGTTCTACATACATATGAGATGTTTCTTGCATTACCTTAGTACTCAAGGGTCAATGGAGTTACCTTCAAATATAGGTGCTATTAAATAGGATTTGCTATTGTTCATGTAGCAGTGTAAATATCAACAATTTAACAAACTCTTAAATTACTTGCTCAGCAAGATTCTCTTCAAACTGCTGCTACACCATGATAGTAGAAGGCTTGAAAGAGAAAACTAATCATAGAAGATGCTTAAAAGAACAGCTGTGACCAGTGCCATGAAGTTCCATGCTGGTACCTAGCTAGTATGCTAGTTTGGTGCTAGTCTAGCTGGTAGATTTCTATTGTTAACGTTAACTAAAATGAAAACATTTTCATGAACTGAAATACAAATTGAAAAATATATATATATATTTTTTTTTTTCAGGGTTCCAAAGCCAAAATTTGTCAAATTATTTGTATTTTTATTTAAACACATGGCATATTTCAACTTTAAATCGTTACAACTTGCCTGTATTGAAAATGCCACTTGATAGACTGCTGTTAAATGTTTTTAAACCACACCAGTTTGTGCATTGACTTTGGCAGCCCTAAATACTAAAACTATAATAAAAACAAAATAGACTGAGATTAAGGTAACTCTGGGAAAACTCAATTGAAAATAGAAATAGCAAAAAATATAAGAAACCTGGAACAAGCAGAAAAAAAAATTCTGGTGATGCCGTTTGAGAAAGGGCGTTTTGCTGCTGAGACTAGTCAAGAAGCTTAACTGGAAAACCAGTACAACAGGATCCCATGCTGGGGACCAACAACTAAAACACAACATCTATTTTAAATGCCTTGTAGAATGCAGTGCATTGGGTTAAGAATTGCATTCTGACACATTTAGAAAGGCAACGGTGCACGAAATCAGTCTTGCATAGAAGCATTTGCATTCACACACATGCACACAGCAGGTTTCAGGCTTGAGTGATTTCAACTGGTCATTTAAAAGAAAAAAATCTGCAATTTTCCCCACACCGTGCAAGGTCACATAAGCTGCTGCTGACCCCCATCTGCGCGCAGGCTATTAGTGCGCACAAAGCAGATTTACACATCTAAGATAACTATTATTAATTTCAGTTGTTAATTTTAACCTTTAATAATAATACCAGTTGACAGGGCTCCCTGCCCTGTTGAAAAAAACTGCATATGCTGGTTAGGTATGTTTTGAAGCATGGCAGCTGGTTTATGCTGGTCCTTAGTTGGTCATGAGCTGATTTAAGCTGACCCTGAGCTGGAGCTAGTTTCTTAGGAGCAGATAGGACCAGCACTTGACCATCTTAAACCAGCTGCCATGCTTCAAAACATACCTAACCTAACCTTTTTTTTATAACCCACTTCCTCCCCACTCCTACCATAATTCTCACTCCAAGCTAAACTCAAAAGTTGGCAACCCTGCAACATCAGTGTTGCATGAAGTTCCTCTATAGCAGTAGCCAATTAAATAGCCTGGAGAAAAGCAAGTGCTAAATATAAAACCTAATCAAAATCATTAAGAATCACTACATTTCCACATTCTCAGACTTCTGCCTTCAATATTTAATTAGATCTGATGTGAATCATTGCTAATTGAACATGCGATTGAATAATTAACTTTCAAAACATGAATAATTCAGGCCCTAATTGATGTCGCGCCTCTCTGGACCAATAATTTATGAATGTGCGAATATACCTAGCATCATGACAGACACATTTTGAGAGAATAGATTCTGACGAGGCAAAGAAGCAAAGCGTTTTTAATTTCAGACATCACAGCGGCTCTTATGAAACACAAACTGACATGAGCTGGCAGAGATGTGAGAGCTGCTCTTTCAAGGGTGATGGCAGGAAAAAAAGAAACGGTTCAAAGTTTTGTAACGTTTGTTGCTCTTGTTTTAGATAGAACAAAATATTTCATAGAAGTTACAACACCTGCCAAGACAACAAATCGCAGGGCTTGTTCCTCTCAGGCAGTTGGGGATGTCTCTCTAGAGAGAGTGAGTGTAAGTGTGTGTGTTTGACTTGCTGACAGGGAGACAGATGGGCATTTTATATTGTGTTTGCGAACTTTCAAACTTTATGATGCCAAGGACCCCCAAATTTGATAAACCTTTTATGAGGGACCCTTCCTAAAATCGATTTTTATGTATACAAAACTTTTAAACTGTTAAATAAATAGTAAGTGTGACAACATATTGTTTCCAAACCTAAATTGGCTATACTTAAAGGAACATGCCGACTTTTTGGGACTTTATCTTATTCACCGTATCCCCCAGAGTTAAATAAGTCCATACCATTCTCATCTCCGTGCGTGCCATAACTCTGTCTGACGCACCCACCGCTAGCCTAGCTTAGCACAAAGACTGGAGGTAAATGGCTCCAGCTAGCCTACTGCTCAATAAGTGACAAAATAACGCCAACATTTTCCCGATTTACATGTTGTGATGTGCATAGTTACATCGTGTACAAAGACCTAAGGAAAATGAAAAGTTGAGGTTTTCTAGACCGATATGTTTAGGAACTATACTCTCATCCCTGTGTAGTAATCAGGGAATCAAGGAACTTTGCTGCCGTACCATGGGTGCAGCGGCACAATGACATTACGCAGATAGTAGACGATGTAACAATACACATCACAACATGTAAACAGGAAAATGTTGGCGTTATTTTGTCACTTATTGAGCAGTAGGCTAGCTGGAGCCATTTACCTCCAGTCTTTGTGCTAAGCTAGGCTAGCGGTGGGTGCGTCAGACAGAGTTATGGCACGCACGGAGATGAGAATGGACTTATCTAACTCTGGGGGATACGGTGAATAAGCTAAAGTCACAAAAATTTGGCGTGTTCCTTTAAAGTTGGATGTATAAACCTGAAGAAGAACATTTTCAATAAAAAATATTTGTATAAGCAACTTTCACAATACATGTATGCAAGCTTTCGTACTGGGTTAAGAATACTGCCTTACAACCCCAGTGAGCGAGATAAGGGGACTATAGTGAGAAAAACTCACTAGAAAGATACAAAGCAAACATATACAATTCTGGGAAGTATGTATACGGTAATAAAGGAGAGAAACATTTAGAAATGAAAGTTTGAATGTTCGGTAGACTTTATCCATTTTTTGCTTTGTCTTTATTCTCTTAAAATTTCTGGGGACCCCTTAGAACCCTGTGGAGGATCCCTGGGGTTCTCCGGACCCCAGTTTGAAAACCCCTGCCCTAAAGCACAAGGTAGAGCGAAAAGGTGAAGAGGAGGTGTGTGTAAGCGTGTGTGATTGAGAGATGTGCAGCAATCTCAGGAGGCTTCCACACTGAGCTGATGTTATCATAGGGATCAGCTCTTAAATACAGCTCACTACATGTTTGTGTATCTGGTGGGTCCCGGTAGATTGGCTTTGTTCTGATGCTTGATTCCTCTCCTGTTCTACTCACACACACAAACACAAACACAAACACACACCTCTGATTTGAAAAAGACTCAAAAATTGATGTATAAAGCTGTGGGAAAGTTGGAGTGTAGAGGGTGGGAAGAAGGGAGACAACAACTAATAAAACACAGACCTGCAACACACTCATTATACAGACAAATTCATATTTAAATGTGAGCGGAGAAAAAAAAGCGAACAGATTTGGAGACACCTCAATGTATTTTAAAATGGTAAGCCTATGCCAACAAACTCACACAAATCTTATCATTAGAGACTACTAACAACTATCATGAACAATTCAAATTCGTTTTGTTGAATTATTCTTAGAAATATCAACAAATCAGCATTATAACTTTGCAGAGCTATTGGTCTATCTGAAAAACGAATAAGAATATTTAAAAAGTCTAATAATATTTTCACTACATTTACAAGCACTATGAAGTCTATGAACAAATGACACATCAGTTTAACATGTACAACATATATTTGCATGTATATACTAATATATACTAATATATATATATATTGTATGTTATGGGGGGTAAAATGCTGTTTCATGCATACTGAACTGATAAAGACTTGGATTCCCATCCTAAACATGAACAAAGTTTCCAAAAAAAAAAAAAGTTGGACATTTGATGGAGTATTTCTGTGCCAAAAAATACTCCTTCCAGTTTCTCATAAGTTTCGGAAAGTTTTTTTTCGAGTATGGGTATATCTGACGTCAGATAGGGTGGGATGTCCTTGTACGGGCCGTACGGACTCTTCTCCCGAAATGGCGCGCAAGCGACTAGAGCCAGAGAGCAGACGCTTTAGGGTAGTCGGCTGAGCTGCAGTCACAGGACTTCACGAAATTGTTTGTTATTCCATTGTTTTTCTATGTAAACACGCACTAGTCTGACGTGCAAAGCTGTTCTGCTTGCTACTGCTAACATTAAACTGCATACAGTCGATAAACCAAATGATGTCCTCATAAACCCTGAATAAACACACAAAGATGTTGTAAAACTCGCGAGCATGACAAGCCGCTAAGCATATATAAATTACAGTACATACCATTGAGACGTCCTGCTGTAATCGTCGTTGCTGCTTCTCCTGGTCAATTTCAGCCTCTAGATCTGATTCTGGATCATATATGTATGGCTAAATCTGATTGATCCCAATGGTTTATTTAGGATAACGTTTTTTTTCCCCACGTTTAAGGATGTCAGAGCTTTCAGACGTTCTCAACGCAATAGCTGCGCGCTCGTCATTTTTTTAGCTCTGCCCACACGATACGCCTCCAGCCGCTCTGGTTTTTCTGCCAATCTTTCTTTTATAAATATAATAAAACTAGAGACTTTTCGGAGATATGAAGGATGCAATACTACTCTATAGGTACTCAAGATTGACATGAGATTGACTGAAACTGAGTGTTTCACCCCCCCCCCCCTTTAAATAGCAAACTGAAACGAGATAATTAACTGAACACAGCTGAAATGAACAAAACTAATGAGGGTAACTATGGTGACAAACAAGTTAAGGAAAACTAAGACAAATGAACTAAACAGACAGACAAGTTACAATATATATATATATATATATATATATATATATATATATATATATATATATATATATATATATATATATATATATATATATATATATATATAAATAATTTTTTAATTCTTAAATATATACATGCATGTGTGTGTGCTTACAGTATCTATACATAATAATTATACACAGTACACACACATATATTATGTATACACAAATTTTATTTTGGATGCGATTAATCACAACTAATCGATTTGACAGCACTGTGTGCTCTATTATGTAGGCCCTGTGTGCTCTAGCACCCTGCAGACAGTTTTGGCTGTTTCCACTAGTTCTCAGAAAATACTGGAATTCTCTCTGTATCATGTTGTATGCAAGATTTATTAAAATGGATCTGAAGGGAGGAATATTGCATTTTTATGTACAGGGTCTGCAGAGTTTAAGAGGTTAAAATGGTCACATTAATCGTGTTTGTTATATCATTTTTTATTAAAGTGGAAATCACTTTACTAAATAATGTAAACTTGACTGACTGCTTCATTTCCACTTTAAGGCTGCATAGTGCATATCACACTCTGGATTTCGTTTTGCACAAGCCTGACCATTGCTGTTTATTGAGTGTTAACTCTTTTTTTCATTTAATTTCCTCTCTATCTCACTCGCTTTTTCTCTCTCTCTCTCTCTCTCTCAGCCTTAGTTCTGAGCAACTCATTTGGTGCACATCCAGATTAAGTGAGGTCTTAATTAGCAGAGATCCTAAAGCATTAGTCTGCGTTTTCCCGCTCCGCTTCCAGCTTGCCCACATGCTCTCTGCGTTCTCTCCCGGCCTCTCTTTCAGAGGCTCTCATGGAGCAATACGCTGGCAATCTTAATTAAATCAAACATCAGATGCAGCGCAAGCCCACTGCCACAAAGACTGCCTCAGATTAGAATGCAGTTTAAAGAGACAGGGATAAGACAAGTTAAAGCCCAGCGCTGCCAGTGCTGAGAGAGAGAAAGAGGGAAGTTTAAGTTGCTACTGCGCCTGCATTTAACATCTAGATGATGAGGTGGAAGAAAGTGCAGGAGATGTTTGCATAATGCATTTTAATAACATTATTTGTGTTTTAGATTGTTTTAGATTGTTTCTCGCACAAACCGATCGTCACGAGCCACAGGGTTTAATTTGGATTTGTCTGTGCATGTTTTTCCTCTCATAGATTTTGCTACCATTCACATGCATTATACGGCTGACAGACTGCAACGGTTGCAGACTTAATTTGTATTCTACTGAAGAAACAAAGTCACCTATATCTTGGATGCCCTAGGGGTAAGCAGATTTTCATTTTATATAAAAAAAAACAACATTTTAATAAATGAAACATGACACAATAATGACACAAATAAATCATTAAAGAGCCGAGATTAAATTAAGAACAATATTAAATTAATTCACGGAAATTATTCATACTCCCCAACTACTGTTTTTGCTTTATAAGAGATATATGTAAATATATTAAATAAGAGTTAATAAAACATCTTAATGCTTTCATACTTGCAAGTCACGAGACAAGTAGGGAACTAATATTAGTTGCCAAGTCCGCGTATAACACGTGACTTGGGCTTCTTTTTTTTGGCAGGTCGCGTAAAAAAAATCACGAGTCGTGGGTTGCGTTTTTTTGGGCTTATTTTAAAAATGTGGTTGCTTGTTAGGAAAATATAATAAGCAACTTCGTTTCTTTACATTTATGGTCGCTGTTTTGTCCAATACATTGACTGACACAGTCTTCTCACAGCTAATAGCCATTTAGTGCAACGATACAAGTGCTGTAGTAATCCGTCCTCATACATCCTGCCTCCTCCCCCCCCCATTGAAGAGAAATCGCGTTCAACGTGCTGGCATGTGACGTTATAAATGCACGTAATGATAGTTAGTAGACGTATACATTTTTACAAACAATGCCACCAGCAGAGATGTACAGAGATGGAGAGGAAACAGGGAGGAGAGGTACTTAATTTAATTTAAAAAATATTTTTATAAAGTATTTAAAATTACAGGCGGTTATAAAAAAAAAAAAAAAAAGTATACTAATAATAACTGTAGGTATGGTTCGAATTAATTTTATTATAAATATGTGGCTATATTGCATCACTCCTTGCCTGTGTCCCAATGTGCATACTATCCATCCTATATGTGACATTAGTAATTTTCAATACTATTTGGGGCAGATAGTATATTATGTGCACATTGAGATGCAGGGCTTATATTTTTCACGCTTCCGCAGTGTGTGTGTGTGCACTCCTCACTGCTCCTAATATGTGTGCACTAACTCTGACTATGGGTTACTATAATTGGCCTTCACATCACTTTTTCTCCTTTTCCATCTCCAAACCTCTTCTGTTCACAGCTGATCGTAGGATATTGTGTGCCCTTTATTGCAATTTGATGATTTTTGTAAAATCACATCTGTTTTTGCTTTTCAAACTCTGAGAGGTTTCAGTTTAATATGTTGCAGGCTCATTTATTGATAAAAAAGAATTTATCATAAATTATATTGATGATAATTAATAATATTGGGGTTATTTTGGGCTTGTTTTTGAAGCTGCGGTTGCTTATTTGTCTCGCGAGAGTTGGCAACACTGGAACTAATCTTAAAGGTCCCATGGCATGGCATTTTTCTATTATTTTATAGTGTTTTCTGAGGTGTACTTATATTATTAGTATGATTTTTACATCATGAAATGTCATAATTTAGAAATAAAAGGCATTTTTTATATACTGCTGTTTGCCCTGTGGCTGAATGCCCTGCTTCAAGAGGCGTGTCTGCTGTGAGACTTCAGTAAAAACGCCCACTGTTGTGATTGGCTGACATCTTTGCATTTTAAATGAGCGGAGGGGGCGTGGTTTAACGAGGCACGAGCAGGCACGAGTCTGCCAGAGAGACGGATGGACCTGTGTTCACTTCTCATCAGTTCTCTCAGCATGTCTCAGTTCAGGGTGAACTGTTGTAGTTACTAGCATATACTTCAGGTTATTAGTTTATTTCTAGTCGGAGGGGCTGTCACTCATGTCAGAAAGTTAGTAACTTTAGTAAATTATGGATCAGCGCTGACTCGAGACGCGAACCGTTTAGAACGATTCAGTCCGATTTGGTGAACTGGTTCGGTTCACTAAAAAGAACCGATTCAAAAGAATGATTCGTTCGCGAACCGGACATCACGGAGACGAAGCGATTGCTAACAAACTTATTTATAGTAACTACTGAGTTATGAGAGCGCTGTCAGTCAGCGCGAATTTATTGTGTTTGTATCTGAGTTCTGAATAAACACGAGTCCCAGTCACACCGAGTCCTCTTCATCATTATTCTACCAACTTTGTAACACATGCAATGTACCATTACAGCTGTCGAGATGAACGAGTTAGTAAGTGTTGAGTATAGCATTATTTCTAGATATGTTCCACTCATATGAATAGCGTCATTGACGCGCATTGAGTAACGTTACACAGCGCAAACAAAGACACAACAGCAGTAATCGAATGTAATCCAGTTTATTGTGGGGAAAGCTGGTTAGCCTAGCCGGATACCCTCACGCTTACCCCCCTTCTGCTTAATCTCACGCCGCGTTTGGTGCCTCCGCTGTGGGCCAGATGCAGTACTGGGGGTCGGGGATGTTGGAGGCCGAGCTTCGGCGTGTGTGAAGTTTATCTCTAAAGATGTGACTCTGCTGATGTTAAACAGAAAAGACTGTATGCACATTGTAGAACAGATAGACGCGACAAGGACGTACAAAAACACTGACTCACAAGATCGAAAACACTGTTCTGTCGGGAGAGAGAGAAGCCGCTGCGTGTCCACAAATAATAAATAATAAGCTACACATAAGAAATCAATGATCACAGATCAGAAGGAACTGAAGAAAGACTTCTGTTTTCATTTGTACATCCAAACACTGAGAAACTGCCAGTGTTCACTCGTTCACAAATAACGTTAATGATCTCTCGCGCTTGCATGGGCGTGCCAGATTCTCTGGGTGGAGGAAAGGGAGGTAACCGTTCCTGCTTGGACGTCAAACCAGGAGACTTCAGGATTGGCTCGTCTGGCCTGTCATTTTCTCAATGGCAGAGAAAGACAGCCAGAACTCGGTTTTACACCGATCAACATTTCTATCCACTTGGGGACAATATTCAGGCTAGGGGAACTCATATTAATGTTGAAATACCTCATAAAATGAAAATTTCATGCCATGGGACCTTTAAGGCCTTTTCACACCAAGAAAGCTAACCATAAAGATAACTATATTAGCATTCACACCAGTGGACAATATGGCTCTGTTTATTCTAATGTTTTCCTGTTTTTAGAACTATATCTTTATAGTTATCGTCCTTGGTGTGAGCAGGCCTTTATGCTCTTTCTCTTTTTAGGTCCAATCATTTGAAGCATAGTTGTTTAAAAATGACACAGTGAAGTGAAACTGTTCAACAAACTAAATGCTACTTCATAATAGTGCAGTTATAGAAAAACAATAATCAGTATGCGACATGAATATCATCCCATCAGAATCATAAATAAACAGCACTGCCATAGTATAGGAGACTGCACACTTCAGAGCCCTCACTTCAAGTGCTCTTCTCTCCACAGTGAGTGCGGAATACAGATGCTCACTTTCAAATGGAATTCGCTGACACAATGTTAAGGTCAAAGGTCTGAGTCAGACTGACAGGCAAGGCCATGAGATCAGAAAAAGAAACAAAGAAAAGGCCAGCGAAAAAAGATAAGAAGAACAAGGAAAAAACCTTTCTGCGTGGTAGTTGGTAACCAAACCCATGACCCAGAATTAATCAGAACATCTCTGAGTCTGTTCAATCCTGCAGCGTGTCCCTCTGAGCTCTCCGTCCGACTGCTATACACCTCATCCTCTCTCTCTCTCTCTCTTTCTCTCTCTCTCTCTCTCTCTCTCTCTCTCTCTCTCTCTCTCTCTCTGCTGACTACCCTTTTTCCTCTAATTTTTTTGTCCCCAGAGTACAGTTCTCTCTCCCAGTGGCGTGTGGTGGCCTTCTGAAGAAGCAAAAAAGTCCTCTCTGTGTTTTTAAAACGTAGTACTTTTTTTTTTTTTTTACTTTACTTTAATGATATATACATTATTCAATGTCATATTTCTCTATGTATAATAAGAATATACAACTATGTAAATAAATATTTATACATGTTCAAAAGTCTGGGATCTGCAAGATGTTTTTGTTTTAAGGCCAATTCATTAATAAACTTTATTTTCGTTTTATAGTTCATTTGATGCTGTTTCTATGGTGTTAAATGGTAACTTCAGTGATTTAGCATTAGGCTTTGTATCAGTATAAACCCGGTAGTATATTAAAATTATGGTACTTTCCCCCCTCATATCCCCCTGAGATGAGAGAATTATGAATTTTATTTCTGGAAAAATTCCTTCGATGACGCAAATATCGTCATTTTGCGTCATCGAAGGATTTTTTGGCCAGAGGCAAAGACTACAGCCACTAGATGGAGCTGTTCCGCATGTTATCAACCCGCCCATAGGGGAGAGATCTCACGCACGGACAATCATAATAACGGAGCGCGGTGCAGAGTAAAGTGAGTGTTTCAACTTTTCAATTAATTCCTGTGATAGTTTAGCTTCCATATGCGATCTGAAAACGTGCCAGACTGGCGCTTAACGTTACCTCAGCTCTTCGTGATGAAGGAAATCTGACACTGCTGAGGAAATCTGACACTGCTGCGTCTGTGCCGTGACTTTCGTTCGGCTCACTCACACTTTATTGAAAAGACACGTTCAGTTTTTAATTGTAGTGTTTATTCTCTAACTGAACGAAATGATTGTATTACTAGGAAGATCAAAACGACGGTGTACGTGGCCTCGTAGGGCAGCGAAGCAAGTGCATTCTGGGAGTTGTTGTCTTTCATCCACATGAGACAAAAATACATTTTCTGTCTTTTCTCAGTCTAGAAGGCACTAAATAAAAAAATTATTTGACATTTCTACTGCATAAATGACCCAGTTTAAATACAAAGCTTAATGCTAAATCACTGAAGTTACCCTTTAAATGTCGAGAAGGCATTATTGTATCCAGTGGCGGATTGAGCAAATTGGGGGCCCAAAGCGAAGGTATGTATGGGGCCCCCCATCCGATCTTTAAAAGAGAACGAAAAAAAATTTACTTACTGAATGGTGAATAGGCAGGTAAAGCTAATCTACGGGGAAGTAAAGTTTGGAGAGGAGAAAAAAAAACCTTCCCCTTTAACCCTGCATACACTTCTTTACTCCAAAATTAAGATGGAAAGCAGAGAACACATAAATTCTACAAACAAACCTATACATGATAGGGTGTGTGTGTGTGGTTGTGTGTGTGAGGGAGAAAGGGCTGAAGTTGCAATTGGCATTGCATAAACAGACCCATATACAGGGTACAGGGTATGACAGAAAGTGTGTGTGTGTGTGTCTGAGTGATGTTCTCTTCATTGTCTTAGCGTTATCCTCACCTAGCGCCACTTCACAGCTAGCTGCTGCTGCTGTAGCGGCATGTTGTTCAACGCTTTGGACGTTGTTGTTCCTGTCTGTATCCCCAACAACAGTAGCTGTAAAAAAGTTTGTCATCTTTGTCAGCATTGCCAAATACTTATCGGCGTCTTTTCGCTTTTTTCTTTATTTGACCCGCTTGGATAACTTCGTTTAATTTTCGCGTTTAGACTCGTCTGGCTTCGTCTCTGTTTGTGTAACGTTACTTTCTAGTGTGTTTATTTTTCGTACCGTGCACAGTTACAGACTAGTCCATTTCATTGTGAAAGTGGGGGGTGTATGTGTGTATGGACAGATAACCATGAACAGGACATTTTAACTACTACTTCAACGTTTCAACGTATTTCTTAAGAATATGAATAAAAGTTACCATGCTTTTGAAGCGTTCATGATGATAAGGGGATTTTTCTTTCCTTTTTTCTTTTTCTTTTTTGAGGTTGGTTGGGGGCCCCCCCTACAACGACCACTGTTAGGGGGCCCCAAGCAGCCGCCTACCTATGCCTCTATGTTAAGACTACCACTGATTGTAACGCGAGAGTGCATCCATGCAACGAATCTCTCCACTTGTACACTCTAAAAAAATGGTGCTATATGGCACTAAAAGTGGTTCTTGGCTCGTAATCGGGGAACCCCTTTAAGTGCTGTATAGCACCAATATACTGGTGCTTCAGTGCTTCTTCGGTGGTTCTTCAGCGGTTCTTTAGCTGAGGTGCTATTTAGCACCGCTACCATACAAGCCTACAGAACATGTTAAGATATGGTGCTATATAGCACCAAAAGTGGTTCCCCTATGATTACGACCAAGAACCACTTTTACTGCCATATAACACCAATCTTTTTTAGAATGTATGCAATCACAATGGGACGCGTAATTTCAAAAATGGCTCTGCTCTCGCTCAGAGTGTGTGGGCTCAAACTTTGTCTAGTGTGCCCTCGCGAATATCTCCTTGCAATTTCTTTAGAATTGTCTTCTGATTTGTCCAGAAACCTGCCATTTTCACAACAAGGATAATTTACTAAGCACACCAAGTCCCTACACGCAGTCTTTGCAAGGGACTTGCCTCATCGTCATGGCAACGGTTCGTGTCCAGGTCAGATTACGTTAGAGTTTGTTGTCCTTTGTTGGAAAATCATATAACACAGAGCACAGACATTCCACGACCCAAGAAACGCCGATTGACCATTTACAGACGCCGACAGGGGTAACACATTGATCCAACACACTCAGACAGTCTCTAATGCTCACCAAGGCGGCATTTATTTGATAATATGATGATTTGCTGCTCAAGAAACGTTTCTTCATTCTTGATTCATGTTTAAAATAGTTGCTCTGCTTCATTTTCTTAAGGAAACCGTGATCCATTTTTTCAGGATTCTTTGGTGAATAGAAAGTTAAAATGAATAGCTTTTATTGTAAATAGATGTTTTTATAACATAATACATGTCTTTACTGTCGCTTTTGATCAATTTAATGCATTTATTATTATTTACCATTTTTATTATTAAACTGTTGATTATTTTCATATTTTTATATCATACCTATTGCTGTTTTTCCCCCCATGCTTGTATCTGAGGTAACAGAGTCATTTCATATGCCATCGCACAGAGTGGAGCGTGTTAAACGTTTTGTGTAATTCATCACAAGCAAACCTGTTCTCAGGAGTGGCCATATGAATAAGTCATGACGATCACGGCACAATCACACAAGTGTTCTGTCTTCTCTCTCTCTTCCTCAACACTTCTCATTAAGTATGCCCAACTAAAATCATCTCATCTGCCCTCCTGGGAAACCTGTTATGTGTGTGTGTGTTCTCTCACCCTGTAGGGGCAGTATGCCTTTACTGTGGATCATGATGCTGAGCTGTAGCACAAGCTGAGGTGCGCTCTTCAGGAAAGCCTCCAGCAACCGCAGCATGTTGATGTCAGCACTCTCGAACATCAGACGCCAGTAGAAATGACGCTGACCCGGGTCACTATGCCAACGGCTTTGCACTCCCAGGTACAAGGTGTGGACGTACCTGGAAACACACAGAGGGGAAATGTCAAATGGTTATTTAGGTTCAGTAATTAAAGGTCAAATTATGTTACATTTGTGTCTTGCTCTCTATAGCCACCCTTAATAAGGATTATAAATATAGATTAACAGTTGGACTACTGCAGGTAAGGGTCAGAAATTAACCAGGGTTTCAAAATGGCAATTATTCAGATGTATTGAATAATTATTAAAATGTTGAGCTCTAGGCCTATTTATTGAAGCATTTAGTACAGTGTTCTGCTGTGGTGGCATCCCACCAATGCACCATAATGGTTTACTGTGCAAACAAAAATGTCCTTAAAAGATATGTATTGATATTAACAAGAACTGCATTGGCCCAGCAATATGCCAACTTATGACAAGACAAATTAACAATTTTGAAAATGCATAAACAACAGCAGACGTTTGATTGACCAGCCAAACACATGGAACAAACACTGGGCCAAATATTGTGTTTGTATTAGCCACATGACCAAGTGACAGATACATTTACCACAGAGTTTGATTGGATGCAATGCTTTTCTCATCCTCCTTTCTCATCTGGGTTTTTGTTGTTGTTTTTTCTGTCTGTCTGTTGTTTGTGAGAAAACGCTTCCCAGCCAAACACAGAATTTCCAGGTTTCCGTGTTTTCACTGTTATATGCCAGGGGGCACTATTACGCATCTTCTGAATGAGTACAGAATCTCCTGATCAAAACACAGGCGAAGAAAAAAAACAAGCGATCGTGTGTAAGCAGATGCATATGTAAAATAACATGATCATCAACATTAAACATCATATAAATCAAAACTGCCTAATGTTACTGAATGAAATGTCAGCCAAGGGCAAGCTATAGGACTCTGCAAGCATTAGGGGTGTTGATGGACTCGATCTACACCATCTGTGGTTGATTATCGCTCTGAATCCGATCTGGATGTAGTCTTTGACAAAAACGGGATTTTCTCAGCTTTTTGTTCAATATGTGCAACACAGGACAAAGATGTCGTCGCCTGAGACAGCAGAGAGTAGCTAGCGCTCTGTAGGGCAGTTTGTCCATCTAGGGCTACAGTAGAAACATGGCGGCAGAAAATGGCGACTTCACTGTAAGGGGACCCGCGGTGTGTGTAGATAGAAATGGCTCATTCTAAGGTAATAAAAACATAATGGTTCAGTAGGTCATTATACGCCACTGAAAACATAGTTATGTAGGTCATATTGTTATATCTGTCAATAGATCCTCATAAATACTACACACTACATCTTTAACAATACACAAGTATATGTTTTTTCCTTGCTGTCAGTTTGTTATATTATACAGCTCATTGTGTAATCTAGCATAGTGTTGGGCTGGTTTTAAAGTCCATTCTAGCAGAGCACTTCTTTTTTTTAGATTTAGAATTCCAATTAATTCATTGAAATGAAGTATTTGGATGATTGGACAACATGCTGTGTCTTGTGGTTCCAAAAACATGCCTTAAGGTAAAAAATGCAGCTGAAAATCAATTCCAGTCGAGAATAACTTCTGACACCGCTGTTAGAAAATTATCATGGCTTTAATTAAGTTAACATTCTTATTTGCATATTCATGACCTTAATAACATTGATTGGATAAGAACAGGATGCAACCTGTTTGAATATTTGCCTGTGCATATGCGGAAACATTGACACATAAATCTGCTATGACTGCTTACATCTCTTGAAATATACCACAAAAAAGAATACGGTCTCTGTATCATTTCAGTTAATGCGTTTGACATTTTTAGCGTCTTGCCCTCAGACACTGAAACTAAACACAGTGTGTGACAGTTCCTGTGACTTGCGACAAAGTGCATGAATATTTAATGAGGTAGGCATTAAATGTCGTTGTATTTGAAGTGTGGCTTTTTGAGAGGTTTTCTCTGTCTTTGACCAGTCTATATAAAAAAAGCCTGTAAAAATACATAAAATATCAAACTTCAGTGGGGGAAATTCTGGTGTAAACCTAGTTGAATGGCAAGTAGTTGAGACAGGTCTACCTAAACTATCTGAAAATAAGCTTTGGCTGAGCTGAGTGAACTGACTGTCAAAGTGCCCATCACAATATGACACCAGGAAAGTGGCACTGATGGCTTTTCACCTGTCAGCAGCTTTTGGCAGGAGAAGAAAAAGACACAACCTGATACCATACACACATACACGGTCATAAGCGGTGAACACAAGCTCAAGCCAGCTTTTTCTCAGAAAGGATGCACTGAAAGTGTCAATCGACAAAGATGACTGAATGACTGATTCTTTATCTTTTTCAATTTTCAGATTCATGTCTGAAATTCTATTCAAACTCTTTCTCCTTTTTTCACTGCCAAATCGAATTATTTACTTCAATATTCAATTAGATTCTCAATTTTCAATTACTTCAACTGAATTGTATAATGTTGAAGGCTCAGGGAAGGAGGTGGAACATTCGACGTAATTTGAATCACCAAATAAACCAAAGACAAAGCGAAAGTAAAGCGGCAGCCCCTCATGGACGACTGCTGCATAAACTAAAACAAAACAACAACATAAAGTCCAGGCCTGGTCCTCTCTCATTCTTCACTGTCGTCAATCCTCCTTTTATCTTTCTGGAGTTCCTCCATGGGATTCGAGACCGGTGTGCCGTACAGGTGACACTCATTAACACTCACGCCACCGTCCTCGCTCTGTTCCCATGGCTCTCGGCCTCACCCTGCTTGTCACATAAATAATCATCAAAAGTGATTGATAAATCACACGCGAGAGGTCGTGAACTAAACTGCCTTGTGGACTCGCATCACAGAGCTAGACCAAGGCGAACATTTATAATTAAAAAGTATGTACATTTTTTATTTTTCAGAAAATGACTGATCGTTTCGTTTAAGAAAACTCTTATTCATCGGCTGGGTCGTGTGGAGTCTTTTGAAGCGGCAATGGTTAAATAAAGCTAAAATGGTTAAATAATGATGTGATTTGAAACAGGTGATGTCAACAGGTGATTGTAATTATGATTTGGTACAAAAGCAGCATCCAAGAAAGGTCTAATCCTTTAGGAGCAAAGATGGGCAGAGGATCGCCAGTTTGCCAACAAATACGTGAGAAAATTATTGAAATGTTTAAAAACAATGTTCCTCAAAGAAAGATAGGAAGAGATTTGGATATTTCACATTCAACAGTGCATAACATAATTAAAAGATTCAAGGAATCTGGAGGAATTTCAGTGCGTAAAGGACAAGGGCGCAAACCTAAGCTGAACAACCGTGATCTCCGATCCCTCAGGCGGCACTGCATCAAGAATTGTCATTCATCTATAAGCGATATCACCACATGGGCTCAGGACTACTTTGGCAAACCTTTGTCAAGTACCACAATACGTAGTTACATCCACAAATGCCAGTTAAGACTGTACTGTGCCAAAAGGAAGCCCTTTGTTAACAGTGTCCAGAAGCGCCGTCAACTTCTCTGGGCTCGGAGACATCTGGGATGGACCATCACACAGTGGAAACGTGTACTGTGGTCAGATGAATCAGTATTTCAGGTATTTTTTGGGAGGAATGGATGCCGTGTGCTCCGGACCAAAGAAGAAAAGGATCATCCAGACTGTTACCAGCAACAAGTCCAAAAGCCAGGGTCTGTCATGGTATGGGGTTGTGTCAGTGCCCTTGGCAAAGGTAACTTGCACTTCTGTGAAGGCACCATTAATGCTGAAAAGTACATAGAGATTTTGGAGCATAATATGCTGCCTTCAAGAAGACATCTTTTCCAGGGACGTCATGCATATTTCAACAAGACAATGCAAAACCACATTCTGCACACATTATAAAGTCCTGGCTGCGGAGGAAGAGGGTACGGGTACTTGACTGGCCTGCCTGCAGTCCCGACCTGTCTCCAATAGAGAATGTGTGGCGCATTTTGAAGCGCAAAATGCGACAACGAAGACCCCGTACTGTTGCCCACCTTAAGACTTGTTTGCAGGAAGAATGGGACAAAATTACACCTGAAACACTTCATCACTTGGTGTCTTCAGTCCCTAAACATCTTTTAAGTGTTGTGAAAAGGAATGGCAACATTACAAAGTGGCAAATGCTTTACTGTCACAACTTTTTTTGAAATGTGTTGCAGGTCTGAATGACAGGAAAGGATGCATATTTACAAATGACATGAAGTTGACCAGATAAAACATGAAATATTTTTTGTTCATATTGTCTGCAATGAAATACAAGTCAAAGTAAATTTAGAAATCACTTCTTTTTTTTTTTTTGGCGTTTTCGATACTGTCCCAACTTTTTCTGATTTGGGGTTGTAGATAAAATAAATTGATTGCGACCATTTTTTTTTTTGTAAATTCAATGAATCATTTTTTTCAGTGTAACTGGTAACGTGGTGTGTTAGTTGGGACAGATTTGCATGCAGGTATGATGTTCATTCTATTCATCAGGAGCAGTTTCCATGTTTCATTAACAGTTCATGTTAGTATTGTGTGTTCACAATGGTAACTGAAAAAGAGTTGTGGTTTAATCGCCATTGGAAAATGTGGGTCCCATGGCCAAACCAGTTGAGAACCACTGTGAAATTCAATTGGTACAGTTAAACAATTCAACATTGATTTAATCAAAGAACTCCAACAATTAGTTGAAGGGTTTTCAAATTAATTTGATTCAAATAAATGATGTATTATGAAAATGTGTAGAACTTATTCAATTAAAGAATTCTCAGATTCAATTCAATCCTATTTTTTCTCCTTCTACCTCTCTCTCTCTCTCTCTCTCTCTCTCTCTCTCTCTCTCTCTCTCTCTCTCTCTCTCTCTCTCTCTCTCTCTCTCTCTCTCTCTCTCTCTCTCTCTCTCTCTCTCTCTCTCTCTCTCTCTCACACACACACACACACACACACACACACACATCCCGGCTCTAACCAGCTTCAGGCCACCTGCATTATCTAAAGGCTGCAGAAGAATACTTTATCCCGAGCGCTACACTTTCGGCCTGCAACGGGAGGGATTTTTTCATGCTTAACTCTTATAGGCTGCAAAGGCCAAAGATTGTATTTCATGCTCCTCTCTGATAGGCTAAAGGTTTTATGGGAACATAGCCTGCATGGCACAATGGGAGATTTTGAGATGATCCATTGCCAAGTGCTCCATGTGAAGTGAATGTGAACATTTTTGTATCTGTAGAGAGAGGAAAAAAAGAGAATGACAGAGCCGAAAGCAAAGACATGCCAAATATCAAATAAAATCATAAAAACAATATGCTACAATTTGTGCTGTCTGTGTGTGTGGTGTCTCAGACAGACATTTAGCCAGTATGTGCGCTTCAGCACATCCATTATCAAAAGGATGAATTCATCTTGAGGTCTCCCATGCTCTGGAGTGGTTTTGAGTCACGAAACCTGAGCAGAATTTTTCTACATCTCTATCTACGTCTATATTTTAGGGAATCACATGTCATTGAACTGTTGCAGTGAGGCTGATATAAAAGGACAGGTAGCCGTGAAACACATTGCAGATGAACCTGAGAACCAGAGAGAAGAGACTAAAGCAGCCAAGCTTTACAGTATGAAGGACTTTAATTACATTGCACATTGATTCTGGCATAATGAACCCTGATTACTTTATACACAGGACCTGATGGAGAGCAGAGAGTTCCATCTAAGGAACTATACAGAGAGACAGAAAGAGGGAGAGAGAGAAAGAGAAACCGAGCATGTATGCATGTGGCTAATTTATCCTCTGCAGTAATTAGCACCCCTGTCCCCATTGAGACCGCCTGGGAGCATTCTTGTCTAACATGCTTACAGTCAACACTGTTTAACGCAGTCCGAATTTCAGCAGTAAACTGCATTATTATCGTTGTCTATTAGCAGATGTGCCATCTGCTGTGTAAATGAAGGAATGCGTGAAGAACGTCCAAATTCAATTTAATCTTCACTTCTCAAAATCGCACTATGGCGTTATGTTGTTTGATTTATGTGCAAAATAATTCTTCATTTCAACTGAAGATTGTTTAATTGAATCAACATTTTGTATTTAATTTGAACATCTCAAATTCAGTGCCATTAAAGAATTCTAAAATTCCCTTCCATTTCGGCTCATTTCCTGCACTCTGGTTCAAATGATTCATTGAAAAGATTACGCTCAAAAAAATTTTTTTTTTATTAATCAGACATATTTTTATGGTTGTGACACTGCACCTTTAAAGTTGTGATGAAACAGAAGTAACAACTTATCTTTTCTTCTGTATTGTGATGTACTGTACATTGAGTTGAACAGATTATTGGAAAAGGAAAAAAAAAGTATGGCAGGGACTTGGTTCTATTCATTGGTTGTTGATTGGATTGAATGAATGCAATCTTGCTGATTGTAAGGGGTAAATGATTGGAGAAGTCCTGCATATTTCACATGAGAGAAGTCTGTTGTTTTCACAGGAAGGTCAAATTATGACCTATACTGCCCCTTTTTACAAGATGTAAAATAAGTCTTTGATGTCCTCAGAGTGTGTGTGTGTTGTGTGTGTGTGTGTGTGTGTGTGTGTGTGTGTGTGTGTGTGTGTGAAGTTTTAGCTCTAAATACCCCACAGATAATTTTTTATAGCATGTTAAAATGGTCACGCGCCGTTTTTGTGTGTGTCCCTTTAAATGCAAATGAGCTGCTGCTCCCGGCCCCCTCTCAAGAAGAGGGCAGAGCTTCAAGAGCTTGAGTTAACAGCTCCGATTACCTCACGCAGACAGCGGTGAAAATGTCAAAAACTGATTCGGACAATGATGGAGAGACTCACGAAGTGACAACACGTAGAATGCAACAGGATGTTTCTGAATGGTTAGTTGATGAATTGATGTAGCTGATATGGAGTTAATATCTTCAAGTCATTGATTAGCATATTCGGTCATGATAATCTATAAATCGCTCATGTGGGAACTGTTGTAAGATGCCTTCAGAGCCAGAGAATATATGATGCATGAAGATAGAACAGGTATAGTTCAGTTTAATTACGGTTATAACTTATGTTGTCTTGCTTTTATGACATGCTATTGCATTTGTGTTACGTGCTGTATTGCAATAAATGTTAAAAGACGGATGCGACAGCTTGAGCAGACGCACAAATGTGCTACAACAACTCTTCCTCTTCTCTAAAGCAGCTCAACATGGCCTCATCCCTTTCTTGTGTGTTCCCCAGTTAGTGATGTCACTAACCCTTGAATAAGCTCATTGTAGTCCCTACCAGTCATTGGTTGTAGTCCTTAAAAAGTGATTTCTTTAAAAGAAAATATCTCCCTTTGCTTTGAACTTAAAGCGTCGTAACTTTGCAAATGTTGTTTATGCTGAAACAGCAACATTACACACTAACTAAAGTTAAAAAAGATAAATCATAATCAACCACCCCTTTTAGACATTAAATCAAATTTCTTTTTTAACTTATCGTTCACAATTAGATAAATAACATGCATTAAAAAATAGACTTTAAACACTGTACAAGAAACTCATTCCGTAACTCGTAATACCAATACACATTACTCACAGCATTGTAAATTTGAATTAGGGGCTCTAGAAACCGAGTGCTGCTCTCCTTCCCTCCTAATCCCTTCTTTATCCCATCTTTTTCCTTTCATCCTCCAGTTCTCCCGCTCCAGGTCTGTGTGGAGTACTCAGAGGCAGTACTGAACGCGATGTATCTGTGCTATGTTCTCACTTGCTCTCATAGTGTGCCACTGGTCCTGTCTGGAACCACAACATCAATATTCTACAAGTCAAACTTCTATAAACTGAAAATTCGGTGAGTGCTGAAACTATGTCTACTAATACATAACCCAATGTCTCGATAAGATTCGACTTTTGAATGACTAATACATTGATTGCGCAGTTTCAAATGTACTGTAAAGGCAATACAATACAAGCAAACACACACACACACACAGACATGTCTGGTTTACTATCTTTGTGGGGACCCTCCATAGACGTAATGGTTTTTATACTGTACAAACTGTATATTCTGTCCCCTTACACTAACCCTACCCCTAAACATACCCATCTCACAAAACTAAAAACTCACTCTGAATGCTTTATAAGCTTGTTTCCTCATGGGGACCTCAATTTAGAACCCACGGTGACACGAGTCCTTGTGCATTCCGGTTGAAGACTTGAAGACACACACAACGTGTTTCTATTTTTTATGGAGATAGGCATAATGGTTTTTATAATGGTTATATACTGTACAAACTCTATATTCTATCCCCATACACTAACCCTACCCATCACAGAAAACTTTATGCAGTTTAGAATGTTCAAAACATGGGGACAACAAAAAAAAAGTCCTCATAAGGTCAAAATGTACTGGTATTACAATCCTTGTGGGAACTATCCATTAGGTCCCCATAACGTATAGGGAATACCAGGTACACACACAAAAACACACACAACACACACACACACTACTTCAGAGTCTTCAATAGATCAATATGTTTTGCTGTAAAATGTCCAAGGCGTCATGTTGAAAATGAAAGGTGCTACAAATTTGCACCTTAAAATAATTTATTTTCTATACCTCTTATGTTTACACACGCACACGCGCACACACACGGCAATGTCAGAGAAAGAATTGACACTCTGCTGTAGAAACAGCTGACCTGCAGTTTCAGTCAGCCTCATTAAAGTGTACTACCCTCGGACCTCAATTTCACCTTAAGCACAAAGTATACTTTGGTTTTAGGATATGAACAACAACAAAAAACTATACTTGAGATGCAACAACAATGGTGTGAGGGGGTTAAGAGATATATGCAATGCCACTTTAAATGAATAAAAATACATTTTTACTGGCTGACTTCTGGAGAGAAATAGCTCATTCATGTCTCAAATCAACTTGTTCTTCATTAACACTAGCAAAGGTTTTCATCCAAAAAACACACTTTGTCAATCATAAAACACAGACCCCCCCAAAAAACCACTAACATCAGGTAGCATTATACATATTCCTTTTTTCACTTTTTTTTTCAAAATTATACTCTCTGTCGTCATTGAATGCTGTTTGTCCCAAAGCAATGACAAATGATCCACAGTTTAGCCCAAATAGACTGCTGTTGTGCTCAATGTGTGAAGAGTTTTGAAAAAAAGTGACCTAAGTATTGAGAAATGTGTCCTAGCGATTGTAAAAGAAAATGGCTATACAACATCAAAGCTGCAATAAGTACCGCCGAGAAGGGTCTAGGAATAGATAACATTTCTCATTTCTTCGCTTATTTCACACTGTGGCGATGCTCACTGGCACACCTTCAAGTGCTCTTCATCTATCTATATCAATATTGCATCTGCTGTGGCTTGTTTCCAGGAGTCTAGAGGCCCCTGACAGTCAGAGACCCCGGGGCACTAGCCCCATTGGCTCAGTTCTTAATCCATCCTT
Source organism: Gobio gobio (assembly GCF_949357685.1). Taxonomy (NCBI): domain Eukaryota; kingdom Metazoa; phylum Chordata; class Actinopteri; order Cypriniformes; family Gobionidae; genus Gobio; species Gobio gobio. The sequence goes on along the minus strand of NC_137117.1, from coordinate 31,431,590 downwards.
GTTTAAGATTGTATGACCTGTTTTTTCCAGTTGGATTGAGAGCTGGTGTGGGTGTTTAAGATGGCAAGGAGGTAAACACTTGTGCCAAACTGTGAACGTGTGGAATAAAAAAACACAAGCACATCGATCGCCTCTCAGATACACAGAGATACCAAAGTGCATGCTCTAAAATGTGTGCATATGTGCAAAGTTTGTTGAAAAAAATTAATAATTGCAATATATTATTAGATTAGATTAGATTAGATTAGATTAGATTCAACTTTATTGTCATTACACAAGTACAAGTACAAGGCAACGAAATGCAGTTATATATAAATACCACCATTCAAAAGTTTGGGATTACAATTTTTTTTATGTTTTTGAAAAAAATATTTTACAGAATGTTCACAAAGGCTGCATTTATTGAAGAAAAAAATACAGTATAAAATCCTATCTTTAAAATCTCACCATCATTACTCCAGTTTTCAGTGTAACATATTGCTCAAGAAACATTTATTATTATCAATGTTGAAAACAGTTGTGCTGATTAATATTTTTTAGGGAAACCCATTTTTCCCCCAGGGTTCTTTAATGAATAGAAAGTTATTTATTTGATTTATAAATATTTTGTCTTTTTCGATCCATTTTACTGAGTTAAAGGGACATGGTGATGAAAAATATAGCCTATGAGACAGGAGGAAAAATTATACTTCATTGCTTTTGTGTTATCTTGCAAATGTTTCGCATTGCTCCGAGAAACTTTACGTTCAATTGCAAAATGTTGCAAAATGTAAAAGGTTCTATGCAAGCAAATGCACCCCCCCCCCTCCAGTCCCATACCATATGTTTTCCATCGCCATGTCCCTTAGGGGCTCTGTACAATTTAATGTGTACTTGCTGAATAAAATAATTAATTTCTTTAAAAATTAATGTATGAATTGAAAATAATTGAATGTATTTTATCAATAATTTCTAGTCTGAAAAAAACTAACCGACAAACAAACATTAAACATCACAAATTTACAGTTATACTAGAATTATATTTTTATCATGGTTGGTCTAAGAGGGTTCAGCACATGCTTCGGCTTACTTTAACATCATGATCTGCGCAAGTAAATGAGTCAATTTAGAGTGAGTCAAGGCCGGAAAAATCGAATGCTATTCTACTTTTACTCAATATGAGCCACATGCTATTTCAAAGACAGGATGGCAAGTTCCCCGCAACTCCATTAGCATTGCAAAGCAACAAACAGCGTGACTAACATCTCCTGTCTATCAGCCTGTCCCCACCTTAGTCCTCCACCATCCCAGCAACCCCTGGGGTAGAGCTGCTGTAATTAGCGTGATTAATGCTCATATTGAGTGTGAATGAGGCCTGGGAGGTTTTTCAAGCCAGAACACACACATGCACACAAGTATATGCACACTAATACCCAAATGGAGTCTGTCATACCCAGGTAGAGTCTTTTTCTGACTGACAGAGTTCCTCTGAAAACAAGTATCCAGGACAGAGAGGGAACTCATTAACTCCAATACAGCTAATTACACTAAATGAGGCTTAGAGCCCACGAAATACGGAAGCAGGGAAGATGCAGCTGGCATGCAGGGTTCTAGGTGAAGAGCCTCTCTCTCTTTCTCACTCGCACTCACATTCACACATCCGCACATACATACATAAAACAGCTGCCGCCACATTAAAGCCTGACTGAAAGGACTTGACAAGATATTCAATGATATTATGGCTGCTTTGAATAAGGAATCAGCCAATTCTACCACCAAACGTCGCATTGAACTTCAATGAAAGCAATCTGTTCTGGTTTGAATAGGAAAATATTTTGCTCAACATGTTTATCCATAGCAAGAAGCAAATACAGTCCTTCTCACAAGTAAATGAAGCTCTCTTTAAACACACCTGAGCTTCATACTCGTCTGCTATGCTTCTTGTTTGTAATACAATCTCTGAATTTTTTTTTTATGAAGACAGACAGATAACGATAACAGAAAAGTTTCTGCAATTTTACACTAAAACAAATGTCCACAGATATCTTCAATTAGAGGTTTTGTCAGATTTTTCAGTTATGAGTACATATTTGTCCCCAAAATAAGTAGACACACACATGTTGGGAAAGTGGGTCTTTCCATAGACATGATTTTTACAGTGCACAAACTATATTCAAGCCCCTTAACGCTAAACCTACCCATCACAGAACATTTTCTGCAGTTTTTACATTTTCAAAAAAATGTGCAGTCATGTTGGAACAGTTTAGTCTAGTTTATTTTCTTATAGAGCACATTTCTACTGATCATTTACAATTTAAAAAAAATATTAATATGGCCTTGAAGTCGATCCGAAATCTGATAGGTAACCATTGAAGGGATGATAAAATCAGGGATTCTGTCCCTCTTTCTTATACTAGTCAACAATCTATAGCAGCGGCATTTTGAACCAGCTGTAATCGATTCACCAATGACTGAGAGAGTCCTAAATACACAACATTAAAATAGTCCAGTCTGGATGATAAAAAAGCTCTAAATCTCTAGATGAGAGCATAGGTTTCATTTTAGCTATTTATCTTAAGTAGTAGAAACTAGTTTTCACCACAGCACTAACTTGTTTAGCAAAATTCAGCTTTGCTCTCATTTAAGTGAAGGAAATTCTTAGCCATCCAGCCTTTTACCTCATCCAGACACTTAGCAATTTTGTAATAGGACATATCAAGTAGATGTAGTGGAACTTACAATTGTGTGTCATCGGCATAGCAGTGGTATGTGGAAGAGGAAGGGGACATCCCCAAACTGTTTCCACAAAGTTGGGAGCATGAAATTGTCCAAAATGTCTTGGTATACTGAAGCATTAAGAGTTCCTTTCACTGGAACTAAGGGGCCAAGTCCAACCCCTGAAAAACAACCACATACCATAATCCCCCCCTCCACCAAACTTTACACTTGGCACAATGCAGTCAGACAAGTACCGTTCTCCTGGCACCCGCCAAACCCAGACTCATCCATCAGATTGTCAGACATGGAAGTGTGATTCGTCACTCCAGAGAACACGTCTCCACTGAGTCCAGTGGCTGCATGCTTTACACCACTGCATCCGACACTTTGCATTGCACTTGGTGATGTAAGGCTTGGATGCAGCTGCTCTGCCATGGAAACCCATTCCATGAAGCTCTCTACGCACTCTATGCACTGTTCTCCACTGCTCTAGAGTCTGAGAGACTCTTTGGACTTATTGCACAGGTGGCCACCTATCACGGTACCACACTTGAATTCACAGAGATCCTGAGAGCGACCCATTCTTTCACAAATGTTTGTAGACGCAGTCTGCATGCCTAGGTGCTTGATTTTATGCACCCATGGCCATGGAAGTGATTGGATCAGCTGAATTCAATGATTTGGAGGGGTGTCCCAATACTGTTGTCAATTGATTCTTATAACACCATTGTGATGTATGTATTGTGACATTCCCTTCAGTTCTCATTAATGTAACACTAAAAAAAGCTATGCTTTTAAATGGTAGAATTTATACATTGTCATATTTGAAATATTTATTTAATATTTATGCTTATTTTAATAAAAAATATTGTATCCAGACACCCTGATTCTCATTACTGTACTGACACATGGCCCATGTATGCTTTTATCTCATAAGCAATTTTGACCTGTTTGAACTCTTTTGTAATTCGAAGTGGAAAGTTCTCTGTAAGGATGCTTTATACTGCTGCAATAACTTTTATTGGAAGACATAAAGTCCTTAGAGCGAGGAAAAAAGAAAGAAAACGAGTAGTTAGAAAATTGTGCTGCATGTGGTTTAACTAAATTAGGGTAATTATCCCATTTGGAGGGAGAGAGTCCAGTTTAAGCCATGGATTATACACTAAACCCAGGTAAGAGACTGTCTGAGTGACTCTACTTAAACCGTAAATTTAACCCACTAAGCAATTACAGTACAAAGACATCATCAATATTTAGTGTGTGTACTTAGCTATAGTTTAGGAACAAAACAGCCCCAGAAGTGAGCTGAATCAGAGAAAACCTCCCTTTGGTGACATACAGAGACATCCTGACTTGGAAAACCAATTCATAAATAATGTCAATATCATTGTAACAAATGCGCAACTGTTTTTTCCTTAATGTGATGTCAGTGAATGCACACATTCACTGTGAAAATGTAGTGTACAAACATGCTTTCAGCGCTGCATCATTTTGAAATGATTTGAGTAAGAAGCTGATGAGGTGATGACATTGATAGAATACATTAATACATTGCACATTGAATACATTAATACATAAACCTGAGTGCAGTAAATCCCTCTCTGCCCGCAGGCAGATGAAAAAGTGTCCAGCCCTAGTCTATACAAGCACACACCTGCACAGCTCCATGAATAACATTACGCTCTTACTCCAAAACCACAGGCTTCTTCCTTCAATTTCTCTCTGAATAAATATTCTATCATTTATTTCCTGACAAGTAATTGTCACGTAAAGTGTTGATCAAAGCTCACGAAGATGATGAAGAACAGGAAACCGGATCTTTAATAACAAAGCTCAGGAAACTATCACAGCATATATAGGTATATATAGAACACGTGTTAACATTGACGAAGACAGACGAACACTGAGGGAGAACTGAAGACTTAAGTACACATGCTGCGTCCCAATTTGCCTGCTTATACTACGACCTAAAAGTATGTACTCTTTTTGTGAAGAAAAAGTACATACTTTTGAGTGTGTAGCAGAAGAGTATGCAAGCTTTGGGACATACTACTTCGTCATCTTTAACAGACTCTGTTGCTTGGTTACGTGCATCCCGTCACTGCCCTGTCAATCATCGTCACAGTTCAAATCCTCCACAATCAATTTCATTTCCTACCGTATCGGAGAGAAATGTAACAGCACGTTGATCTCCCATTTGTGTGTCTTTTAATGCAGAGACTCCTCTCATGTGTTTGCATTGCAGTTTAAATATAATGATACATTTAAAAGTTAATGTCTAAATGTATCATCACAAAAGTTCACAATGCTGCTGCAGGTGAAATATAATGTGGATAATATCGAATAAATATATTTTTGTCAGGTTAAATACTGATAATTGCTCACTCAAACCCCTTTATCTATAGCCTGGCTCCGCCCTCCTACGTACTTCCGTTCAATTTTAATTTTCCTTCAGTGCTACGTCTGGGACTGCTGTATATGCTTAGGTTTTCTCCCGAACATTTTTTTACCGAACAGAGGGAGTGGCTGAGAGCGATGACGTTGATGTTGTGCGCTAGTTTGAGTTGTAGTTCAGTAATGGCGGTGGTGAAAGATGCGAGTGTGTGGCACTGGTACCGCTGACGAATGTCCAGAAGTTAAAGCCGGAGTGTGGCGAAGTGGACAAGCGAGCGAGATTGGTGTGCGTGATTGAGAATGAGACACACTGGTCTCGAGTCCTCTCATGAGGGAGCACGGAGGCATATAAAGACAAGCGACACCGGTGAAGGACAAGAGAGGACCAGGCCTGGATTTTAAGTTGTGTTTTGTTTATGTTTTGTTATGTATGTGCGCGGCAGCCGTCCGAGAGGGGCTGCCGCGTTTACTTTCATTTTGTGTTCATTATTTGATTAAAAGGTTCCCGCCTCCTTCTTCCCTGAACAAACGAACTCCGTTACACGGAGCAAGAATAATCACTGCTGAGTTTTGTTGGTGGCCATGATGTTGTGGTCCAGGAAAAGTGAAGTGGTGAAGTGAGTTGGCTGAAGCCGTCCGTCTCCCACCACCCGCGAAAAAAACCCAGGCTGAATTACCGACTGCTTTTGACAAACACCAAGGTCGTGTGGTAATGTAATTGCTCTCCGAATCCACATCTCTGAGTTTTCAAGATTATATCACTTCAAAATTCACTGTTTATATATACTTTTTAGACCCCTGCAGAGCACCTTGCGGTTGTGCTTCGCTGTAATTTGAATACATTTCTAGACTTGTATTTCTTTAAATGCTGGCAAGTGTTTACAAGAGCAATATATTTCATCACCGCTCAAAAAATAAAAGCAGAAAAATACGTAAACATTTGAATTGGGCTGTTATTTACGGCAGCATTTATTCTTATCAAACCAAGCATATGACATTTTATTTACAGCATATACAACCATGTTATGATTGCACGAGATATGCACCACGAGATCAGCACATTCCGATCACAAAACTCTCCTCTCCACCGTGAATAAATCACAATCCGAATGCACATGGTTTTATCACTGACACCGAGGTGGAGAATCAAAGGCGAACGGCGTGTGACATACGCCACGACCAAACGTTAGCGATTGGTTATGGCAGATCCAGAGTGACTCTTGGCAGATCCAATAGTTTTAAACTTCAACAGAGTTCCCACCTTCAAGGAAGTAAACGCTTGTCAATGGAGAGTGGCCAAACTCTATGTACAAATGAAATGTACGAGAAACTGGCAAGACCAGGCTACTTTATCTAACCCTCTCTACTTAACCGTCAGACTCGCATAACTGTCATGTTTGTAGTTTTTTTTTAACACTTTTTATCCACGTTTGTAGTTCTAATCGAATCCTCGTCCATCTCGCAATGGGTTGTGGGCAATATCAACTGTTAGAGTGCACTTCGAATTCTGACCGGATATAGTAGACCATTTGGGAATCTTTGGAATACTCTTTTCAACATACTACGATTTGGGACATACTAATTATTTTTTCGAATAATATTTAGTACGGATAGTATGCGAATTGGGATGCAGCGACAGAGTAAATGAGGTAATTAACAAGGCACAGGTGAAAGACATGACTAATTAGACAGACTGGGGAAAACTAGGTCACAGGAACTTTAACCAAAAACACAATGAAAACAACAGACAGTGCAACATGTAACATGTTATTACATGCATACATTCATCTCTAACAGTATAGTGACATTTCTCTGTTATAGCCACCCTTACACCGTGTCCTAACTACACGCGATGCGATAAGATTCTAGCAACAAGCAACTTGTCTGTCTTTTAGTATGACTATGTTACAAAGCTGGGAGCACTAAATGATATTCAAAGTCACATTACACGCATTTAACGTTAAATAAAGCACATAAACACTACCTGAGATTATTGTTTCCAAATTTTGTGTTGTTATTATAGTCACGACGCCGCAGAAATTTCTAAAATAGAATCATCAAGTTCAAGTATTTTACTTTATGTGGTAACTATACTGATACCAATCTATTAGGGCTGCACGATTAATTGGAAATCGAACCGCAACCGACAGGGTTATGGGCGGCCAAGGCTCATTGATGCATGTGGTGAGTGAAGGCTGGCTCGTGTGGTCCGATCAAACAGACAAGCTACTGTAGCTCAAATTGCTCAAGAAGTTAATGCTGGTTCTGATAGAAAGGAGTCAGAATACACAGTGCATCACAGTTTGTTGTGTATGAGGCTGCATAGCCACAGACCGGTCAGGGTGCCCATGCTAAGCACTGTTGCAGACCATATACGCCCTTTCATGGCAACAGTATTCCCTGGTGGCTGTGGCCTCTTTCAGCAGGATAATCCGTCCTGCCACAAAGCAAAAATGTTTCAGGAATGGTTTGAGGAGCACAACAACGAATTTGAGGTGTTGACTTGACCTCCAAATTCCCCAGATCTCAATTCAATCGAGCATCTGTGGGATGTGCTGAACAAACAAGTCTGATCCATGGACGCAACTTACAGGACTTAAAGGATCTTCTGCTACCACAGCACACCTTCAGGGGTCTAGTGGAGTCCATGCCTCGATGGGTCAGGGCTGTTTTGGCAGCAAAAGGGGGAGCAACACAGTATTAGGAAGGTGGACATAATGTTATGCCTGATCGGTTTGTGTGTATATATATATATGTACTAATATATTTCTATATATCTGTGTGTATATATATCTGTACTAAAAATCTCAACCCAATAGAGCATCTTTGGGATGTGGTGGAACGGGAGCTTCGTGCCCTGGATGTGCATCCCACAAATCTCCATCAACTGCAAGATGCTATCCTATCAATATGGGCCAACATTTCTAAAGAATGCTTTCAGCACCTTGTTGAATCAATGCCACGTAGAATTAAGGCAGTTCTGAATGCGAAATGGGGTCAAACACAGTATTAGTATGGTGTTCCTAATATTCCTTTAGGTGAGTGTATATTGAAATCCTCCAACATTTTGCTTTAAAAATCTTCTTTTTAGACTTCTAATTCGTGACCAATGTTTTGTTTTGCCCTATCCTCTGCGCTTCCATGTTCGCCAATACGTCATGCGTCAGGTCAGGGGTTACTCTTTCGCCGTAAATCAATGTGTACGGCTGTCTGTCGGAAACTAGTTATTTTAGTATTTATAGTTTTAAATATGGATATTTTTCTTACACAAACGCATCGCTTCGCTTCAGAAGGCCTTTATTAACCCCCGGCGTCGTGTGGAATATGATGGATGGATGCACTTTTTTGGGCTTCAAAATCTCGACCCTCATTCACTGCCATTATAAAGCTTGGAAGAGCTAGGACATTTTTTAATATAACTCCAATTGTATTTGTCTGAAAGAAGAAAGTATTATACACCTAGGATGGCTTGAGGGTGAGTAATTTTTATTTTTGGGTGAAATATCTCTTTAATACTTAGGAGTAGTGGTTTTTTCAAACTTCTATGAGAAGTATATGGTTAAAAAGACATGATAAAAAGCAAAAATGCATTGAAATATTCCTACTTAAACATTTATTTGCTTTCGCATGCATTTTAAGTATGTAGCAGCACAGCACAACACTCTATCTCAGGTAAACACATTTTCGGGAATGTTTATTGAATGTTTATTGATGTGATGTGCACACACACACACACGCACATCAACTCTCTCACTTTCTCTTGCTGTGTGACTGTCTCTTTCTGTCTTGTCCAGCACTGGTCAGCAGTAGTCAGCACTGTCAAAAATGCAGAGCGATAAAGACTGAGACTTCTTTTTACAAGAAGTCCAGTATCTGATTGACAGCTGTCCTGTGCCATGAGGCACGACACTTTTATGAAGTTCTGCGCTCCAGAGACAGATAAGCCTCTGCAATACCAGTGCTATTTTTGAAGAACGGAGCTAAAAGGGAAAATATAAACTATACATTTTCCATTTTCTCCAACAAAGAAAAAGCAACAGCGAAAAATAGAAGTACATTTGGTAAGAAGTTTTTTTTTTTTTTTTCGGATATGAATGAAGTGGAAAAATAGCAAATTCACAGTGTTATTATAAATCCTATACAGTATCTAATGCCCTTTATTTCCTGCTGAATAAATTGTGGATGGAACTGGTGAATATGTGTACTAGCGCATAAGTGAGTTTTGGATTGTTTGGTTGTCCTTCTCATTCTCTCTATTCTGCCAAGACGGCAAAGACGTAAAACTCAGAACAACAAAGAGCTGGAGAGCGATAGAGACAGAGAAAAAGACACTACAGAGACAAATCATGTCAAACTATGTAAAGCTGAAATGACTCAATCTTCAAAATGATCTTCATTTTTCTGTTGTCTTCTTCAGTTGTCACTTTCTTGGATGTTCGAGAGAACGGAACAAAGACCAACTTTGTGAAACAATCCCACTCAAGCCCACAATCTGTCCATCTCTGCCTTCTCTCATGCTGCTCGGCTGCCAATCAAAAACACTGATCATTATCGCCATGGAGACAGAAGGCTTGGTGACGTCATCAAAAAAAGCGTTCAGAACAGCAGGTTATCAGAAAGTCACTCACTGGCGTAAAAAGAGTTTACTTCACTGAAAGTTAACTTAACACTCCATAGAGTCAAGGTCAAGTGACGGTCTGGTTTTAAAATGGTATGATTCTTTTTTTCTTATTAGTTTATCTAGTTCTCTCCCAGACAGAGCAAATCTTTCCAATTAGAGAGGCCAGTGGTCTGGAACAAAGAGACGCACAAAATGTCTTTACGGGATTAGCTACAGTGTTTTTCTCCCACCCTGGCTCTTCCCTCATTAAAATGCACTGGAAATATAGAATGGCGCACATCAATGACTCACACACATACACACATTCTTGAATATGTGGTTTACGGGGACTCCCCGTAAGCGTAATGGTTTTTATACTGTACAAATTGTATATTGTATTCCCCTACTATAAGGTGATGATACATGGGGCAACTTTTTGAGCAATGTTGCTGGTTTGGGGTCGGTTTGGCGGTTTTCAAACATCTGCATTTTATAGTCTAATATGTTAATAAGTGTGCATGTACTCCATAAAATCTCCACAACTGTTTTTAGCGTGCTAACTTATAGCTGTGTATTCAAGTGATCGCTATGCCAAAGTGGCATACATATACAGTAAGTTATCTACAGTAAAGAGTGGGAGAGTAACCCAACTCTCAAAAATGTGGATTACACCTGTGGGAGATGATGACTAGGCTCTTTATATATAGGCCTATAGTGAATCCATCGTGTGAACTCTGATCAGAACATCTGCAACTTTTAAACCGTCTAGACTGCACTCTACTCATCCGCGACAGCTGTTGAAAGAGGTTTGAATAAACGATTAATCTGTTTTTTTATGTTCTACATATGAAACATGTACTTCACAAAAGATGTAGTTCTGTCTGAAGTTAAAGCGCAACACAAAGCTAAGCACATTATTGTTGTTGTTGTTAGATAATCGTACAGTCTGTATCAATGAATGACACATTTTGGCTGTGATGTGTGCATTAACGTGTGTGAAATTCCATATTGGGCACTTTTTGCAATTGGCTTATTCTTACTGTTGACATCTGAAAATGATGCATGTGTTTTTCCGAGGGTTAAAGTCATTGGTTAATTTCTTAATTGCTGATTGGACCGTTTCCACCTGGGCATTTTAGTCATATTTGCTAATTTTCTTTAATGTATTTGCTGTTTTGATCTGTTATTCTGAAGAAGAAAAAAATTGTCATCATACAATGGTGCTTATTACAGTTTTTTACAATCGCTATGACAATTCTTTCAATACTTTTAACAATTTTCCTAAACTCTTAACGCAGTTAGCACAACATCTGTCTGTGTAGGCTATACAATTAACACATTTATTGTTGCTTTTACACAAAATGCATACAGTTAACACAAATTTAAAATGCTTTAACTTCTTTTACACACAAGCTCAACCAAGACCAAAACACTGGATTTTTACTGCCAAATTTACCAATGCTTTAACACTGTATGTCAGAACAGATAACACCATGTTCTAAACATAACCTTATAGGCTAAAGTAAAAGTGAACAGCTGTTTATATTGTGAATTGAAACACAAATGTATCCCCTGTATTTTATTCCATTGTTACTGAGAAACAGCTGATTGAAGTTATGCAAATATATAAATCACAGCTGATTCCCATCTAGGAATTGTTCAGGTGTTGATGTTCTTTCAACCTCATGACCATATGGTATACAGTAAAAGAGGACATCTTTGGGCTTATCTTGTGTGAAAAAGGAACTATATAGAGCAACACAAAGAAAGTTAGAAAAATGCCTGCAAAGAGGGAGAGGAAGACGAGTACCAGGACAAGGGAGAATTTCTGCAGCAAAAGAAACAAAATGCATGCATTTACAAAAATGTGGAGAAGCTTCAAAAGACACAGAATCTATGATCAATAAAATATACAGTCTATTGTATAAGGGCAGACCTGACACATAAAATAATGCAGTTTCTGTAATTCCATCTAGTGTTATTGTTTTTATGACATTGATTGACTAAATGTTCCTGTTGGAAGAGAACATGTGTTAGTGTTTTGGTAGAAATAGTGTGTTAGTGTTTTATTGTATTTGCGAAATTAGTGTTAGAGTTAAGTGATTTACAATCTGTGATTTTGAGCATGAAATTAACCGTTTTGGTAATTGTGTGATGTAGGTGTGTTAGTGTGTTAAGAGTTTAGGAAAATTGTTAAAAGTATTGAAAAAATTGTCATAGCGATTGTAAAAAACTGTAACATTGATTGGTATGCCAATCTAATTCTATAACATTATTTTGTCTGTTAAAGTTTTGGGCAGGTTTTGCTTGGAGTGGGCAGGTTTTGGTGAGCTTTTGGGCTGGAAATCATTGAACAATCTGGCAACACTGGGTGAGACAGGGCCCACGACCGCTCTAAAGTATCCAGATAGAAATATGTTGCCCATTCTCAAAACAATGTTTGTTTTTTAAGCCATTTAGTTTACGAGGACACAGGAAGTGTCCTCATAAACCATGTTTACGTTGTAATACCCATGTCATTATACACATTTGTGCCCTCAAACCACATATACCTGTACACAAACACACACACACACACACACACACACACACACACACACACACACACACACACACACACACACACACACACACACACACACACACACACACACACACACACACACACACACACACACACACACACACACACACACACGTTGTGTTTTCATGTTTTATGGGGACGCAATCATTTTTATACTGTACAAACTATATATTATGTCCCCCTACGCTAACCCAACCCCTAAACCTACCTATCTCAGAAAACGTTCTGCATTTTTACATTAAAAAAAAATAATAATTCAGTAAGATTCTGTTTCCCCATAGGGACCCAAAAATGTCCCCACAAGAACAAAGATTTTTGATTTTGGACATTGGGTTTACCAAGACACACAAAACTTTTTCAAAACACAATTTCAAAACTGAAAACATATCTATTTTCTCTGGCATTTTAATATTACTATACTTCTGTCAGATTGTTTGTTTGGTCTAGCTTCACCTTGTTTCTATTCTATTTTATATGTATATTTCCTTTTACTCTGTTCAGCACTTTGGATAGTTCTGCTATGTTTAAATGTGCTATATAAATAAAATTTACTTACTTACTTACTAAAACTTTATGCATTTTTACATTTTCAAAAAACATCACTTAATATGATATATAAGCTGTTTTCCTTATGGGGACCAAAAAATGTCCATAGCATAGGGATTATCAGAACCACACACACACACACACACACACACACACACAGGCGCGCGCACACGCACCCACACACCCTAAGGGACATAATAGGATAATCTAACTAACACACATTAAGTGAAATCAGGAGGAGGCATTAACCGTTTCTTTAAAATATCTAATTTAAGGTTAAGTAAATATTTAAATACACCTAATAAATCTAATCTGCCTTTTTAGTCCTACAAATGTTAAATATGCCAGTCCTAAATCTAAATCCCAGTTTAAACCTACATATTTAGTATGCAAATGTATGATGCCTGTGGGTAATACCAACCAGTACAAAATTGAAGTAATATGCTGAACTAGTGCTACAGGCAGCAGCAGAGACATCAGGCTTTAGATTCACTAGCAAAATGTCAACTCCGAGCTAAATATCTTCAGTGAGCTCACACTGCAGCTAACAGGAAGTCAGATCTGAGTCTTTACGTATTTCTTTTGACCTGTTGCACGGTCACAGACTTGGGCTTACTTTCTCTGCTTAAAGGGACAGAAAATAAAATGAATAAAATAATTGACTCACCATTCCAAATCTTTTTTATTTCTTCTGCAGAACAAACAATAGATATTTTGAAAAATGTCTGTGGGTCTATTCAATCCAAAGCCAGCGAGGTTCAATGTTGTTTTGGACCCCGTTGACTTACATTGTACAGAAACAAACAGTTGAAACATTCTTCAAAATATCTGTTCTGCAGAAGAAAGAAAGTCAAACATGAGAGTGAATAAATGATGACAGAATGCTCTGTTTTGGGTGAACTATCCCTTTAAGCTGTCTATAAAACTCAAATTGATTGAACACAGAACACACCTTTAAGCTGTAGATTTAATATGTATTTACTATTAAAAGCCGAATCTGGAAAAAGCAGCTTCCAATTTACACATGACATGCTATCATAAAGTAAGAAGACTCCATAATGCTCTCTCAACGCCATCAAGCAGGATTACAGAGCCTAAAAGAGGAGTATTACAGTTTTTTTTACAATCGCTATGACAATTTTTTCAACACTTTTAACAAATTTCCTAAACTCTTAACGCAACACCACACCTACCACACACAATTGGCAAAACGGTTAATTTCATGTTCAAAATCACACATTGTAAACTAAACTATAACACTTATTTTCTAAATAAAATAACACACTAACACAATACACTAACACATGTTCTCTTCCAACAGGAACATTTAGTCAATCATAGCACAATGTTATAAAAACACTAACACTAGATGGAATTACATTTTTGTGTCAGGTCTGCCCTTATACAATAGACAGTATATTTTATTGATCATAGATTATGTGTCTTTTGAAGACTCCACATTTTTGTTTTGTTGGGTTTAGTAAATGCATGCATTTTGTTTCTTTTGCTGCAGAAATTCAATACAAAAAATTAATGACCCATCTTCTTCATTTAGGAGCGTTCCTCTGCCCCCTGAGGGAGGTAGATGTTGAATCCTTAGATAGACAAAATACAGTTAGGGACCAGAGGCATACAGTCACTGTAATACATGGTAAAATTATTTACACTTTGCAGTAGGAGAAGCCCTTATACAATATCCTACCTGTTGGTTCCTCAAAATTGTGCCACTGTGTCCCGGCTGAGTTTTGGCAGTACTCGTTCACCAGCCTCTCTGTATGATAGCCTGTGGTTTATGACATGGAATATGATAGTAGCTCTTATTTCATCAGTTACCCTAATTCTACCTTGCCCTTGTCCAGGCATTCCTCTCCCTTGCCCTTGTCCCACTCCTCTCCCTTGTCCTGGTACTCGTCTTCCTCTCCCTCATACAGGCCTTTTTATGTCTTTCTTTGTGTTGCTCTATATTGTTCCTTTTTCACACAAGATAAGCCCAAATAGGCCCTCTTTTACTGTATACCATATGGTTATGTGATTGAAAGAACATCAACACCTGAACAATTCCTAGATGGGAATCAGCTGTGATTTATATATTTGCACAAATTCAATCAGCTGTTTATTAGTACCAATGGAATAAAATAGAGGGTATATATATTTGTGTTTCAATTCTCAATATGAACAGCTGTTTACCTTGACTTTAGCCTGTAAGGTTAGGGTTTAGAACAATGTGTTATCTGTTCTGACATATAGTGTTAAAGCATTGGTAAATTTGGCAGTAAAAATTCATTGTTTTGGTCTTGGTTGAGCTCGTGTGTAAAAGAAGTTAAAGCATTAAAAATTTGTGTTAACTGTATGCATTTTGTGTAAAAGCAACAATAAATGTGTTAATTGTATAGCCTACACAGACAGATGTTGTGCTAACTGCATTAAGAGTTTAGGAAATTTGTCAAATGTATTGAAAAAATTGTCATAGCGATTGTAAAAAACTGTAAGTGACAGCATTGGTGGTCTTGATCGGACTGGTTTAATTTTACTCTGCTGGATTGGGTAAACTTGGTTTAGCTCTCAACCACAGACACATGAACTGCCAAATTCATCTCTCTCTCCAATTCTTGCTCTCTCCCTCTTATCCCTCCTGTCTGCTACTTGATGTCATCTGCTACCATGACCTCTGCTGTTTCCATGGAGATGTGAGAATGGTGGCATACTCGCTCTTTTAATAATTAACATGTCAGGAGAACGGAGCTGTTCCAGATGAGCTGTTCAGGTATATTCCTGTGTCTTAAACATACCACAGGTCCACCACAATGCAGTGTGGCTGCTCTTCGCAAACATCCACCATCTGGCTGAAAGAGACCTCAACAATGGCCCTTACTATAGTAATGTGGCGGTATGGTACTGTGATTTTACCAGATGAAAATGCCATGGTACTTTGATATGTACTGAATGAAACCATATTGATGTAAAATGGAAAAATGTAATGTTTTGATTACGTACTTTCAGTTTAATGGACCATTTATGATGACAGATTTTTCAGTTTAAAGTAAATTAGACATGTCAAATCCTGAAATAATTGTTATATCCTAAATAGATTTTGTAATATACTTGACATATTATTTTTTGAAAGTTTCATTCTAAATTGAATTGGCATAATAAAGCATGGCCGTACTATAGCATACATGTCCATAAATCTGTAAAATTAACTTGTGGCATTATCATGGTAATATGTAATTTCTTTGGGTGAAAAATACAAATGGTATTACAAAACAACAACAACAAAAAAAAAACATGGTATTACCATGGAACGTTTCCAAAGAAAGATAGTACTTTAATATATACCATGACACTGAATGACATCCTATGCCATTGTGTTTCCATGTATTATGGTACTTCAGAAAAACAAGATAAAAAGAGAGTGAGTAAGTGAGTGAGTGAAGTAATAAAGGAAGAGCTTGAAACTCTCAACATCTAATGCTTTGATGAAACCAACCAGTGTCTCTGTGTTACAGTCATCTATTTTTTCATTAGAAAACCCAGAGATCCATCCATCAAGAGGACATCAGAGAGAGGGAAAGTCAGAGAAGGAGCAAGAAAGAGAAAGACAGAATGAGAAAGACAGGTATTTAAAGCGAGAGAGACAAGGAGGATCGAGGGCAAGTGATCAATGTGTGCTGCCAACCTCTTCAGCTCTGATAGGATCTGTCTGTGAGCCGTACACATTCATTTGCAAGAGAAATCAGACATGAAAAAAGCTGCACACTTCTGAGTTAATACACAATGCATAACACATTTGTTTTAAGCACGCCGTTAATTGCGTTAGTTCGCATGTTTATACTTATGTATTTGTCAGACTGACACTTAGTGTGTAGCTGTCACAGTGTTGAATGGGCATATTGTGAAAAAGAAGTGACGAGTAGGTCAGTCACAGACAAGACTGAAATCAATTCTCATTTAGGTCTGTAGACCCTAACACACACGCGTCCTTGAGATAAGACGAAATAGGCCATTTTTGTGTGTTTGTTTTTTCTGAATATCACCTGGCTGTAGGTCATGCATTAAAATCATACATACTCTCTGTCTCCGTCTGTCTCTCTTAACCATGAAAATGCGTTTATTACTTCAAAATAGCTCCTCGTTGCTGAGAAATATAATGTAGTGATCCAGTAGCTTAACTATTTTATTACTAAAAGTCGCGGGCAGCGTTCTTAACAAGTTTCTGTGCTCCTGAATGTTTGTGTGTGTACGCAGCGCGTTCTCTGCTCTCTGTATGCGCGCGACGTAGGCCTATGTGTGTGCGCTTCAATGAAAGCAACGCATTAATATAGCACAGTGATTCAACTGACTTGAAACTACCTGTGTATTAAACGGTTTTATTGCACACCTTCAGAATCGAGTATTCAGACAGACCACGGTATAATAATATATAATGTATGTACTATAATGTACTGACAGGGTTGCGCTGTTGAGGCTAGCGCAGCGCACAAAAACTCAGTTTACATCCTGTGGTAAAAATTGACAGTTTTTATATTTATAACATATGAGACAGTTCAGCAACATTACACGGCCAAGAGTGCTGTTTTTCTAAATACCATCGCGATTGAAAATGTTACACTGATACAACAGTTCAATAAACAAGTAGTTAAAAGGAAGTCACTTATATTTTACACGCAATATTGACTGTTTTGTTCTGTTTCAGCAGAGAAAATAATTCCAATCCAAACAAAGAAAACAGCACAACCATAGCGAATCTCACAGCCGTGTTTTCATTACTGAATAATTCAGCGCTTTGAACGAATCGGTTGAGTATAAGATTCAATGACCCATTCATAGGGTGTGTCCGAAAACTGGAAAATGCTGCCTTCAGAGGACACATTTCAAGGTAGGAAGGCATCAAGGCATGTCCGAATCCAAGGTTAGCTTCACTTCCTGCCTCCTGAGATACCTTCGATTATCGATTTTTGAAGGCAGCATATTTGTATCCTTCGCTGCCTTTGATATCCCACAATCCTATGCATTACATTCGGTGACAGTTGAGCTTGAAAAAGAAAAATGGTGTCTGAAAGTTGACCAACGTTTTCCACTTCTGATGTCATTTCTAGCGGGAAATTACTACTGTAGTAATTAAATATTTGTTTTGTTCTCACCTAATTTTTTCTTTTGGTGTAGATCATTAAACTGCTACACAGCCTCAGAAGTCTGTCCGAAATCAGTTTTGTGAGGTGGCTTTATGCGCTTATGCTGCCTTACAAGTCATTGTCTGATAAGGCAGCGAGGTAACAAGTCAGCTGCCTATAGGTTTTCGGATGCATCCATAAACAACTCCCTCATTCTTGAATGAATCAGCCGATTCGTTTGAATTAATGACTCACTCATTAAGACGGTCACTTGCCGCCACCTACTGGCGGTTTAGTTTCATGTTTAAAAGCATCATTCTTTTCAACACTTCTTATTTGTATATTCAAAAAAGATAACATTAAATGCAGTTGTAATTTTTCAATGTAAATTATTCAATTTGATTTGCAACAGCCCTGGGCTGGATTTCCCGATAACGTTGTCTCTTAGCGCGCTACAAAGACTCTAAAGGTATACCATTTCTAGGCGTGTTCCCCGCACTATATCTTAGGAGGTAGCTTAAGGTATACCTTCTTAAGTGCAACGTTAGCAGGTGCCCTAAGAAAGAGGTGTCCTTTATAAAAGAAGCACTTCAGAAATAGTTGAAATTGCATTTATCAAGACTCATGAGATCTTATACAGTGGGGCAAAAAAGTATTTAGTCGGCCGCCAATTGTGCAAGTTCTCCCACTTAATAAGATGAGAGAGGCCTGTAATTTTCATCATAGGTACACTTCAACTATGAGAGACAGAATGAGAAGAAAAATCCAGAAAATCACATTGTCTGATTTTTAAAGAGTTTATTTGCAAATTATGGTGGAAAATAAGTATTTGGTCACCTACAAAAAAAGCAAGATTTCTTGCTCTCACAGACCTGCAACAACTTCTTTAAGAGGCTCCTCTGTCCTCCACTTGTTACCTGTATTAATGACACCTGTTTGAACTCGTTATCAGTATAAAAGACACCTGTCCACAACCTCAAACAGTCAGACTCCAAACCCCACTATGGCCAAGACCAAAGAGCTGTCAAAGGACACCAGAAACAAAATTGTAGACCTGCATAAGGGTAAGCAGCTTGGTGTGAAGAAATCAACTGTGGGAGCAATTATTAGAAAATGGAAGACATACAAGACCACTGATAATCTCCCTCGACCTGGGGCTCCACGCAAGATCTCACCCTGTGGGGTCAAAATGATCACAAGAACGGTGAGCAAAAATCCCAGAACCACACGGGGGGACCTAGTGAATGACCTGCAGAGAGCTGGGACCAAAGTAACAAAGGCTACCATCAGTAACACACTACTGTCACATGGTGTTTTGGTGTTGGTTCATGTTTCATGTGTTTAGTTCATCAAGTTTACTGTCATGTTTCTAGTTTGTCTTGTCCTTTCAGTTTCCTGGTTTTGTCATGTGTTTCATTGTCATGTGACTCCCATGCCCTCATGTGATCTTGTGTCTTGTCCTGTCATTGGTTCATTGTTTAATCACTGTTCACAGGTGTCACTTGTCTTGTCATTAGTGTGTGTATTTAAGCCCTCATGTTTGCCATGTGTCTTGGTCTGTTATAACGTTGTAACCTGCTGGTGGTGAGTTTTGTTTAGCCATGCCATGACTTTGTTTTATGTTTTGACCAAGTTAAGCCAAGTCTTTGTTTTAAGTTTTGTTTATTGTTAATAAATGCTGCACTTGGGTTCAAAACACTTGCCTCCAGTGGATCTACCTGTTACAGAATAACAGACCGCCATTATGAACCCAGCAGTTACCATTGCCCACCCTTGTCAAGGCCAGCGTCCCATAGGGGACTATGTCAGAGACTTTATTCGGTTCATGGATTTGTTGCCCTGGAATGAGACCTTACTTAAGAGGTGCTTTTGTTCCGGTTTGGACTCTGACATTGCAGCCCTCATGCCATCAGAGGAACACCCCTGCAGCTTCTGGCAATGCATTGATTTTATTTTGTTTCTAAGTGGCTCAGATTGGACGGTAGGAGAGGCAAAGGACTATTATAGTCACGTCCACGCTCCAGCCCACGTCCAGGCTCCAGCCCACGGCCACGTCCAGGCTCCAGCCCACGGCCACGCCCAAGGCCACGTCCAGGCTCCAGCCCACGGCCACGCCCACGGCCACGTCCAGGCTCCAGCCCACGGCCACGTCCAGGCTCCAGCCCACGGCCCCGTCCAGGCTCCAGCCCACGGCCCCGTCCAGGCTCCAGCCAACGGCCCCGTCCAGGCTCCAGCCCACGGCCCCGTCCAGGCTCCAGCCCACGGCCCCGTCCAGGCTCCAGCCCACGACCCCGTCCAGGCTCCAGCCCACGGCCCCGTCCAGGCTCCAGCCCACGGCCCCGTCCAGGCTCCAGCCCACGGCCCCGTCCAGGCTCCAGCCCACGGCCCCGTCCAGGCTCCAGCCCACGGCCCCGTCCAGGCTCCAGCCCACGGCCCCGCTGTCCCGCCCAAGAACATTTTGGGGGGGGGGCAGGGGGTACATGGAGGCCATGAAGGCCACGCCTCTGTGGGCCCCTGAACCGCCATTACCGCCATGGCCTGATGAACTGCAGTTACCGTCATGGCCTGATGAACTGCCGTTGCCGCCATGGCCTGGTGAACTGCCGTTGCCGCCATGGCCACCCACGCCTGAGGGTCCTGGTCCGCCCACGCCACAGGGTCCTCCCACGCCTGAGGGTCCAGGTCCTCCCACGCCTGAGGGTCCTGGTCCGCCCACGCCACAGGGTCCACCCACGCCACAGGGTCCAGGTCCGCCCACGCTATAGGGTCGGCCCATGCCACAGGGTCCAGGTCCGCTCACGCCACAGGGTCCGCTCACGCCACAGGGTCCGCCCACGCCACAGGGTCCAGGTCCGCCCACGCCACAGGGTCCAGGTCCGCCCACGCCACAGGGTCCAGGTCCGCCCACGCCACAGGGTCCAGGTCCGCCCACGCCACAGGGTCCAGGTCCGCCCACGCCACAGGGTCCAGGTCCGCCCACGCCACAGGGTCCGCCCACGCCACAGGGTCCAGGTCCGCCCACGCTCCCAGGCCCGTCCAGGTCATGTCTGGGTCCGGTGCCCCTGCACGGGCCTGGCCCACCATCCCTCCCCCAAGACCGCCCCCCAAGACTTTTTGTTAAGACTCTTTGTTAGGTTATTGATGTGTTGGTGTTGTTTGGGCGTCAGGGGCCGCCCATAGAGGGGGGGATCTGTCACATGGTGTTTTGGTGTTGGTTCATGTTTCATGTGTTTAGTTCATCAAGTTTACTGTCATGTTTCTAGTTTGTCTTGTCCTTTCAGTTTCCTGGTTTTGTCATGTGTTTCATTGTCATGTGACTCCCATGCCCTCATGTGATCTTGTGTCTTGTCCTGTCATTGGTTCATTGTTTAATCACTGTTCACAGGTGTCACTTGTCTTGTCATTAGTGTGTGTATTTAAGCCCTCATGTTTGCCATGTGTCTTGGTCTGTTATAACGTTGTAACCTGCTGGTGGTGAGTTTTGTTTAGCCATGCCATGACTTTGTTTTATGTTTTGACCAAGTTAAGCCAAGTCTTTGTTTTAAGTTTTGTTTATTGTTAATAAATGCTGCACTTGGGTTCAAAACACTTGCCTCCAGTGGATCTACCTGTTACAACTACGCCGCCAGGGACTCAAATCCTGCAGTGCCAGACGTGTCCCCCTGCTTAAGCCACTACATGTCCGGGCCCGTCTGAAGTTTGCTAGAGAGCATTTGGATGATCCAGAAGAGGATTGGGAGAATGTCATATGGTCAGAGGAAACCAAAATAGAACTTTTTGGTAAAAATTCAACTTGTCGTGTTTGGAGGAGAAAGAATGCTGAGTTGCATCCAAAGAACACCATACAGTAAATATAATCCAAATTGCCAACTAAATTCAACCGTGAATGTTTTATAGAATTTAGAAATTATTTGTGCAAACCCGCAATCTCTCATGCCCAAACGTATCACCAACCCACTACACTAACTGGCAGCATGCCATTCATATTATCATAATATATTTTGTCATAGTTTTCATTTACTCCACAAGCAGGGTAAATTGCCCGCATCACATTATTGGTGTAAATTACAAATTTCTGTTATTGGATGACCTACTCAATAAAAGCACTACATGCAAAACATATAGCCTAATCAACAGATACTTCGGCAGAGAAAAAAGACGGCGGCCAGGAGCTCCGTCGAGTTTGTCTTGACAAAGTCGGACTAACGAGATCTAAAAGTTTTTAAATTTGTTTCCGTGGCAGGCGAAATTTATTTTGAAGTGCAGCGTCTGACATGGTGGCCAGGGGACTGAAGTTTTCACGGATGAAATAGTGCACATAGAAATGGCTCCGCGGACGGTGCCGTCTTTGATTTAGCACAGTTATTCGCTGTATGCTGCCATAGTTTGAGCAAAGTCCTCACCACAATCATTCCCTTTAAACAGACTCCTAAGCCTTTACTGTCTAATGGTTTGCCAGCTGATATAACTTTGGATAATATAAGTAAAAATATAACAACCATCAGTGTAATGACAATTTTTTTCTTTGCATGAAAACACTTCAATTAGCAGAATTATGCCGATTTCACGAAAATGTGTATAAATAATACGAGTGTGCAATGTCGTGGAATGTATACGCCAAAATGAGTTTTGGCGTGCATATGGTACGCAGTTCCCTTTCGTTCAGTCACTACGACGTAACGTTAGTGACTAACGAATGGGGGGTTTCGCTTAGAAGCCTATCATCTTCGAGCTTAGAGAAAACGCGAGGGCGTGCCTCACGCTAGTGT
Organism: Gobio gobio; assembly: GCF_949357685.1. Taxonomy (NCBI): domain Eukaryota; kingdom Metazoa; phylum Chordata; class Actinopteri; order Cypriniformes; family Gobionidae; genus Gobio; species Gobio gobio. The sequence goes on along the minus strand of NC_137117.1, from coordinate 31,408,889 downwards.
GGAACTCCGCCCAGTCGCGGGTGCTCGTGGTTGCGCGATTGGTTTTTGGGGGCGGCACCCGACAGCTGCTGGGCCCCGCCCCCAATGCCTTTCGCTCCCGGGGTGCATGAGGAGATCACGCGGTCCCGGAAGTCCCTGTGCTTCCCGCGACCGTTTGGTGGCCTCCTCCGCCTTCTCTGCCCTTGATGGGGCCGCGGCCTAGGGTACACTGGGGCCCCCTCCCCCCCACTGTTGAACTCTCTGTTGCGCACTACGGTGTCCACAGAGGGCTTTGACGTGGCGTGGTGTGGCTGTCCTAAGCACCCTCCCAAAGCCTGTGGGCTCGTCTACTTCGGTGGCATGGTCCTGCAGAGCTACGGGCAGGCCACCGCCCCTTTGCACATGCACAAGGGTGGAGCCGACCCAGGGCTCTTCATTGAGCTGCGTGCCGCAACTGATCCCGCCCCCGGGCGGTGAAGGTGGCCACACGCTCCCTGGGTTGGGCGATGTCCACAGCTGTGGTCCGGGAGAACACCTGGCCTTACCTGGTGATGTGGAGGACGTTGACCCGCCTCCTCAACTCACCCATATCCCAGGCTGGCCTCTTCGGCGGCGCGGCTGAGAACTGCGCCCAACGGTTCTCGGCCGCCCCAGAACAGACTGAGGCTGTAACACGTACTGCCCCGGCGGCCTCAGTCCGCTCGCCGCCGAGGGCGCCCTCCCTCTTCCCGCCCGGCCCCAGCAGCAGCCTTCACCTGGGCTGCGCCGTGGAGGTGGTTGAGGATGCCCAGTCCGCTCCCCAGACTGGTTAAACGCCAGGCTGGAGGTGGACAACTCAGAGATGGGTTCCAGTTCTTCCCTGGGGATGGTAGCAGGGCCTCTCCTTCCCCCGGTGGAGGGCCGGGGGAAAATCCTTCCGCTGCTGGCCCCCGGGCTAGCAGCGCTTGGGAAGAACTCATGTTCCTGTCTCTGAGGACCCAGAGACCGGTGATGACGGTGTGCGCCACCCACGGGTCCCGCCACTCGCATCCCTCTCTGTCGCCAGCCTCCTGGCAGAGCAGACCCCAGTGGAACGTGCGTCCTTCCCTGGTCTCCTCTGTCAGGACGCAGCCGTTAACCGTGCCCCGACCCCGGGACGCCCAACAGCCTCCCCTGTCCGGACCGGTAACGCTGCCTCGCTGCCCCACCCTGGGTACGTCTGCCGTCCATATGACCCCGTTGGTGCAGTCTCTGGAAGCATGGCTTCAGCTTCCGGGGCTGTCCCGCTGGGTCGCGCGGACCGTCAGGCGCGGCTACGCGATTCAGTTCGCGCAGGCTCCTCCCCGCTACAGGGGAGTCCGCTATACTGTGACAGGGGCCCATGCCCCCGTCATGCGTGCGGAGATTGCCACCCTGCTGGCGAAGAGTGCGATCGAGCCTGTCCCTCCAGCTGAAATGAAGTCGGGGTTCTACAGCCCCTACCTCATTGTACCCAAGAAAACCGGTGGGTTACGGCCAATCCTGGACCTTTGCATCTTGAACCGATCCCTTCACCGGCTTCCGTTCAAGATGTTGACTGCGAAACGCCTTTTCGAATGCGTTCGTCCTCACGATTGGTTTGCAGCGATCGACCTGAAGGACGCCTACTTTCATGTCTCCATCCTTCCTCGACACAGACCGTTCCTACGGTTTGCTTCGAGGGGCGGGCATATCAGTACGCGGTCCTCCCATTCGGGCTATCTCTGTCCCCTCGCGTCTTCACGAAGATTGCCGAGGCAGCCCTTGCGCCCCTTCGGCAGCACGGGGTCCGCATCCTGAACTACCTTGACGACTGGCTCATACTGGGCCACTCTCGAGAGCAGGTTTGCGGACACAGAGATCTGGTTCTCCACCACTTAGCCCGTCTGGGCCTTCGGGTCAACTGGGAGAAGAGCAAACTTTGCCCCGTGCAGAGGATCTCTTTTCTCGGTATGGAGATCGACTCGGTCGCCATGTGCGCGCAGCTTACGAGCGAGCGCGCGCAGTCTCTGCTGACTTGCCTCCGTCAAATCGAGAGCAAGAGTGCGGTCCCACTGAAACTATTTCAGAGGCTCCTGGGGCATATGGCATCTGCAGCCGCGGTAACGCCGCTCGGATTGCTTCATATGAGACCGCTTTAGCACTGGCTTCGCGATCGAGTCTCGAGATGGGCATGGCAGTCTGGCACGCTCCGGATCCAAGTGACTCGGGCCTGCTTAAAGACGCTCACCCCGTGGTCGAACCTCAGTTTTCTACGGGCCGGTGTGCCCTTAGAACGAGTTTCCAGGCATGTTGTCGTATCGACGGATGCCTCTGCCACGAGCTGGGGTGCCATGTGCAATGGACAAGCAGCCGCGGGCTCCTGGACAGGACCCCAGCGCCTCCTGCATGTCAATTGCCTCGAGTTGCTGGCAGTACGGTTCGCCCTGCACCGCTTCCGAGCGTTGCTGAAGGGTCAACATGTGCTTGTCCGGACAGACAACACGGCCGTAGTAGCGTACATAAACCACCAGGGCGGTCTACGCTCCCGCCGTATTTCTCAACTCGCCCGCCATCTCGTTTTATGGAGTCAGAAGCGCCTGAGGTCCCTTCGTGCTGTCCATATTCCGGGGGTCCTGAACCACGCAGCCGACGAGCTCTCGCGGTTTCAGCCTCTCCCGGGAGAATGGAGACTCCATCCCCAGACGGTCCAGCTGATTTGGGAACAGTTTGGCGACGCACAGGTAGATCTGTTTGCCTCCCACGACTCTTCCCACTGCAGCCTGTTCTATTCCCTGACCGAGGGCACACTCGGCACGGATGCACTGGCGCACAGCTGGCTGCGGGGCCTACGCAAATATGCGTTCCCCCCAGTGAGCCTACTCGCACAGCTCCTGTGCAAGATCAGGGAGGACAAGGAGCAGGTCCTTTTGGTCGCCCCGTACTGGCACGGCCGGACCTGGTTCCCCGAACTCATACTCCTTACCACAGCCCCTCCCTGGCCTTTCCTCTGAGATCGGACCATCCTTACTCAGAGACGGGGCACCCTATGGCACCCGCGTCCCGACCTGTGGAACCTCCACGTGTGGCTCCTGGACGGGACGCGGCAGGTTTGAGTGGCCTGCCACCTACGGTGGTCGCCACCATCACTTCCGCTAGGGCAGAGTCCACTAGGCATGCCTATGCGTTGAAGTGGAACCTCTTCGTCACCTGGTGCTCTTCCTGCCAAGAAGACCCCTGGAAATGCCCGATCGGGTCCGTGCTTGAGTTTCTCCAAGAGGGGTTGGAGCGAAGGCTGTCTCCCTCCACCCTCAAAGTATATGTGGCCGCAATATCTGCCCACCACGATCTCTTGGAGAACAAAAAGGTAAGTCAGCACGACCGGGTCATCAGGTTCCTGAGGGGCGCGAGGAGACTGAATCCTCCTCGCTCTCCTCTCGTACCCTCTTGGGACCTCGCAGTAGTTTTAATTGCTCTGCAGAGGCCTACCTTTGAGCCTTTGCGGTCGGTTGATATTAACCCCTTACCAGTCACCCCCACTTTTGGCAAAGGAGTGCAAAATGACATACCCAAAATAAAATTGTTGCTGCTAATGAGTCCTTCTGACTACACACAAATCAAAGGTATTATTTGAAAGCTGACACTTGACAGTTTAACATGAAAGACTCAAAATTACTCTAGAAATTACTAGTAGAGAGATAAATAAGCTCAAACACAATGGACAATTGAAAAAAAAAATTATAACGGTTTATGAACAAGAAAAATACATAAGGCAGAAATATATATGGATCTGGAAACACAAGTAAACTAAAGCCACATGTCTTTTAAATGTACGTTTCAAATTTGAAGTTGATACAAGCCAAAATGACTTTTTTACAAGCATTTAGTTCTGAGTATGTCTAGGCACCTTTCCAAAAAGGCCACTTGGAGACTCCAAAGGGACACTTGGTAACCACCTTTTACCATGAGGTATAACCAGTTAGTTTGATCCTTTCAATCTATTTTCTCATTACAACATGACAAAGCTCAATTTATATACTTTCTCTGGTATATTTTTCACCCCTAAATGTTTATAAAAATGCATGTATGTGCATATTTTTTTGTAAAATAATATTTTTTTGAAAGAGCTCCAAAAGGACACCAAAGTGACACTTGGTAACGTATAAGACGTTTAACAAAGTCTTTGTTCACTTCCATTAATTTAAAGGTTTAGAATAATGACATACATTATTTAGCAAATAAAAAGTTTTATTTATGTATATATTGTATACAGCAACAAACATCTGTTCCTTAGTTATTCAACACAGTGATAACCCCCCCCCCCCCCCCCCCCCCAAAAAAAGGACTATTTTCAAAGTACTGAGTTTGTCTCGGTCTTCCTTTCTTTCCTCCTCCCCTGGAACTTCTGGAGGCAGCGAGAGGTGTTGCAGCCAGGCAGGGACGTTTTGTCGGTTGTCCAGAGGCCTCTGGTACCCAGTCATCATCTGAAGTTTCATCACTGTTGAATTACACAAAAAGGATTAGAAATAAACCCAACACAACTGTTTATCTTACACATAGAAAAAACTACAGCAATTTACTCCCATACACACTCTATTGTTGCCCTGATGGCACGTTTACATCAACTTACTGATTTTCTATTCAAATTCAAAGAATCATTCACATACAGTGATCTACCTACATACCCACTCTATTGTTGCCCTGATGGCACATTTACACAAGCTTACAAATTTTCTATTCAAATTCAAACGATCTTTCACATACAGTGATCGACCTCCATACCCACTCTGTTGTTTCCCTTATTGAAACATTTACACTACCAGCTAATGACTCAGACTGTAATCAGACAATAATCATACCCCAAAACAGTTTCTTCTCTCAAGAAACATTTCTTGCTTCACATTATTTGCTTACCACAAAGTACTGCGCTGTCTCTGTCTTCCTTTCTTTCCTCCTCCCCTGGAACTTCTGGAGGCAGCGAGAGATGTTGCAGCCAGGCAGGGACGTTTTGTCTGTTTTCCAGAGGCCTCTGGTACCCAGTCATCATCTGAAGTTTCCTCACTGTTGAATTACACAAAAAGGATTAGAAATAAACCCAACATAACAGATTATCTTGCACAGAAAATAGCACATATTATTGCATTTTTTCCTCTGACACATTTGGTCTGAACTTTGTCCTGCTTTCTACATACACAACTGTACATACATAAAGTTATATGCTCAAGTACGTTGTACAGGGTTTCTTCTAGAGGTTTACCAATACTCCCATGTCACATTTCGATAAATAGCACAATACTGAACTCACAATACAATATTATTGCGATACTCCAAGGCATATTGTAAAAAGGATAACAAAAAATATACCGAAATGCTAAATTTGTATTACATTGGGGTGGATATGAATAGGCTTGGACCTGGTGCTGATAACCAAACGCACAGGACAATGGTGACAACATAGTAAAAACTATTCTGGTGATAATAGCCGAAAAGACTGAATTATTTTGGACAAATATGCTTACACTCTCACCCACTCACTGACTAGATATATTTAAAATATTGCTGGTCACTTTTTAGTGGCAACATAAGACATTTGTCATTATCAGGTCCCACAAATATTCCCCCATTGCATTACTATACATTATATTCAACATTTTATAGTAATTGAATGTAGTACTGACACTAAAACACTGTGAAATTTAACTTTTTCCTCACACTGTCATTTTTATTTTGGGTGAAATATACACAATACAGATTTTCACTATCCACGATACATTGTTACAACTTACATCACTAGCTTCTAACTCAGAACTTGAATAAAAAAGGAATTTTGCGGTACTTGAATGTACTAATAAGCCGTAATAGTGTAGAAACACAAAACTACAAAACAAAGCAACAAAAACATACTAAATGTAGACACTTACCGATCTAAAACAGGATCGAGACCTTCCAAAAACATTTCCTCTTCTTCAGAGTCGACGCTGGATCCAGCACTCTCTTCTGATTATTCCACATTTTCTTCATCACTGCTTCGCAAAAGTTCTTCCAATGCAGCAGCAGGAGAAAATAACTTCTGTCTTCGACGTGGATCCATTGCAGGCGAATGCTGACAGAGCGAGCGCTAGTGAGCAAGTGTAGCAAGGGAACCTCTATGCGTCACGAGGGGCGTGCGTGAGTAATTTTCCAGGATGCAAATGGTTACGCAAACAAAAATACAATGTGATACTCGCGAGATTTATGCTAATCAACACATCGGCGTATTCGTTATTGCATAGACTACATGTTAGATGACAACACAAGACTTTCCCATTGCTGTTTTTTTTTTTTTTTTACCAAACACATTTGCATGTGGATAATCATGCGTCACCAAAAGTGACTGTCATCTTTCAATCTTTTCTAAAATTGCGTGGCTAGTTTTCATCAGATATCTTCTGGGCGGTTCTCATTCAGTTCCAGACACTCTACTAAATACATTGATACGTTATATTTCATTGAATAATGCGCTTCATGCGTACAGTTCATCAAATAAACAGGACAGCGTCCTCGTGATTAGTAAACTTCAGGAAGTAAACAACAGAAGTTCTATAGCTTTTTTTACCAGTTTGCTTGTTTTTGGACAAATATTTACTATGGACATCGTACACTGGACTCTTCCCATGGAAAAAAGGTCGAAGTCACCATTATTCTGCCAAACATTACATTTCCAAAGCACAAAAAGGTAAGGGACCCCCCTCTCTTTGTTGTCATATCACATTGTTTAGATTCATACAGAATGACAAAAAAACGTTGCAAAGTTATCTTGATTGTATAATACTTATACAGATACAAATCTGCAGTCTCTTATCTTTCAAACAATGCACTGGTTGACCTTATTACTTGACAAAATGATATTGTAAACTAGCGATCAATGTAAACACTATCAAACGCGGGGCCGTCGGCGATCTCTGTACACAAAGGGGTTAAGTTCCTGTCTATGAAGACGGCTCTGCTGACCGCATTGGCCTCAGTTAAGAGGGTCGGGGACCTGCAGGCATTTTCGGTTGACGAAGCGTGCCTGGAGTTCGGGCTGGCTAACTCTCACGTGATCCTGAGACCCCGGCCTGGATATGTGCCCAAGGTTCCCACCACTCCATTTAAGGACCAGGTGGTGAACCTGCAAGTGCTGCCTTTGGAGGAGGCAGACCCAGCCTTGGCATTGCTCTGTCCAGTACGCGCTCTCCGCGCCAACGTAGACATGACGCGGTGTTCAGGACCTCAGACCAGCTCTTTGTCTGTTATGGTGGAGAGCGGAAGGGAAGTGCTCTCTCAAAGCAAAGGCTGTCTCACTGGATAGTGGAATCCATTGTTTTGGCTTACCAGCAGCAAGGTCGACCATGTCCCCTTGGTGTGAGGGCACACTCCACCCGGAGTGTGGCCTCCTCTTGGGCTCTAGCGCATGGCGCCTCGCTAGCAGACATCTGCAGAGCTGCAGGCTGGGCGACACCTAACACATTCGCCAGATTCTACAATCTCCGAGTGGAGCCAGTGTCCGACTATGTACTCGCCCCCCCGAGGGGCCGGTAGGGGCCAGGCTCAGGTGTCTTCGCTTGCTCGCCACTCCACTCCACGGACTGGATACGTGCGATATTCTCCTCAGGTGAGCTCCCCGAGAGCCCTGAGCTCCTCCAGCACTGCTTACACCGATACCTGTGTGTCTGCCCTCAAGCGAGCCCAGACCCTCGTCTCCGGCCAGGTGCCCCGTGTGCATGGTTCCCCTCCGGCGACCCCCACACGAGTATTTCACCGTAAGTCTCCGCAGTGAGCGGGTTTCTTCCCTTGACGTGTCCCCCGCAACCCCTAGGGTTAAAAATCCACCTTCGGCTGGTACCCTAGAGATCTCCATATGCAGCCCCTAGCCGGGTCATATATGTCTCTTAAGTCCTCCCCACGGGTAGGCATCCTTGGCATTCCCTCACTGGGATATGCTTCCCAGTGTACCTTGGTAATCCTGTGATAAGTGGGAGTCCTTCGTCCGTACTAGTCTTACGACAGGGTACTCACACTTACGCAGGGCACTGGAAGACAGCTGAGTGGCGGGATTATATTGGGACCCCCATTCGTTAGTCACTAACGTTACGTCGTAGTGACTGAACGAAAGGGAACGTCTCGGTTACGGATATAACCCTCGTTCCCTGAGGAGGGAACGGAGACGTAACGTCCCGTTGCCACATCAGCTGTGCTACCTGGAATGCAGGAGTTCAGTCTTGGCTCCTCAAGCAGGTAACATAATGCGATATTGCCACGTACTTCCTTAAATACTCACGCGGTGAGGCGGAGTTACGTATGCAAATTCCGCATGCCCCATGGCATTGGCACGCCATTGGGCGTTTTCTCTAAGCTCGAAGATGATAGGCTTCTAAGCGAAACCCCCCATTCGTTAGTCACTAACGTTACGTCTCCGTTCCCTCCTCAGGGAACGAGGGTTACATCCGTAACCGAGACGTTTTCCACGTGCATATGATACGCACTTTATGGCTTTATACTTTAACTAATTTTGCCGTATACATTTCACGACATTGCACACTCGTACTATTGATATGCATTGTCATGAGATCGTGTTGGAATTATATTGATACAGACTGAGATGGAAAGAAACAGTGGTGGACTGGACACTATCGGAATGAACTGTTAATAGTGATAAGGTAGGCTATAGCTAAGAGTGCTCCAGACCAACCTTACGAACGAATGACTTACAGAAGGCATACTTAACTAAGAATGTTTCGGGAAACACGTATTAACATTAAGGTACAGCTTAAGGTATAACTTAAGAAGGTTTCGGGAAATGCAGGGAAATGCCTGGTGTCTTATTATTCTAATTGAATTTATTGAACAAATTTAGGATTTTAGGTATCATTCTTTCCAACATTTCTTATTTGTATATATATATTTTTAAACAATCTCATATCATTATTTAATGCATTTTTTCAGTGTAAATTATTTAATTTGTTTGGCAACAACCTTGGTGAATTTATTGATAAAATTTAGGAATTTTAAATTAAAGGTGAAGCATGCATTTCATAAGATCAGGGGAAAATGCCCTTTATGAAGGTAAAAATACAAAATTGCACAAATATGCTATTTTAAATAGGCCTGTGCCAAAGCTTATAGAACACTGATAGGAATATTGCTTCAGAATAAATTATATTTACAACACAAAAATCAAATTTTTTCTGGACAAGCACCAATGCAGTGTCAATTAATTTTGTTACTTACTGTCAAGGTAATATAACACAAAGCTTCATGCTATAAATTAAAATTAAACAATAAAAAAAATATTTAAAAACATTTGCGAGATTTGCAATGCTAATGAAGTGTGTCATCACAGTCTGTGAAAAAGTGTCACCTTCATTTATATAGCGCTTTTTACAACATGTTTCAACTGTAACTCTTAAAATGCTCAGCCAATCAAATTCAAGGACCGGAACTAACTATTATTGAGTGTTTAATGAGCGTCATTAGAAGCTTTTTCTATGCATAAGCCCTCATCATCTCTCTTCCTCTATCTCTCGCTCTTTCTCCTCCACTCTTTCCTAAACACTTGGCCCTGACTTTTTAATTTCCCCTGCTTTTCTCTTCTTTCCTCTAAAGCTCACAGTCTCTCCTTTAAAGCTCTTCTCGTTTGCGCAGCGGAGTAAGCAGAGCTCAGTGGACCTTTCCAATTTTGTTATTTATGGGAGCAAGACGGAAGTCTTGCACAGGGGATTGTGGGATTGACAGGGAAACAGTAAACGTGATAATATTATAGAAATGTGTAATTTTCTTCCGATATATAATATATCTATATATGATGACTTTCACTGACTGTGCATTAAAAGAATCATCTTGCTGTACATGCAGTCACGCCGACAAAGCAGCTTTTGTGCAGGTACTGTTCTCAAGAGGAGACAACTGGAAACACTGTCTCAGTCTCTACAATGACTGTGAGCAATAAAAATGTCCTGGTCCAGTGTGACAGGCCTGTTTGAGGTCCATAGCATGCAGAGAAAGAGAGTTGATAAGGCAAACATGCTGACAGAAGGGCAAATCAACTCAAGTTACAATAGACAGGGTGACAAGTGTATTAGCAAGACAGCAGGCAGACATACAGAGAAAGAGACAGACGGAAAATCAGAGGGACAGGTGGCCAATACAAACAATGACACATACTACAGTCACATGCCTCCTATGGACTGACAGTAATATCACATCGCTCAATCCAACCATAACCTGACCAAGTCTGCTAACTGAAACAGATTGTGGCCAAATCGCAGAGCGCTTATTGCCATGAACGATTCAGGTAAGGGCCCAACCAATCCAGACAAGTTTAGGTGCAAGATATAGATTACAGATTATTATGTCACATCATGCAAAGCATGACAATACTGCTTTGTATCATGTTTAGAAAGTGAGCGAGACTATGTGTGTGTGTGTGGGTGTGGGTGGGTGGAACGGTGGATGGATGACTCTCATAGCGAGCCTTCTGGACTGAATGGATAAAGCCATAGAAAGTTTAACACCCCTGCATGTGGTGTGTGCTCTGTGTGTGCATGTGTGTGCCGAGATGATAAAGGGTTCACTCGGATGCTGCCATGGATACAGAAATCTCTGGTTGGCCGTATGGCAGCTCTGATCCCCAGGATGAGTAAATACACGCATCAAAGTAGCCTACAAATCACACTATGGTCAGCTTACCTTGCTGTAGTGTGAGTGGTCCTGGTAACCCCTATGTTATGGGGAGAAAATGTCCCCACAACGGTGGCAATATCCAAAATCCTTGTCCTTGTGGGGACATTTTTTTGGTCTTCATGAGGAAAACCCCTTAGAAATTATGTTTTTTGAAAATTTTAAAATGCAGAAAGTTTTCTGTGATGGGTAGATTTAGGGTTAGGGGACAGAATATACAATTTGTATAGTATATAAAGCATTTTGTCTATGGAACGTCCCCATAAAACATGAAAAAAAAATGTGTGTGTGTGAGTGGTTCAGGTATGCCCTATGTTATGGGGACAAAATGTCTCCTCATGTTTGATCTCCATGAGGAAAACAGCAGAGAGTTTTCTGCAATGGGTAATTGAATGGGAATCTACAGTTTGCACGGTATAAAAACGACTATGGAAAGTCCCCATAAAATATGAACAAAAAGAAAATATACAAGGTTCAGTTCTCAAGTTAAGCAAAAACTGTGTTCTTTGAATGCATTAGTTGCTTTGGAGGTGTCTTTTTTTTTTACATGTCTGTCAAATGCATAGATTTTATTCCTTAAAGGAATATTTTAAAAAGAAAAAGCTTGATGTTAGCTAACATAAACTTCTATCTAAAGTTATGTAATTATTATTAAAGCGGAGGAATTTTTACTAATGTAATTCCAATGTAATTTTCTGAACACAATCTTATTAAAATGTGTCCTTTTATACGACGGAGTGTGTTTGTGAAACGCCTCTCTTTCTCACTCTCTTTTGCACATCTATCTGGAAAGAGAATAAAAGAAAGTATTTTACATCATGTGCCAATATGTTGATCCCTGTGTGAGTACAGAACTGCAAAAATAATGACCAAAAGAAATGCTGTTTGTAAACAAGTTTCTTAACACTCAATTTTAAACGTGTGTATGTGCAATAATTAATAATGAAGAATTTGACAAAACGCTACTAACATTTAAATTTGTGATTTCTCTATGTTGGGGTAGAAAATAGCATTATTTCATCCGCTTTAACTGTTGTATTAACTCAGTTGGTCAGTGGCAGAGTGTGTGAGTGTGTACGCAGGTATATGTGAAGTGTTGAGATTATGCGTATGCATCTATAAATAGTTCTTCCTTCAGTGCCACTCAGTATGAATCAGCTGTCTCTCCTGAAGCTGCTGGCCCATTTGCCCAGTCAACCACAGTGTGACTTCCCCTCTGACACACATGCAGCTTTGGAAGCACGTGTTTGCATTCACATACCTTTGTGTCGCGCACACACACACACACACACACACACACACACACACACACACACACACACACACACACACACACACACACACACACACACACACACACACACACACACACACACACACACACACACACACACACACACACACACACACACACACACACACACACACACACACACACACACACACACACACCACTGTTGGGTTTTCATGTTTTATGGGGACTTTCCATAGGCGTAATGGTTTTTATACCGTACAAACCGTATTTTCTATCCCCCTACACTGCCCCTGCCCCTAAACCTACCCATCACAGGAGACATTCTGTATTTTTACATTTTCAAAAAACATCACTTAGTCTGATTTATAAGATGTTTCCTCATGGGAACCAAAAAATGTCCCCACAAGGACGGGGATTTTGGATATTGCCATCTTTGTGGGGACATTTTGTCCCCATAACGTAGGGATTACCAGTCCACACATACACACACACACACACACACAGTACAGATATATAGTTAGCCGTCAACATCCCCCTAGGCTTCATTACTCTTTGTGTGAGTGCCCTTGGACATGCTTCACCTCACTGGTGATCCTCTGGATTGCCTCTCAACACTCAGAAAACTGAAGCACCTAGTGCTCACCTCTTATCACTGATAAAATATATTATATACAGTCTCAATGCAAAGTGCAAATGCATACAATATCCACTAACTAGTAACTACAAGGCTAATATATATATTGCAATATATTGCTAAATGTATATATTGCAATATGCAGTTTATGGCCTGTTAATATAATATAAGCATGTCATCAAGTGTTCCCTTGTAAAAAAAGAAGTACACATTAGCTTACTTTTAAAAAGAGCCTACTTATTATGTAAAAAATACACGTTAAAAATAATAAAATTAGCTAAACTTTAGAGTGCTTTTTGATCTATAAGTAGGATTCACATCGTAAAATGGTTCAAGTTAACCTAATTTTTTCGATTTGCTATTTTTGTTATTTTACCTTGTCATCTATTTAAATTTATTTTTAATTACATGTTTGTGATGAAGCTGCAATTTAGTACATTTAAAATATAATAAAATTAAATTAAAGTCATTCTTTATATTATTTGCAAGTACAGTTTTTTAAAAACATAATTTTAAGATTTGAAGCACACTACACATTTAATTAAGCACACGTCTTTTGCAAGGGTTACCAGACTATCACATCTTTGCACTTGACTAAACTTAAGCTGAAGTACAAATGTACTTATAGATAAAAATGCTCTATAACAAAACACAAATATGGTTAAAATATATATATTACCCTTTTAAATTACCTTCCCATGGCTTCCTCATTGGCTGTATGGTTTCATACAATATCCACAAGCCGCTATAATCTAGACATACTAACATATGGTAACATATACAGCACTCATAAAACAAACTGACATGGCTCCATCAATACCCTGTTCACAATTAAGCATGAACCACACCATCTGTTCCCTAAGACCTGTATATTGCAGTAATCTCAAAAAGAACCAAACACATGTGTGTACCCTTTATATCAGGATGAAGAGCAGGTGTAGATGGATAGCAGAGACGAACATTGTATTTCTTTAATTAGTACATTAACTCTCAATGAACTGGATGAAAAGCAAACAATATCTTACCAAATGGATATATTATGCTCTTTCTTATATTACCTTTTATGTAGTGTGTAATCACTGTTTATAATGAAAAAGTTTCAAAGATCAAAGTGCACAATAAATGGAGTAATTGTCTCCCAAAAGAAATAATCGATTCTGAACTGTCGGAAACTAGTCATGTCTACTTTGTGTCTACTTTGACCCCCAAACTCTGTAGTTGTAGCTCAGTCTGGAAGAGTTTGATTTGTGTTGTCGACATGTTGAGAAGACGCTGTTTTCTGCGCTGCCAAAGAAAATACACTTTGCATGCGCAACAAAGGGATGAGGACTGGAATTGATACGGTAAAACTGACACAATTGTTCCTGTTCATATCACTGTGTGTACAAGTGCTGAGGAAGCCTCCAGAGCTGAAATTCAGATATGGTCATCTGACCAATCAGAGCAGAGTAGACCAATCACAACAGCCTGAGTCATCTGACCAATCAGAGCAGAGTAGATCAATCACAAAAGCCTGGTCATCTGACCAATCAGAGCAGAGTAGATCAATCACAAAAGCCTGGTCATCTGACCAATCAGAGCAGAGTAGACCAATCACAACAGCCTGAGTCATCTGACCAATCAGAGCAGAGTAGATCAATCACAAAAGCCTGGTCATCTGACCAATCAGAGCAGAGTAATCCAATCACACCAGACTGAGTCATCTGACCAATCAGAGCAGAGTAATCCAATCACACCAGACTGAGTCATCTGACCAATCAGAGCAGAGTAGACCAATCACAACAGCCTAGTCATCTGACCAATCAGAGCAGAGTAGACCAATCACAACAGCCTGGTCATCTGACCAATCAGAGCAGAGTAGACCAATCACACCAGACTGGGTCATCTGACCAATCAGAGCAGAGTAGACCAATCACAACAACCTGGTCATCTGACCAATCAGAGCAGAGTAGATCAATCACAACAGCCTGGTCATCTGACCAATCAGAGCAGAGTAGACCAATCACACCAGACTGGGTCATCTGACCAATCAGAGCAGAGTAATCCAATCACAAAAGCCTGGTCATCTGACCAATCAGAGCAGAGTAGATCAATCACAAAAGCCTGGTCATCTGACCAATCAGAGCAGAGTAACCCAATCACACCAGACTGAGTCATCTGACCAATCAGAGCAGAGTAATCCAATCACACCAGACTGAGTCATCTGACCAATCAGAGCAGAGTAGACCAATCACAACAGCCTAGTCATCTGACCAATCAGAGCAGAGTAGACCAATCACACCAGACTGGTCATCTGACCAATCAGAGCAGAGTAGACCAATCACACCAGACTGGGTCATCTGACCAATCAGAGCAGAGTAGACCAATCACAACAACCTGGTCATCTGACCAATCAGAGCAGAGTAGATCAATCACAACAGCCTGGTCATCTAACCAATCAGAGCAGAGTAGACCAATCACACCAGACTGGGTCATCTGACCAATCAGAGCAGAGTAATCCAATCACACCAGACTGGGTCATCTGACCAATCAGAGCAGAGTAGACCAATCACAACAGACTGGACCATCTGACCAATCAGAGCAGAGTAGACAAATCACAACAGCCTGGTCATCTGACCAATCAGAGCAGAGTAGACCAATCTCAACAGACTGGACCATCTGACCAATCAGAGCAGAGTAGACCAATCACAACAGACTGGGTCCTCATTTATAAAACTTTGCGTAGGATTTGCGTCAGAAGTGGCGTACGGATGAAACATAGGACGTGCGTACGCACAGAAATATTCGGATATATAAAACCGTGCGCACGCACATCCGAAAAAAAAAAGAAATGCTCGGACATCAAAGTCGAGGCAAAAAAGCGTCTAGCGCTCCATCGCCAGAGTGTGTCTGCCACGGGTGGGGGAAAAGGGACACCGGAGCTGACCCCTCTTGATGAGAGACTGGCGGCAATTATTGGGGAATCCCTATTAATCCCTATCCCTATTATCTACGTGGAAATGGGAAATAGTTCAGTGCAAATGTAATTTCTTGCAGCTTTCTGAATGGTTGAGACATACGTCATATGTTATTTTATCGAAAATAAAACAAACTAAAGGCATTTGCATGAATACCATGATTCCGTAGCTGATGAAGAAATTTTTACTATGAAAACAACTTTCCCCAGTGGACAATTAATACATCTATTTATATATTTATCTATATATCTCCCTGATTATCTATCTATCTGTCTATCTAACAGTCCTTCCAGAAAAATGCGGCTTTTTTTTGTGATTGTTGCGGGCAAAAATCCTTGATTATGAGGCACGTTTTCTTAAAAAATGCGATGAAAAATGCGGGATATTTATGCAATTTTATGCGATAAAATTGCGGGAACTTGCAAAAACTGCGGTTTGATGAGAAAGAGAAAAAAAGCACTACATCACAGAAAGTGCTGGAATATTTAAGTTCTCATCTTGTTTTATTGAAGACCTTAATAATGGCTCAAATTTACAAAACATTTAGTCAATCAAGTTCTGTAGCTTTACAAAAGGAATATGCTACAACTTCTGAATTTTTTTTATAAATAACTTCCTGTTTTACAGATGTCGCTATACAAAACAGACATTTGAGTGCTTCCAATGCACAAAGTGCAATCTCTTAAAGGGTTAGTTCACCTAAAAATGAAAATTCTGTCATTAATGACTTCCCTTTATGTTGTTGGACACAAATTAAGATATTTTAGTTGAATTCCGATGGCTCAGAAAGGCCTCCATTGGCACAATGTACACTCTCAAGACCCATAAAAGGTAGCCTACTAAAGACGTCGTTACAAAGTCCATCTCACTACAGTGGTTCTACAATAACTTTATGAAGCGACGATAATAGTATTGTGTGCAAAAAAAACTAAATAACGACTTATATAGTGATGACTGATTTCAAAACACAGCATCATGATGCTATGAATCATCGAGTCGATTCATGATTCGGATCGCGTGTCAAACTGCTGAAATACGTGACTTTGGCGATCCAACCCGCTGAATCGACTCATTGATTCATAACGCTTCAAACCGCTGAATCAACTAATTGATTCATAACGCTTCAAACCGCTGAATCGACTCATTGATTCATAATGCTTCAAAGCTTCATGATGCTGTGTTTTGAAATCAGTCAGCACACAGGGAAACTGCTTTGCTCTTTTGCTGTTATTTTTGTTGGCCAATGGGAGTTTGTGCTTCATCATGGTTTCAGCGATATCTATGGTTTCTCCATGGGGTTTGAAGCTTTTCGATGACGTTCGCGTCGGGTAATCACGTCACTTCAAAACGTTCCCATGGCAATAGGCGGAAATGGCGGCTCTTGTGTGAAGTAAACGAAAATGTTTCAACTTTCTGCTAATATATATGACTTTTTTTGCAACGAAAATGCGGGGATTATGAAATCATGATAGCCCCGCATATTTTGCACGCGGAAATAGGCAATTTATGCGGCGAAAGTGCGGCGTATTTGAAAAAATGCGGCCCCCGCATGAATATGCGGACTTTGGCTGATTATGCGTTAAATCACGCGATCGCATAATCGCGTTTTTCTGGAGGGACTGATCTAACTGCATCTATATCTGCTCCGCCAGACGGACACATTGACGAGAATATCAGTTTTGTAAATTATTTCGTTCTGCTTACCATATTATTTATGAGGATGAATTGCATAACATGCCAATATTTCACTTTTTTTTTTTTTTCTGTTGTAATTTTCGTTTGATTTTGTTTGTTTTACACTGCAGATCGATCAAACGGGTGTTCGTGTAGGCTGTTAATTGCAATACTTGCTTTGTGAAGTCTTCAAGTTATCTATGAGAGGCAGTATTGCCATTTCTTTTACACAACGGTCTACAGTTTCACACACTTTCACGTGTTTCTTCCATCTGCCGACGGTGTCGCCATTTCTCATTTCACCCGTTTTTGTGCGTACGCCTGGGTCAGAGCTTGCGTGAAGGACCGCACATTTTCGCGTCAAGTTTGCTTTTTATAAATACCAATTATTGCGTAGAGAGTGGAGAGAGCCTTCTTTTGTGCGTACGCAACGTTTATAAATGAGGCCCCTGGTCATCTGACCAATCAGAGCAGAGTAGACCAATCACAACAGACCGGGCCGTCTGACCAATCAGAGCAGAGTAGACCAATCACAACAGCCTGGTCATCTGACCAATCAGAGCAGAGTAGACCAATCACAACAGACTGGGTCATCTGACCAATCAGAGCAGAGTAGACCAATCACAACAGACTGGGTCATCTGACCAATATGAGCAGAGTTGACCAATCACAACAGACTGGGTCATCTGACCAATCAGAGCAGAGTAGACCAATCACAACAGACTGGACCATCTGACCAATCAGAGCAGAGAAAGCTCTCAGAACGCAGGGGTTTAGAGAAACTAAACACTTCATCAAACCGTTTCAGACACTGTGAGAAAAGGAGAAAGGGATGATGCTGCAATGTATTATTATTATTATGAGAAAATTAAAGAGTTTTTTTTAGTTATACCTTGGATGCATGTAAACCTATTGAAGGAGACGTTGAAAACAAAACTAGGAAGCTTTAAAATAGCATAATGGGGCACTTTAAATGAGTATAACTTGATAGATGGAATACGTTTAAAATGCTGCTCAGCTGATCAAGAACTGAATGTGCATTGTGTGGAAATGGCTAGAAAAAAGCTCAGACTGGTTATAAGTGAAAAATATTTCCTCAGTCCTGAAGTAGAGCCAAATCTTTCCCTTTTTTACTCTGCAGAGCCGAGGCTGGAGTATATCGCCATCGATCAGCACAATTATTCACCTGAGCGCTATTAGAGCCCAGGAAATGAGGCTGTCTGTGTCAGTGTCTGGTTTCACAGGTCCATTCTTTTCAGTTAGGGCCGAGAGACAGCAGGCCCTCTTCCTCACCACTGAGATCTTACTAAAGATCAACTTCTGTGACAGTCTCCGAGTGATAGTTGCTGCACTAGGTGCATGGTGGACATAGAATATGTTATAGGGATAGTTATATACCCAAAAATCATTTACTCACCCTCATGTTGTTCCAAACCTGTATGACTGTCTTCTGTGGAACACAAAAGGAGAACATTTTGAAGAACACACTGGTTGCTGTTTTCTATGCAGTTACAATGAATGGGGACTGGAGCTTTCAGGTTTTGAACATGACCCAAATTCATCATAAAAGTAACAAACTATTTAAAGGCATTGTTCATATAAAAGATTGAATATTAACTGCAAATAACTGCTAAAATCGTATGTAAAACACAGTTAATCTAATATGAGCCACATGTGATGTGTGTGAGGGAAAGCAATGAACCATAATAACTTTACATAAAGACAGTGGCAGAAATGTTTGCTCTAACTATGTCCATCGTGCAATATTATTTTGGGATATTAGTTACATCTCTGAAATGATTTGTTATTGGAAAATGGCATAATGTGCATATTATTCATTGTCCATTTAAACTGTGCCTCTGTTATAGAGAGAGTGTTGTGCTGAAGTAATTGACTCATCACAAAGAGCTATTTGGGCTTTCAAACACATCTTGGGAGCTGGGTGAAATAATTACCAGGGGAAACAAAACATGGCGATCACTTCTCTGATTTATGATATATCATTATTGGGTTAATAGAGCAGAACAATATCAACAAGCTGGCGTGGGGCCCACCGAGCAGACATTAGGAAAGTGTGTGTTTGTGTTTGAACTAAGTACTAGGGGGGCTTCAAATTAGCTGGTGAAGGAAACACATGGCTGAATGCCATTAGCTCATCTGTGTTGATGCAGCCGGGGGAAACTTAGCACTCTTCTCTTGTTAATCATGGGGTCCGCTGGCCTCATCAACACCAATGTTCGTGTCATCCTCTATACTTTTCACTTCCCTAACAACCACACTTCAAGTTATCTGCTGTCAGAAAATACATTCGTATGGGGCACTGGTTTATCTTATATGAGAATTCTCATTAGCATATACTTTCAGTCTACTTTTTATGTACTTATGTATAATAAAGTATTCTAAGTATACTTGGCTCATAGTTGTGTTTACTCTTTTGATTGTGTAGCCTATTAAAAACTTTTTTTCACATAGTTTTAAATACTGTACATTGTTTGAAAATATTTGTATCTCCAAATTCTCTAGATCTCAATCCAATCGAGCATCTGTGGGATGTGCAGAACAAACAAGTCTGATCCATGGACGCAACTTACGGGACGTAAAGGATCTGCTGCTAACATCTTGGTGCCAGATACCACAGCACACCTTCAGGGGTCTAGTGGAGTCCATGCCTCGACGGGTCAGGGCTGTTGTTTCAGCAAAAGGGGGACCAACACAATATAAGAAAGTTGGTATCATAATGTTATGCCTGATCAGTGTAGTTGCAGTAAAAACAAAAAACTTAGTTGCAAACTAGTTGTGTACTCAAAGTTTACTACTGTGTTACACTTAAAGTATACTATATAAGTGGGCCAATTAAGTTCCAAGCAGTAGCCTATTGAAATTGTACACTTACAAGTATACTGATATTTGTTGGTACATTGATAACTTGAGTTTACTTAATAAAATGAACAGAGTGATTGGGTCTATATTATAATGTATAAGAACTAGTTTTCACTTTTTCTCAAATAAAAAAGGTAGTTGTATGTGGTTGCCATGTGTTCTGAGTAGTTTTACTCCTCTTTTATTAATCCTCAACTCAAAGTGTAAAACGGCCTCTACGGTACCCACACTTGAGCATACATATGATGAAACCGTGAGTCAGCAACTTCGCACATGAATTATTGTAATGCAAGGCAATGACTCCTGTATAAAGTGAACAAACTTTAATCATAGGTGGCTCAGATACAGCAAAGGAGAGGAAAATAGAAAGTCAGCATTCCCGCAATAAGTCCAAATATAGGGCTTCTGCGACTTTCTGTGCTCTGCTATTGTTTCTGTTCTGTCTTTTGGCAGTTTTATGGTGTCCAGAAACGCTCTGTGGGTCGCACTTTAGCTGCAGGATTAACATTCTCCTTTGGAGCTGGTTTCTCAGTCATGAAATTCAGCTTCTTGTGTATATGGTTCAAACAAAACCAGCCAGTGGTTGCACCCAAGCATGTAATGATGCGATTACCTCGTCTACCTCAACTAAAAATGTACAAATAGGACTGGGTATCAATACAGCTGAGAATAGTTAAATAGTTTTGAATATGATTTTGATTTATTCAAATGTATTTGGGCATATTGTCATGATTCTGTTATGTTTGGACTTTTAGAATTGCCTTGGCTCCTCGCCCCCTCAGCTCCACCTAGGACCATCTTCCTTATGGCTTCCTAAATGGAAGGTCTAAACTAAAAAGAATGGGTTTCAAAGAGTCATAGAATTTGACTACAATGGTCAGACTGTATATTACACAGTACTTGCTCATCACATGTGGTTTCAGGTGGCCTGGTGTCATTGGCTTGTTATTAGATGGGTCAGGAAGCCACTGATGAGATCTGGTCTATGGCTGCTTATTGAGATGAAGTGCCTGCCGCCGTTCTCAGCAAGTGATAAATAGGTCTGCTATTTGTGTTTAATGGACTGGTGAAATCAAATAATTCAGAATCTAAGGAGCTACTGACATTGTTGTAGGTTTTAAATACAAGCTTTCAGGATGTTGAAAGACTGCACAGCATAGATGACAAGTGTTGTCTGTGTTATGGTGGGGAGGACAGGTCACCCAAAAGATGAAATGTCTGGCATAATTTGAGTTGCGCAACTATCACCATCCGAATCTGCTTATATTCAACATCGTGCATTTCCATGCAGGTAAGTTACGGTAAGGCTAGTGAACAACCTGGACACCAGCATATATGCTGCAACATATGCTGTTGTTTTCAGCAGGGTCAGAACGCAAAATGGCTGCTGCCACAAGACATCACGTCTCGCATGCCCTTGATTAGATCATCTGACCAATTAAGACATGATTGTCGTAACTAGAGGGTGATGTAAATGAGGCCAGCGGTTTCCAAACAATCGCGCTGCAATTCATTTAGTTGTATATTACAAACCATTTCAGTTATACTTCAGTGGAATAGCTGGTTTTAGTCCATTTTAAAGTTACTTACAACAGATTCAATGTTACTTCGATAAAACATAATGAGACTTATTTCAGCTGTGAACCAGCATTAATGAATCAATGATAACTCATAGGCATATCACACAAACCAGTGTTATTTTAGTAGTATAATATATTATAATAGCATTTATATGTTTTTGACCTTTCTATTAGTCAAAGAATCCTGAAAAAATGTATCACGTTTCCACAAAAATATGAAGTAGCCCTTTTTTCAACATTGATAATAAGATCAAATAAAATGTACAAAAATATGTTATTAATAAATTATTTACTTGACAATTTTGATCTTAAACTAGATCTAGATCAGGACATTGCACATATTTCTTGTTTATTAAAGTAAAGGTCCTGAGTCCGAAATGCTCATCCGAAAATTCTGTGTGTTAAAATATAAACCTCACGTTGTGTCAATCACGTTTACACACTCCGAAACTTTCATCCGTCATAAAAACATTTTGGATCGAGTTTGATTTTCTGCGGGGTTTTTTCGCATCCGTATCAAGCATTTTGAGAGGGGTTTTGACAATTTAGAGACAATTTTGACAATCTCATCACTTTGTGACGTCACAACCAGTATGTCTGTGCACCTCCGAATCTGTGACCGGTCAAAAAGTCACCCAAAAAGTGGATGCCTGTTTCAGGAGTAGAGTTGTCCTCCCATTGATATATCAACATGCTGTCTGTAATGCCACAAATTGAATGGTACTCTAATTGAGTGGTTGAGGAGCAGTAGATGGATATTTGTACAGAAAATGACATCCATAAACAACATTGCATCAAAGACAAACACAAAATAATGCACGTTTCAAGTGCTTCCAAATGTTACAAGAGTTCCCCCTTTCTCTGCCACACATTTCTTTGGTGTACAGAGAGCTGTCAGCTGGGATTGGCCTTGTTTGCTCGTGATATAAAGGCTCAGGAATAGTTTTCCAACGGCTATGTTTCTAAATCACATCAGTGAGAGCAGCACCAAAGCACTAAACCACTCCACGACCTATCAAATGTGCATATGTTCTGTCCTCGCCGTCCCACCAATCCACTTCTGACATGCAGAGCATAACGAATAACTGACAGCTCAATCAAAACACATTTATCCAAATATATTCCCCTATTTTGAGACAGACAGTCAGACTGAATAAAGAGCAGTAATGTAAACCTTTTTTTTTTATTTTAATTGTTTTGAAGTGCTTGCACAAACAATTGCTATCTCTTGAGTGTTGATTATCAAAGAAAGAAATGAACCTCTAATTGAGTCTAAAAGAGAAGGCTAATCAAACACAGAGTGAAAAAATAAGAGAAGGCAAATAAGAAAGAAATTACACTGAATTAGATCAATAAAGTTTGTACAATAGTAAACAAGTCTAGAATTGTATGTAATGTGACTGGCGCTTTTTTTTAAAAACATGTTACTACAATATTTGGGTGGTTTCCAGGGTGTTGCTATGTGGTTGCTATAGGGTGTTATAGGTGATTGCTAGATGGTTACATACTGGCTCAAGTCTACAGGATTTTCTGGTCTATAAATATGGCTCATTCAATGTTCATTTATAGTTTAAAATTATGTTTATAAAACGTTTTGGTAACACTTTCAAAAAGGTCTCATTTGCTAACATGAACTTACAATGAGCATTACATTTGTTGCATTAATTATTAATCTTTGTTAACGTTAGTTAATAAAAATACAGCTGTTCATTGTTTGTTCACATTAGTTCCCAGTGCACTATTGTTAAAGGTGCACTATGTAACTTTTCCATCCACTAGAGGTCAACTATTCAAAACAAAGGCGTAGTTTGATGAATGTATTCATGAGATGTCAGAGCTGAATTTTCAGCATCAGTACTCCAGTCTTCAGTGTCACATGATCCTTCATAATTTGCTGCTCAAGAAATATATATATATATATATATATAACATTTTCTTGTATTTATTTATATATTATATACTGTATGTATATAATGCATTTTATTTTAATAAACTTAAATCCAGAATGGCTTCTGGTATGTCCATGACATATTCAATTTTCACTGTTTAATCAAAACCTGAATAATAAAAAAAATAATAAAAGTCTTGCCCCACTGAATATTTCACTCAGAAATACAGCATAATGTAACTAAAATATATTTTTTGAAACATGTGTCGATTTTTATGTGATCAAATATCTGTTTAATGAGATTTATCTTGAAAAATACATTATATACTACTACTACTACTACTACTACTACTACTACTACTACTACTACTACTACTACTACTAATAATAACATTTTATTTTAAGGAATTCTGGTATGTCCAATATATTATGTAATATCCAGTTTACATCATTTAATCAACACCTGAATAATAAAGTGAAGTCCTGCCCCACTGAATTTCTCACTTCGAAATACAGTACATTAACACAATATTTTATTTTTAAACATATGACCAAGTCACTAAACAATTATTACCAGATGTATAGATACAATATTTTACATTAAAATTCAACAGCAAGGCACGCTTTTTTATCTAGAATTTCCTTCTCAAACACTTTAATTGGCCTGCGTGTTCGTTTTGAACACGAGAAAGGACATTTTTATTTATAAGTTTTTATATACTGTATATGTTAAAGTAGTCAAGAACATTTCCCCTTTGTTGCACACTCCTGGGCAAAAAAGGGCCAGGTCCTAATGGCTAAACACTAAGCTTGTAATTGTCTTAACCACAAATTATCGGCCAGGAAATTAGCACAATTTAAGCAAATTCACTACTCAAAAAGCCACTGCTGTCTCAAAATAAACAAGATTTTGGCAGAACATGGGAAGTTGTGTGGAGTGATGAATCACAATGAAACACGAGTTGCATGATGATTTTCCAGAGTGGTGTCTGGAAATCTACTGAGAAATATAATAAATGCATCTCTTCCATACTGAAGTATGGAGGAAGAGCTGTCATTGTGTGAAGAGCCTTTTTAGCTGCTGGTATTGGTGAGCTGCTTCACAGCCAAAAGTCAATTAATGCTTTGGAGTACAGGATAATATTGCAGAATGGCTTGCTTCCCACAAATGAAGTGGTTAAAGAGGAATGATCCGAAGTTATTTTTCATCAAGATAAGCATCTGCCTGAAATCTTTACTGTGTATATCCCTCTGGCCAAACCATATTGACCTGAATGCAAACTCCCTCTCAGGTCTAGCTCCATTTTGGGTGAGTAACATCCAATTTACACCATCCAATCAATAAACCAAATAATAAAAATCAAGTTCATGTAGACTTTAAGGTGCCATACATCTCCTTGCTTTTCCCTCTGTCTCTATTTGATGCTGTACTAATTCTAGAGTCACAATACATTACTGTTGTTCGCACTGTTGGCAGAAAACTGACATGAACCTTTTCTTCTAATTACCCATAAGCTATTTTATCTTCTCAAGCATAGCAGTGTAGAGAGGCTGAAAAGAGACACTCCAAGATAAGACACAGGCACAGCCGCCCTCCCTGTTTGATTTAAAGGGTTAGTTCACCCAAAAATGAAAATTCTGTCATTAATTACTCACCCTCACGTCGTTCGAGACCCGTAAGACCTCCGTTCATATTCGGAACACAAATGAAGATATTTTTGTTGAAAGCTGATGGCTGATAAAGGCTTCAGATAGGCCTCCATTGGCATTCAGTACACTTATACTCCCAAGACGGATAAAAGGCACTCAAAACATCGTTACAAAGTCCATCTCACCACAGTGACTCTACAATAATCTTACGATGCGATGACAATAGTTTTTGTGCGCAAAAAAAATCAAAATAACACCTTTTTCCAACTTGTTACTGCCTTCCGTGTGTGCCTCCACGACGCATGCGCGAGAATATGACGCAGATCCGGCGTTCGGACAGATGACCCAGAAGCGATTTGTTTACAATCAGAGGAAGACGCGCGTGTCTGAGCTGTTGGATTCTACATTGATCGTGCTTTAGGTCTCGGCGTAGTGCTCAAAATGGGGTTAGAGTGTGCATTTCATGGATTCCCGAACCCCGGCGCTACGTCATATTCTCGCGCATGCGTCGTGGAGGCACACGCGGAAGGCAATAACAAGTTGGAAAAAGGTGTTATTTTGATTTTTTTTTGCGCACAAAAACTATTGTCGTCGCATCGTAAGATTATTGTAGAGTCACTGTGGTGAGATGGACTTTGTAACGACATTTTAAGTGCCTTTTATCGGTCTTGGGAGTATAAGTGTACTGAATGCCAATGGAGGCCTATCTGAAGCCTTTATCAGCCATCAGCTTTCAACAAAAATATCTTCATTTGTGTTCCGAATATGAACGGAGGTCTTACGGGTCTCGAACGACATAAGGGTGAGTAATTAATGACAGAATTTTCATTTTTGGGTGAACTAACCCTTTAAGTGTTATTTAGCAAATATTTAATTCCCTAATAGTGTATTATAACAAGAAGCGGTTCCAGCAAAAAGCTGGAATTTCCACACAACCAGCGACTTGCCTGTGGGCTCGTGTGACATCTTTAGTAGGTCAGCATACATCAGAGTTACAGACTCAGGAAGTGTGTGTGTGTGTGTATGTGTGTGTGTGTGTGTGAGGAGAGAGAGAGAGAGAGGTTAATTAGCTCAGCTGAACAGTTTTCAAGCGTGGTTTTCCACCTCGATCTACTCTCATGCCTGCAGCATGAGCTCTCACACGTGTGTGTGTGTGTGTTTCACATGAATGTCACAGTTCTGGTGCTATGATTAGAGAGCTTTCATCTCAGTGTTAAAGCAAATGAGACAGGGCAGTAACGAAGCTGAATTTCCCCGATCCATTACATTCAAGTGTTGAAAGAACACTTTCACAGGATGCACAGGATGGATCGTAATGGAAAAGAAGGCAGTATCACTGAGACCTTCCTTGAGCAACTGCCTCTCTGCCCTGAGACGTCTCAGGCTCTCGGGCCAAGACAGACGATGTACGTCACTTACAGAATCAATGAACTAAATATGGCAGCTTCGCTCTTGGTCTCCTCTGTATTGGCACAGTTTGTCATCTCTGTGCTCCGGTGAGATCTCATTCCTTCCCCACTGCAGCAAGCTGCTATCCAATATTCTCACCCATATGCCTCTTTTAATGCATTTTCAGACATTTATAGCCACTTTTGACTATAGAGAGACGGTTAGAAAAAGGCCTTTTGAAAAGCTTATTGATACTTTTTATACGGCATGGCTTTTTTTTGTCCCTACATTGTGAAGACATTTTCTTCCCCGTAATGTAGGTCAGGGATTCCCAAACTTAGATTGTAAGTTAATAATTCAATTTAGCAACATATTTGCATGTTCACTGCAAGAATTTTACCATTTAATAAACCTGGAAATATTACATGTTTTTGTTAACTGAAGTTAACTAAAATAAAGCTAAAAAGATTATAATTATTAGATGAAAAACTGAAACTGAAATATAACTGAAATAAATGTAGGCTAATCAATGTAAATTAAAAAAAAAAAAAAAAAAAAAAATGAATGAAAGCTCACACTGAAATAAAAATGAATTAAAATGTCAATGACAAAATTAGGCCTATACTAAAAATTCAACTGAAATTCAACTGAAACTGAAAAATAACAGCTGATGCAAAATTATAATAAAAAGAGTAATAGTAAATTATATTAATACATAAATAAAATAATAAATATAAATAATACTAAAATAACACTGTTTCTCTGGTGTCAATAAATAATCAAATGACTTGCAGGTAAACTATAAAATATTTAATCTTTTTAGTAAATGTTTTATTTGATTGTCTTTATTTAAAAAAAAAAAAAGATTTGACATTGTTATGATTTTTTTTTTTTTTTTACATAGTTGTCACAGGGTGTTTTGGTGACGGTTCATGTTCATGTTTCATGTTTTTAGTTTATCATGTTCAATGTCATGTTTCTCAGTTGTCATGTTCACTGTCTTGTTTCCTGGTTTTTGTCATGTGACTCCCATGTGATCTTGTGTCTTGTTGTCATTGGTTTATTGTTTGATCACTGTTCACAGGTGTCACTTGTCTAGTCATTTGTCTCAGTGTTTTTAGCCCTCATGTTTGCCATGTGTCCTTGTATGTTATTAACCTTGTAACCCGCTGTTTGGTGAGTGTGTCTCCGAGTTCAGTTCATTGTAATCAAGTTTATGCAAGTATTTTGTTTATTTTTGCCAAGTCTTTGTTTTATGTTTTGTAGTGATGGTGAAGTGAAGCTTTCTGAATCAGTGAAGCTTTCTGAATCAGTGAAGCTTTCAGCACAATTGTATCAGAAAAAGGTTCATTACTCTAAGCTTTTCAAATCAGAGCTTGACGAGGACCTCTGCTGGTGAAAGTGAGGGAAAGCACCGTGTAGCACCATAATCTTGGAAGCAAAAAATAATTAATGGAAATATAAATTAATGAATGAATCAATATATTAAATGCATGACAACAATCTGTTCCATTGCATACTCCTAGTAACTCAAACCAATAAAGATAACATTTCGTATTGTGGATTGATTTGTGAACAAATAAAACTCATAAATAAAGGAAGTAGATTGTAGAAATGCAGGTGCATGCACACAAAAAAACACACACAGAGAGAGAGATTGAGAGATTGATTTAATAGGTTCACATACCGTAATTGTCAATAACAACAATATTTTTAACCACTTAATTTTTCCAATACTTGAAAATGAACAAAGTTGGGGGGAAAAAGTTGGTTGGCTTTCACCCAAATATATATATATAAAGGCTGCAGAACAAAAGCCAAATATATTATCAAGCTTATTGGGCGAACTCAAATGAAAGTGTTCCCACATTTCAGAACCATGACAAAGTCTCGCAACAATAAACTAGTGCAATACAACAGTTCTAACAACCCGTGGTGCGCTTTTTTTAATCAGAGTACGAAGCAGTCACATGGGTGTGTGTGAAACGAAGCTGTGGTCACGTGATTTTGATAGAACGAATCAAGCATCGATACAAAGCTTCACTGCTTTGGAGCTTTGGTGTCAATGTTAACATCACTAATGTTTTGGCTCTTCTTTTGTTAATGAATAAACTGCACTTGGGTTCAGCAACTTGCCTCGTCAGTGGATCAAATGTTACAATAGTGTACCAAACTAAGAATATAAAGAAAACCAAACATAGCAAAACAAGGGGGAGGGATGTCTGGATTATTACAGTGAGAACAATAATAATAATAATAATAGTACACTATTCAGACTTGAGGAAATCCAAATTTTTATGATTAAATTAATTACATTTCATCAGCTTGTCAGTTTGTGACTCATATATACAAATATTTTTATTTTATTTTAATCGAATTGTGTGCAACTTGCAAATATCAACTAAATGCAGTAAATTGATTACAGACTTTTTTCATATTTTATGTCTCAGGGTTATGTTAGTATGTAAGAATGATATTTATTCTGCCTGTGAAACCTGCTGTGATTCATCCCAAACCTGAATTAGATCAAGCAACATCCTGTACATACAACACATCCACATGAAGATTTGATATAGCAACAGTGCGTGAATTTTGTATTTACTTCTGCTAAGAAATAAATCATAAAGAAACTAGATATTAAAAATGTTCTAAAGCAAATGTGAGTGGTGCTTGCAAAACTCCTCTAGGTTAAACGCTTAGGTCATGGGTTTGATTTCCAGGGAATGCATGAATTGAAAAAAAAAGCATTTGATGCAGAAAAGTACATTTAAAAAAAATAAACAAATAAAGTAAAATTCACAGCTACATATGTGTACCTTCTGTGAAATCAAACCTGCTGATTATGACAGACACATTTGACAGGAAACTCGTTACAACTCAGGACAGAAGTGAGGAAGATGAAACACTGACTGACAAACAAACGTCATGCACTTCACTTTGGTATATATATACATTTATAGTTGACAAAAATACACACTTCAGCCAGAAGTCCAAAACCCTTCTCAGAGAAAGAATACAGAATTTGAATACAATCACTATACAAACTGTCATATAAGATGATGGAAATGCAGGCTTATATTTAATGATATCACAGAAAAATAATCAATTCCTGAGAGCAAAGACAGTGATGCTTTGAAGTTCATATAGGGGAGAAAGGATAGTCGTAATACTCAATAAATGTAACACAATACTTGAATGCACCATATCAGGCTTGTGCAAACACAATTAAATTCCCTTTCAAAAGATTTAATACTTTAAATACTAATTCTTTATTTCAGCAAGGATGCATTAAATTGATCAAAAGTGACAGCAAAGACATTTAATGTTACTAAATATTTCTCAAATAAATCCCATTCTTTTGAACTGTCTATTAATCAAATAATCCTGAGGAAATGTACAGTGTGAAAGTTTCCACAAAAATATGATGCAGCACAACTGTTTTCAACATTGATAATAAATGTTTCTTGAGCATCAAATCATCATATTATAATGATCTCTGAAGGATCATGTGACACTGAAGATGCTGAAATATATATATGTATATATATAAAAAAAAAGTAATGTTAAAGTGTCTATTTGGTCATAATTTTATTTTTAATGCATTAAACCATACATAATTCTAAGACGTTATTTCTCTTTCCAAAACTTATAACTTGTGTTTATTTTTTTGTACTTTGCGTTTCATATTGGTTTCATATTGGCTAGCAATATCACAATATTAAAAATAAAAAAAATATTATAGAAATACTGCCAACTATCTGCACTGTTCCTATCCCACTGAACATAACAGCCTCTAGATCAGCCTAAATGAGGGTCCAACACTTAATCAACAAATAAACACATATTTATCACTAAAAAACAATATTCCATATCTTGTTTGCTGTTTGGTTATACAACCCCAAATCAGAAAAAGTTGGGACAGTAAGGAAAACGCTGATGATTTCTAAATTTACTTTGACTTGTATTTCATTGCAGACATTATGAACACAAAATATTTCATGTTTTGTCTGGTCAACTTCATGTCATTTGTAAATATGCATCCTTTCCTGTCATTCAGACCTGCAACACATTTAAAAAAAAGTTGGGACAGGAGCAATTTAGGGCTAGGAATAAGGTAAAATGGTTAAATAATGATGTGATTTGAAACAGGTGATGTCAACAGGTGATTGTAATTATGATTTGGTACAAAAGCAGCATCCAAGAAAGGTCTAATCCTTTAGGAGCAAAGATGGGCCGAGGATTGCCAGTTTGCCAACAAATACTTGAGAAAATTATTGAAATGCTTAAAAACAATGTTCCTCAAAGAAAGATAGGAAGAGATTTGGATATTTCATATTCAACAGTGCATAACATAATTAAAAGATTCAAGGAATCTGGAGGAATTTCAGTGCGTAAAGGACAAGGGCGCAAACCTAAGCTGAACAACCGTGATCTCCGATCCCCCTCAGGCGGCACTGCATCAAGAATCGTCATTCATCTATAAGCGATATCACCACATGGGCTCAGGACTACTTTGGCAAACCTTTGTCAAGTACCACAATACGTAGTTACATCCACAAATGCCAGTTAAAACTGTACTGTGCCAAAAGGAAGCCCTATGTTAACAGTGTCCAGAAGCGCTGTCGACTTCTCTGGGCTCGGAGGCATCTGGGATGGACCATCACACAGTGGAAACGTGTACTGTGGTCAGATGAATCAGTATTTCAGGTATTTTTTGGGAGGAATGGATGCCGTGTGCTCCGGACCAAAGAAGAAAAGGATCATCCAGACTGTTACCAGCAACAAGTCCAAAAGCCAGGGTCTGTCATGGTATGGAGTTGTGTCAGTGCCCTTGGCAAAGGTAACTTGCACTTCTGTGAAGGCACCATTAATGCTGAAAAGTACATAGAGATTTTGGAGCATAATATGCTGCCTTCAAGAAGACATCTTTTCCAGGGACGTCCATGCATATTTCAACAAGACAATGCAAAACCACATTCTGCACACATTACAAAGTCCTGGCTGCGGAGGAAGAGGGTACGGGTACTTGACTGGCCTGCCTGCAGTCCCGACCTGTCTCCAATAGAGAATGTGTGGCGCATTTTGAAGCGCAAAATGCGACAACGAAGACCCCGTACTGTTGCCCACCTTAAGACTTGTTTGCAGGAAGAATGGGACAAAATTACACCTGAAACACTCCATCACTTGGTGTCTTCAGTCCCTAAACGTCTTTTAAGTGTTGTGAAAAGGAATGGCAACATTACAAAGTGGTAAATGCTTTACTGTCCCAACTTTTTTTGAAATGTGTTGCAGGTCTGAATGCGTTTTCCATACTGTCCCAACTTTTTCTGATTTGGGGTTATAAATAGTCAGTGTGGATACAGACAGACTGTACTTGAGAAATACTCAAGTAATAAATTTGATTGACAGGTAATGACTGCTAAGATGTTTATGACTGTTAAAGGCATATGTTCAAAGATTCAGACTAAACATGCAATGAATAAATTAGCAAGAATGTGTTACAATTACTCCTGCTCTTTCCTATAGCAGATGCCATGCATATAAATGTATAAGCCTATGTCATTGTTTTAGGCTAAATCAAACGCCATGCTTTTGAATATACATTCTATGTCCGTGTGTTCGTGTGTGTTGTGTGTGGGAGTGCGGTGGCATTGTGTGAAATGCAGACTCTTCGCTCTGTATTGTTTGGCCTGTGAAAATGCTTCCACAGCAAACTCTGCAGCAATGGGAATAACACTCCCGCCTTGTATCGCCTCCCCGCTCTTAAAATATATGTGTAACCCACAATATTTATGTATAAATCAATGTATATCTCACAACGGCCTATTTTCAAACAACCTGCAATAAAGCCGCCTGTTAAATCGACACTCCTGTACTTGTGGTAAGTAGCGGTTCAAAGCGCAAAGACTGCGAGATCAAGATTAAGATGTCAGGAAAGAAACTCTATCTCCGTTTTGCTTTCACAACCAACTTTTGTTTCCAGCTGACACGGCTTTCTTAAAGTGCACAAAAGAAAGTGTGTTGGGAGGAAAACTCTAAACACTGTGACACACTGAGCTAAAAAGCGTTCGTGAAATCCGCTGATTATGGCTTGTGGAAATAGTGGCATTATTTCGGGATGTCACACCTCTACGGAGTTATCTTCTCCTCCAGCCTTTCTGTGGCTGCTCAGGAAAATAACTGGAACAGACTATTCTTCTGTTTTCCATTTTTCATCCTTGACCCTCTGAAGTGTTGAAGAAAAATGAGGCGAGCGCAAGAAGAAAAGAGAAAAAATTCAATGCATTCATCAGGGGGCCGGAGAGCGTGCAGTTGAATTGTTAAATTAGAGGCTTTTTAGCGGAATCAGACTTTGAAAGTGGAGGACAGTGTGAACGAGGGACGCTGGTCATTTTAAACGTTATGTCAAATCGATAGCGTGACTAATGGGCCCTGCGTTCAGCCTTATTGTTGGAAATAATTAGTGGTGCTTGCTGAGTAAAGCAGCTATTAATACTGCTCATTGGGACAAATCTCTAACCCTTTGTATTGCACTATGATGCATTTGCGGTATGGACCTGAATGAAGCCGTGCAATATCTAGGGATCTGAAAATCATAGAGACCACCAAGAACAACCACAAAGCTATACACCATTTGAAGAGCGTTTGCAGTTTTTGGGATGCTACATTTTTTAGTTTCAGGCAGCCGATGCGTACCGGGCACTAAATTGCCACTATTTGAAAATCAGCATCTCCCATCTGATTGGCTGGTTTTACACAGCTGTTGAGAATATGGGCATACGTGTCTTCTGAATTCGCAAGGTACCTGGGGGTTCAAGCTCAAACGGGTTTCGGTTTCCGGGTTGAACGACATACACGGTGTGCAACGGGTTTGAGATACGTTTTCTCTTGTTTGGTGGTTGTGTCAAAAATGTCAGCCCAATCAGCAGCAACATGTACATTAACCGTGCAGTGTTAAAGAGACAGCTCGCACAATGGGTCCATAAAAATACTACTCATATTTATATATTTGCTGTTGTATTGTGGACTGACACTTTCATAAACTTTTCTATACTCCTCTGATTATATAATGGTAAATATTACAATATGTAGCACAACAGTGATCAGCAATCATGATAAGCCTAATACTCACAATAAAAATAATAAGGTCATATAGATCATAACACAGTCTCGGAGGTAAGAAGTGGATTATCCTTCACCTGAAGTGTTTGTCTTTTCATCCTGAAATGCGAGGCAAATGTTGGATCACAATAATTAGGAACCACAGTTTCCTCAAATCCCTTCACTCGATTTGGATGTTCTCTGCAAGGGAAGTGACTGTAACACGTATTTGCAGTATTTATACCGATTTCATCAGGCTCTGAAAATTCTTCAAAAAGAACACAAAGAATGGCCTTCTCAGCTGCCAGAGATGTAACTCCTGCGTCATCAGAACAGGGTGTTCAACGCACCACCGTTTCCGTTTAAAAAACGTTTTGTCAGGGCTGAACACAACCCTGTTTAGTAACAATAATAATAATAATAAATAAATGTAAAAATATATATTTGGAGCATTGGGGTTGCTAGACTAGGGCTTAATGAACTCATTTTTATGAAAAGTGAAAAATGTCATGAATTTCAGGTTGTTTTGCCTGTAGCTCGGAATTCCGACTCATTTTGCCAGCACGGGTCACATATATTGATCCCGGAACTGTCTCACTTGGCAAAATAACTTTTTTTGAATTGACACAGCATTTCAAATGTAGCGTTCTGGTGTGAGATGCTGCAAAAACAGTAAGACAAGGCACAGTGATCAAAATGTCCATCTAGTGCACGTTTTCATTGAAAAACAATGCAAAAGTACTATGGGGCAAAAACGGGTTATGTGTGAAGCGGCCCTAGGCAGATCTTGTGCAGAATAATCTCTAATGCTGATAGTGAAAAGTATCTCTGTTCTTTGTAACATCCTTATTTGACAATTATCCTCCATATAGCTGGGTTTCTCGCAGCTGGTTCTCACAGATAACCCCAGTGTCATGTCTTTTCTCATCTCAGGCTTTTCAGCACAGTCCACAAAAAACAGAAGACAGACTCGGAGGCAGACTCTATTAAACCTCTGCCCTGATCAGCACGAATATACATATAATAAATGAATATGCAAGCAACCGAGTGAAAGAGAGGTTATGCACCTAGGGAGTTCTTTTCCCTTCCTCTCCTGATGTGACATTATTAAACTTGTTCTGTAACGGGAAATCTTTCAATTAGAACAGAAATTAAAATGCCCCTACAATGCACAGCTCCACCTCTCTACACAGAGAACAGCCAGCGCTTCTCTCTTACTCTTGCTCTTTCTCCATTTCTCAGAAAACAAATGTCATTTCTACCTGAATAAGTTAGTTCAGGCAAGAATAAAAAAATAAACACATAGTAAATTCTAATAAACAGTTAATAAACTGCACTGCATGCTTCTTGCGGAAGAACATTGTAGCCGGAGCTACTTCTCTATCGTATTGTCTCAGGATGAGACAAAAACACGGTTTGGAAAATGGATTTCCAATTTTGTTAATTTTGAACACAAAAAAAGTTAGGGACTGCAGCTTTAAAGCGTAAATATCAACGTTATACAATTAAAAGTAAAATCTACTCAACGTTTCTGATACTGGTGATTGTGTATTGTGTACCAAGTATTGAGATCTCTGTGTTCGAGTGTGAATCACATTACTTCTATTATAAAGATATGTTGACTACACAATATATATTTTATTATTTACTTAGGTGTTTCTAAGTAAAGTATACACTTTAAAAGCATGGCTCAATTCAGTGTTATATTGTTTGAGTAAAATGTACTTGAAACAGAGTACCGCAAAGTAATCTTCAATTAAGTAGAAGTTACCCAGCTAACTTTAAAGGGATAGTTCACCCAAAAATGAAAATTCTGTCTTCATTTACTCACCCTCAAGTTGTTCCAAACCTGTAAGAGTTTCTTTGTTCTGCTGAACACAAAAGAAGATATTTTATAGAATCTTTGTAAACAAGCAGAGAGAGAGCAACCATTGACTACCATAGTAGGGAAAAAATACTATGGTAGTAAATGGTTGCTCTCTCTACTTGGTTACAAACATTCTTCAAAATATCTTCTTTTGTGTTCAGCAGAACAAAGAAACTAATACAGGTTTGAAACAAGTGGAGGGTGAGTAAATGATGACAGAATTTCCATTTTTGGGGGAACTATCCCTTTAACTGGCCAAGTTAAAGCTACCACAACTGAACACTATATAAAATAGAGAAAATGTGAGAGGACAAAAAGAAACAAAAACAAAATAACAGAAAAGTAGAGGTGCTTCATACTTCAACGGTGATTTATAATACACACGGGTTGCTCATGTCTCAAGGTTTCTTTTGGACACAAAGTGAATATCAACACCGGCTGACAGAGCATTTCTTCACCATCTGTTGAACAAATTCAACTTTTTATTACTTTCTACATCCGAAACAGGTTACAATATTATATTATAAAGCCTGAAAAGAGCTCTCTGATGTGTATGTGTGTAAACATAATTAACGGCACCCACAGTCATTGCCAAACCAGATGTTCAAAACAGTGGAGCTGCCCAGAACTGTCACAGCCAATCAGATCACACTAATATGATTGACAGGTGTAATTGCGCTGGGGAAATAGACACCATCATAGCAAACAGGTAAATCAATGTGCGTCCTCCTGGTGATATTAAACTCTGAAGTATAACCTATTGATCAGTCAAGGACAATCAAGGGAGATTTCATTGAAAATTTTCATTTTAATAAAAGTAGTTGTTTTAAATAAATAAAAAAATCTGCCAGCGACAGATTGTCATTTGATTGATAGATTGAGACAGTAAATATACACACAAACATTCATGAGTTGCCTTTTAAATCAAACGCATCATAAAGTTTCACTGCGGCTGAGTTGACCCCATGTCCCAAGTGCGCTCATAAAACAGAACACATCCTGTGAGCTCTGATGACCTGTCAGAATTGATCCATAAACAAGCTGGGTCAATGACAGATAGCCATGTAAAAAAAGCGTGCATGTGGCATGCTCTTAATGTGCCAAGCTTTTTTTATTTTTTCAGTTTCATATGTTTTTTGCAAAAACTTACCATTTCCAACAAAAGTTTGGATTTAAGGATTCTAAATACAAGTTGTGTAACCATCAATAAACAAACCTAAGCCCAGGGGTGCAGGAAGTGGGGGTGCTGCAATCCTGGTTTCACATGATTCAAAGGAAATAGGTTGATAAAACATTGATTAAAATTAAGATACAATTTATGCAAAACGAAATTTACTTTAAAGAAAGGCTTTCAACAAATGAAGTGGTCAAAATCATTTCTGACCACCATGTCTTCTGACATATTTCGCATCTTGTGTGTCCTGTTCACTTTTTATAATCAACGTAAAATAAATAAAAAAATAACATTATAATATTTAAACATATAAAACTAAATACGTGTTTTAATGGCTACACCATGTATAGTAGGCTACAGTACTGAGACATGTCATGTGGGAGCGTCGTTTTACCGGTGAGCTGTTCATGGGTGGAGCTCCGCTCCGCTTCGCTCACATGCTCTGGTAAGGTAGGCAGGTTTTTTGTGTTCATTTTATTTTATACAATTTTCTCTTTTATTGTAGGCTATACGACAGTGTAAACAACTCAATAACCCATTTATTTAAAGGTTTAATGTAGGCAAAAGTCCATTGCTTTACAATTGCAAGAAGGATCAACAATGTCAAAAATATGATGTGCAGTCAATAAATGTCCCAGTGTCACTAGTGTTAAAGGGATAGTTCACCCAAAAATGAAAATTCTGTCATTTACTCACCCTCAAGTTGTTCTAAACCTGTATGAGTTTCATTGTTCTGCTGAACACAAAGGAAGAGATTTTGAAGAATGTTTGTAACCAAGCAGATCCAAGCAACCATTGACTACCATAGTATTATTTTTTCCCCTACTAGTCAATGGTTGCTCTATCTGCTTGGTTACAAACATTCTTCAAAATCGCTTCCTTTGTGTTCAGCAGAACAAAGAAACTCACACAGGTTTAGAACAACTTGAGGGTCAGTAAATGATGACAGAATTTTCATTTTTGGGTGAACTATCCCTGTAATGCTGCTGTAACGAACGCCAGCTAGTAAAGAGCTGTGCGAGTAAATCTCACTCCATGGCCTCAAGAAGCTGCGGTCTTTAGCATCATTTTAGCATGTCCACCTCCCATCCTGGTGATGCTGGTTCAAATCCCACTCGGAGCAGTGTGAGAAGGACCGGTTACACTGTCCTGGGAGGAATTCCCCTCTAGCTCTTAGAAGCATCCAGTATTTAAATCACTATTGTAAATGTGTCATCGCCAAAGTGGAAGTGTCACCCCTGGACATAAGTACAGTCCCTAAATCTGCTCTCCCACACATCTGCTGGCAAAAACTTTAACTCTTTAACTCACTCTGACAGATGGGTGCACAGAGGCATTCGCACAGGACAAACAGCGCTCATTGTAATCTATATTCAGCTGCTGTTTTTAGGAAACCTGTAAACACTCTCTCCCCTTCACACTCACAGTGTATCTGTCGCTCCATTGTGAGTATTTTTCCAGCATCTGCTGTGAAGAACTGGGTCAGCTCCAACAAGACAGACAGCATCAGGATCTTTAGGAAGGGAATGAGACGGAGAGACTGACAAGTGGATAGAGGGATGGCAGTGGAGAGGAGACAAAAAACAACCCCCCCCCCATTCTCTAACCTGTTCTTAATGACGGCCGTATATAATAAGGAATAATTTCTCCATTCCCGGCCCTGGGAAAATGTCACTGTGAGGTGTGTAGTTGAGATGGGTGAGGTGTTTTCTGCTTTAAAATGCTCCTCACGCACACCGGCTGCGGTGTAATGCCTTCAGCTCGGTGAGAATATCCCCATCAACTCCCTTAATGGCCCAGCGGATACACTCCACTGCCTTACACACCTGCAACACACATATCACAACAGCTGCTCTGTGCTTGAGTGCATCTGTGTGTGTGTGTGTGTGTGTGTGTGTGTGTGTGTGTGTGTGTGTGTGTGTGTGTGTGTGTGTCTAGGGTGTTAAAACAGGTCTACCTAAGCCTTTACTTCAGCTTGGCAAAATGTGTTTTTTAAGACAATGAAAACTTTATCTAGCCCAAAAGAGTCTAGTGACTCACATTCAGCACAGAGGGTTGCAAACCATGCTGTACGATGCAGAATCATTCCATATTGAATGAAACAATAAAATCCATACAGGACACAGTTTTTTCCGTATTTTAGTGTTATACAACCAAAACAGCTGACGCTTCAGTATACTATACTACTGTTCAAAAGTTTGCGGCCAGTAACATGTTTAAAAAAAATAATAAATTCATGCTTTTATTCAGCAAGGATGCGTTAAAATGGATCAAAAGTGACAAGTACATACATTTATAATGTTCTATTCATCAAAAAATCCTGAAAAAAACTGCATCATGGTTTCAACAAAGATATTAAGCAGCACAACTATTTTCAACATTGATAATAAATGTTTCTTGAGCATCAAATCATCATATTACAATGATTTTTGAAGGATCAAGTGACACTTAAGACTGGTAGCCTAGAAATCTAGACGCTTTCGAATCGGCTTTGGCCACGACTCTGGAAGACTTGGGCTGCGTCCGAAATCGCGTACTATGTGAGTAGGTACTATATTTGAATTTGAACGAACTTCTCAACCGTTAAAAAAGTATGTTCTATATTGAATGAATGAATGTAGTATGAATGTAATCCGGACGTACTACATCCGCCATGTTGTCATGATCATGTGATCTACCAGCGTCAGTTGCGTCCCATCACCGCTCCATTCATAAATTGTCTCCCGTGGCCTCATGGGATAGCAAAGTGTCCATCGTATGCACACTTCCGAATCTCGCCAGAAGTAGTAGGTCATCCGGGTACTTTTCGCCTACTGTTTTTCGAATACTATGAATTTGGACATACTACTCTGTTGGTATACTGTTTTTCGCATACTATATAGTAGAGAAGTATTCGATTTCGGACGCAGCTTTGGAGTAAAGCTTTTCTTTGAGAAAAGAACAAAGAACGGCACTGAAGTCATTCTTAAAAAAGGACGATGTGTTCAGAGTTTTGCCGACCGGATACGGCGAAAGTTTAATCTATCAACTAGTTCAGCTTCACTTGCTTCGTTGCTCTGGTTGGTTCTAGAGCTATCCTATTGCATGCAGAGGGAATTTGAAAGACAATCGTATATCCCGCCCCTCGGATTGAGCCCTGCCAATGGTGTCTTCTTGTCAGGCTAAAAGACTGGAGTAATGATGCTGAAAATTCAGCTTTACCATCACAGGGATAGACAGATAGATAGAACTTAGATGAAAAGAGGAATTCGCCGTGATCTATTCAGTGATCTAAGACTAAAAGGAGCATATGATCTCCACCATTGTGAGCAACTGTACAAAACAGATCAAGGATCAGTGATACATCCCTAAGGTGCAATCTCAGACACCACATGCTTTACAAAATAGCTGAGGATGACTGATTCTCTGCAACTGATTCAGGCTCTTCCAGTTCTGGTTTATATGAGAGGTGTGCATTGATCGCTCATTCCAATAACTGAATTTTCTCAGTTGCTTTATGCCTCTTTAATCTGCTCTTTTTGAATGCAAGAGAAGTGCTAGATGTTGCACTTTTGACTACTGATATTCAAAAATACCGTCGACCGGCTCAGTCCATAGAGGTGTTGAATGTATCAATTTGAGCTCAGGTCAAGTGTCTTTTATCTGAGACAACAGAAACATCCACTCACAAACAACAAACAGACCGATAATGCACCGCACAGATGTCCTAGTGTGACATGATACTGTGTAAATAAACAGACGTTCTCAAATCAGACCTGCATATGACCTCTAAAACAGTGATTCCAAACCAGGGGCACCAAGGAGTTTCCATATACACTCTAAAAACAAAAGAGTACAAAATTGTACCTTTTAAGGTACAAGTGGCCGTCACTGGGGTGG
Organism: Gobio gobio; assembly: GCF_949357685.1. Taxonomy (NCBI): domain Eukaryota; kingdom Metazoa; phylum Chordata; class Actinopteri; order Cypriniformes; family Gobionidae; genus Gobio; species Gobio gobio. Next base: position 31,368,308 of record NC_137117.1, on the reverse strand, counting down.
TACCCTTAAGGGTACATTTTTGTACCTCTAAGTCAGGGGTAGGCAAGTTCGGTCCTAGAGAGCTGATGTCCTGCAGAGTTTAGCTCCAACCCTAATAAGCCACTACAGTATACAACGCATGGCTCCCAGCATGCATTTCAGCATTAAGTATGTCACCATTGTTGAGATTCATATGCTGATTCTTGATATCTGTGTGTGTCTAAACGTTTTTCCAAAATCAAAATTCAGAATGCCTGAACTGTGGCAAGAGAGTATTGTTGGTGAATATTATTTATTAATAGTTTTAGTCGGTGATGAGTTCAGTCAAACATTTTTCTTCATGACAATTTTTGTTTATGGCTTCTTTTGATTTGAACAGATTATGTGTTTTTTTAACACTGTAACAAAAACCACAAACTCGCATAAAAAACCAAGAGTCAAACTGGCCAACTAAATGAATCACTTATCACCATAATGGTGACCACATATTTTCAATAAAACCAACATCTAAACCTCTGTTAATTCTCAATAAGAGCTTCTATAGATGTCTTTCTGGGTTGGAGCCAAAGTCTGCAGGACAGCGACTCAATAGGACCGAACTCGCCTGCTAATGGTTAATTGTACCCTAAGGACCAATTGTTCCTTTAATACCTTTAAAGGTACAGTTATACGTTTTGTTCCTCAAGGAACAAAATTGTACCTCCACTGTACCTTTTTTTCTGAGAGTGTACTGTAAAAGTGTTTTCATACTTTTAAGGGTAAAACACCGTAAAAATGCTACAGTTAAAACATGTTAATGCTGGTTAACAGTACTATATACAGTGAAAAACTGTAATAAATCAAACAGTTTTAATTTTAGAGTAAAATACTGTTAATGTTACTTTTAGATGTGAAAAAACAAACAAGTTATATGACATTCCCAGAATTTCCTGTGTGGCACTTCACATTTGATGGACTTTAATTTAAATAATTATGTTTCTTCTTAGTTTTTTTCTTAATAGTTACATTACGGTTTTATGTTACATCTTAAGTTGCGCAAACAAATGTTTATTGTGTTATTTTAGAGTCATGTTACCATGATAGTGTTGTGTGTTTGTGTGTAAGACACTGTTTCATCTCTTATATATTAGTATATATCTCAGCTTGTGGAAAAGCTGTTTGAGATGAGCTTTGATTTATCAGGTGTCAACTGTGTTTCTTGGTTGATGTCAATGTATTATAAATGTATTATAAAGGTACAAAAAGTTTTTAATTACTGTACACTGCTGCCGGTTTTTACAATAAATTTCATTAAATTACATTTAAATAAAAAAATTGTTCCTTGATTTTTTTTTACAGTGTATATATATATTATTTATAAAATAAGTCAAAACACATTCAATAAATTTTTTTTTTGGTAGTTAAAATAAAAAAAGAAAACAGTATGTATAGGGCTTGCCAATAATGTGTCGATATTTATAAAGACAGCGGAAAAAACGTTTTTCACAAGAACAAAATGCTCTGTTCTATTCTTCTCATATCTCGTCTCTGTCAATCAAAGCACAGAATCCAATATCTCAGGAGAAGCAGTTATAAAATAATAGATTCTATATTTACCATTGACATTTATGACTTATTTTAGCAGATGCTTTTATCCATATGACTTTTTACATTTTATTAGTTCCCTAGAAGTCAAACCCATGACTTTGTAATAGACTGGCATTGTAGTTGCTTGAGCTACAGAAATGTGGAACCCCAGGTTTTTTTTTTTTTTTTTTTTTTTACAAAATATTATAAATATACGTATATATTTATTATATTTGTGTTATTATTATTTTTTAAATTATATTATATTATATTACAATAATGCTAAATATGTACTATTAGTAAAAAAAAAAGAATACATTTCTGGTTTGGAGATGAAGGCTTACTCCAGCCTTACTGATGTGGCTATGAGTGTATACAGTACATAAAATAAGTTAAGAAACATTGTCCAAAAACATATAGGCAAACCACAAACAGGTCCAGACAGAATCTGCATATATTTTCAGGGGCGTCTGCATAATTGATTTAAACTGGAAGCAAAACAAAAGTTCTGTGTGGACCTGGTCACGGCTGACAGACAGAAAATGAAAGATTCCCTCTTTCACGCAGACATGCACGTCAACCCATGCAAATATTCCCTCACAGAGCATTCCGTTTACAACGGTTCACAATAATAAATCATATTTAGAGAATTCAAGTGGGAGGTAGAGAGAGAGACTGAAAGAGAGTGCGAGAAAAGGAACGAGAGGTAACAGGAATTTGTTGTGGAGAATGATGGCAGGAAATGCTATATCCTCTCCCACATAATCACTGAGACACACAGTCCTCCCTGGCCCTGTGTTAATAATTCAGCACTTAACTACCAGTAAAACACTCGCACACATGTGGGAGTGAATCGTTTCCCCTGTCCCTGCTCTGGAATAAAGAAAAGCAGCATCTGACAAGGGAAAAGCCTTCCTCAGATGCATTCTTTCCTCAGGGTGCTTTCAGCAAGCAATTGTCATTAGCAAAACAAACCTGCTCGGTCCTTCAAGTGCCCGTCTGGTGTCTCTCACGAACACTCTGCATGCCCATTCCAGGCCTCAACAAGCACAAAAGCCATAAAAGCATAAAGAAAACAACATCTTCCTATTCTGTTTCCCTATTACAGTTGACAGTGTCATCCCGGAGAGCGTATGATGCTCACAGTGATCTCCAAACCAGCCGTGGCACTTTGATAACTTCTCCAAGAACAGAAAAAAACAAAACAATTGGAAGTCATCCACAGAAAGCCAGATTAAGGGATGAAGGCAAACAGGCAATGCAAAAACAAAACTGGCCTGGAAGTTGTCTGTACTCCCTGCACTTTGCCAATAATGAACCTGTAGGGTTACACAATGCCCGTTTTGTCTGAAGAGGGCTCAGACTTTTCAATTATTCTGTGGACTGAGATCCACTGCTGATTTGACCAGGCCGTTTTGGCAAAGTGCAAGCAGAATCTGTCTCTTTTTAGAGGTTTTCAACTTAATCGCAGGTCTGTACACGGACAGGAATGAAAATGATAAAATGCAACTGACAATATAATCAATCAATTGTGGATCCAGTCAAACTTAAATTCAATTTAAATTCAACTTAATAACATGAGCCGGTTGCATACTTATCCATGAACGAAAATACGATATAGACAATATTAAATGTAATCCGCTTGGGTCACAACATAACATTTGATTTCAGACTCACTGTTTTTAGGATTTACTGGACACATCCTGGTGCCAGTGCACATGTCTTCAGAATCAGAATGCTCATTTATTGGCCAATGAGTTGCTGTTAGTACTTAATGGTTTGCTCTAAAGGACAAACATTAGCCAAATACAACATCCATTTCTAAATAACCTGAGGGTGATGTGACCGCGGGGCCACCAGAGATGGCACCCGGTGCTCCGTCTACCTTGGCACACCATCTATGTTGGCAAACAGCAAAGACATGCAGCCAAGAGGAGCGAGTCGGGATGTAGATAGACAAGGATGCGGCTCTTTCCATCTGTTCCCAAAGCATCACCAAGCATGAGAGCCACAATAAGAGTAACATCCATTCCAAGAAATCAGACACTGTGGATGAAAATGAGCACTGGCTGCTCTGCGCTTACGGTCTCTAAGAGAAGTTCTGGATATTAGACGTAACGCATCTTACCTCCAGAACTGGCCGAGCTGCAAGATGTGAATGATGGACTGGAAGAGCCACATGCACACTCTGCAGCATTTCCGCGTGCCGCTCGCTGGCAGGGTTCTGCCGCTGCCGTTCCGCCGGTCGCTGTCCTTGGTGCTGAAATCGCATCCGTCCCCAGTCGGGGACGCGCTCATCTCCGAGTAATCGTACACGAACCACCTGAAACTTAACACCTGAACCACCGTGGAGGGAACCACCACAAACACTAACGTGAGCCCGAACCACCAATAATCCCCCCTCAAGTAGTAGTCCGCTGCCAGCCACAGGTCGGTGGCTCCGTCGGAGAAGCAGACCAGGAGGGCGCACAGCACCCAGCAGCAGTCCAGCGGCGAGAAGCGCTTCTCGGCGTGAGGGTGCAGAGGAGCCGCGCTCTGCTCAGGGCCAAGCAGACACCGAGAAGCGCTCTCACACACGGCTGCTCCATCCGATTTAGCGGCCATGTTTGTTGTAGAAAGAGAGTGGGCAAAGGAAAGCGAAGTACAATGAGAGGGGAGGGGGATGTGTGTGCGGGAGAGTGTGTGCGAAAGCTCATGGGAGAGTTGGGAGAGAGCAAGAGAGCGAGAGAGAGAGAGAGAGAGAGAGAGAGAGAGAGCAAGAGAGCGAGAGAGAGAGAGAGGGTGTGTTGGGGGTTTAACGGACAAACCTCGGGGATATAATTTTGTGCTGGGATACAGCACAAATTATAAATGAAAATGAATGACAGCTTGATGCAACCATATTTAACCTCAACTTAGTGGAATTAATAACGCTAAAATGCATTTATGGCGTACAGTCATTGCTATATTTTCCACATTAAGTGTTATTAATTTTTTTTTTAACCGGACATTCCAGGATTTCCTAAATCTTCCTTAAAGGATTAATAGCAAACCAATTTAGCCTGATACTACACAATGTAAAATATCATGTTGAGATTTATATTTAGAAATATATTTTAGAAAATAATTTAAAGGTGCAGTGTGTAATATTTATGAGGATCTATTGACAGAAATGCAATATAATATACATAACTATGTTTTCAGTGGTGTATAAAGTACCGTTATGTTTTTATTACCTTAGAATGAGCCATTTCTATCTACAAACACCGCGGGTCCCCTTACAGTGAAGTCGCCATTTCGCTCCGCCATGTTTCTACAGTTCCCCGGCATCATGTCAACAGTCAGATGAGGTAGGCCTAATTCAAATTACACTGTTATGATAGTTTGATTATGAAGTATATCTGAGAGTATATACATCTGGCTATGTGAGACTATTTGAATGAATCCCTTTCCTTTGCAGTGTTTTAAAGGAAATGCATCTCATTTGTTTCCTGTTTATCATTTTTGACCCATTTTTGTATTCTAGGGGGAAAAGTTAACTACTTTAGGGTAACAAGTATTTTAGATGGTTGTTTATGAATCTCTACAGTCATAATTAAACAGTGCAGTTTAAATAATTGTTTGATGAATTACTGATGAATAATTCATTCATTTAACAGAGCTGTTCATTTGTGACGTCATTTGTAGGCCAACCTGGAAGGCTAATTCTCCAATTTTACAAGCATGTACAAGAAAGTATTCTTGTAATATTGTTCATACCCCCCCGAGCAGTTGAAATTGTATTGTTTGTTTTGATTTTTGATCATCACATTATTGTAGTCCTTTTTATATAGCAACCAGTTAGAGCTTAAGGGTTAAAAACAGTGGCTTTCACTATGTGTAAAACCTGTTGTAAGCTACAACAAACAGTGTTGTATGTCATTTTAAAAGACAGATTTTACTGAAGAAAAAAAATAAATAAAACTACTAAACCGGAACAGTTCTATACAGACAGAGTAAGCTCTTTGAAGCACCAGTAATATTTTACTGATTCCATGAACACGAGACAGTTCGAACTAGCCCATCAATCGAGGCAGCTTATTTAACACATTGTATATTTTCCATGTGCTCTCATATCCATAAATGGAGAATGATAGCACTCTGGCTTTTGTGGTGAATGATTGTAAATGGTTTATTGATCAGTAGGACGGACGGATGGTCTCTCTCTCTCTCTCTCTCTCTCTCTCTCTCTCTCATATTTAATGTTTGACAGTGCGAGCCTAGCTCGCGGAACTGTCATTATGACAGCGGAGCTGCATGTTACCACCCCCCTTTATAGTAAATCTTATGTATAATCCCTAATTCTCAAGCAATTTGGTGGATGTTGACTCACACATGGTAAAGGCAAAACACACAAAAATTAAAATTGACATTATTAACCATTTCCATAAATCGTCACAACAATCATGGTGACCAGCACGTCGTTTGGACAATAGCCTATTCAAAAGCTTCTGGAAGACATAGCTTCATACAATAGCTTAGTTTCAGGGTTGCCAAATCTGCATGCCCAGTAAACAAAATCCCTTGGCGGGAGGTTATTTGAACATTAAAATGGTGAGGGATTATTTACAGTTTTAGGATATTTTCCTGATGCTACTTTTCTCCTTATCATACGTTTCTACACTCAGGCTCCCTCCCAGTCATATAGCACAATTTTATCATTGGTAGAATATAAATAAAATTTAAAGGCACAATATGTAATTTTTCGCAGCTAGAGGTCGCTTATTCAAAACAAGAGCGTAGCTTGATGACGGATGGATTTTACGGAATCGTGTGAGTTGTTGCCTTCACCGCTACAGCCGGTGGAAAAGAATTTCAACGGGACTCGGGTAGAAATCATATTCATGGATGAGCTAATGTATTAAAGATTTATTAATATTACCGTAGTATGAAGCAGGATGGGGCTGAAAGCCGTTGGAACGAAACGAGGTCGCTGGAGCTAATGAGAGACTTTGAAAGTTTGAAACAACATTTGGTTTGGTTCTTGGTTAACTATCTCTTTAAAAGGCTATTAATACAAAATGTCCACACAGTGCTTTACAAAAGAGAAAGGACAGGCCTTTGAGTTTTGAAAAATCAATTCAAATGTTTTTTTTTTTTTCCAACTTAAAAACCCTTATCTGACAGAATGGAAGTCCAAAAGCACTGCTCGTGGACCGTAAGAAATGAGCAGCAGACCTAGAGTAATTACACTTATTCCATTAAGTCAATTAGCGTTCTAGCTTGCTTTGGGATTCGTACTGGCAGAGTTGCAGGGTAGGCTCTTTAACTTCCAACAGAGATAAATAACGCTTAGCATTACTGTGCGGATCAGATATACGGCATCCGCTCTGACACGGAACAGACTCTGACCCTGCAGCAGGGATGCAGTGAAATCAAAGACAAGTTCACAAATGCTGTGTAAAATTTCAGTCCTCTAGACTGTTGTCCAGTAAATGATAGCACACTCCAAACCTTTTGGTTCAGAAGACATCATTGTCCTTTTCTGTGTCGGTTAAAGCTGCATGAGTGACTGACTGAGTCTTTTGTAGGAGAGATGCACCTCTATCTTCGGGAACATCTGTCTGAATAATGGGCTGTTTGGAGGGGTCAGGGTACTTGTGTACATGAGCATTAATCAAAGCTTTTTTTCAGGTGTGTCAGTGCTTTCTTATGCTGCTGTTTCCATTGCCAGCAGTTGTGCGATTAGTGCTGTGAGACTTATTGTGTTGTGAAGACCCTGCTGTGAGAAGACTCACATTTGCACCTTGCTTTCATCTGCTTTTTTTTTTTACCCCTCTGGCATAAACATATGACCAGTGAATCAGACTGTATTGGTTCTTGTGTCAGCGGAATTTCAAATTCATCTCCTCAGCTCTTTCCATGACTGTATCGTGGGGTCTCATCATGCTGATTTTCAGAAGTGTATGTGTGTCTATTAAATTAAATTCACTCATAGAAAATGTCACTAGCAAACTTTGTTCTGTAGTACCAAAACATCATATTCAAATCTATTTCCTGTCATCAGGTCACTGGAAATATAAATGGCTACATTCATGGTCTTCTGAAGCCATGCAATAGCTGTATGTGAGGAATTTAAACTACCTTGGAAATCTTCATTCACACTATAACTTCTCATTCATACTATTTCAAGCATTTAAAGCATTACATGTTTGACGTCAATGTCAAATGCCAATGTTTTGTGAACAATTGCAACATGCAAAGTTTAAATTTATCTTCTTGAATGAGATTTCAGAGAGGGCCTAAACTATTGTAAAAAATAATATTTACAAACTTTTAAATAATAGTTTAAAAAGTAAAAACTTTTTTAAATAAAACGTAATCAGTTCTAATGTTATTCTAGTCATTTATAATTTGACAATAAACATCTAAATCTTTTTGAGGAAATAAACCATTTAAATCTGCCGATTCAGTTTGTGTTGTTGTATAGACGTCCGTTTACTCCATATTAGGATTTTTCCGCCTAAAGCCCGGGGTATACTTCACTTTCCGCGCCCGGACGCGTCACGCGCGCAGCCCTGTCCGCGCATCTTTCAAAGTATACTACACCACGGATGCGCGCCGATGATCGCGTTCGACACATGCGCAGTATTTTTTCTTCTTCTATGCTCTACCAGACATCGGAGGGCAGCACTGAGTCCTGTCATCAAAGGGACATTTGCTGGGCATGATCGGAGAAGAACTGTAGTGCATCCACCATTGCAACATAGTTTGGAAGAAGCACTGAAGAATCAAAAATGTTCTCTTTTTTTCAAGCGTGTTGTTTCTAAACCGGTCGGTCTTTTCACACTCTTCTTCGACGGATGAACACTGTGCTCAATACTGTGCGTATTGCCACCTAGTGGACTCTTCTGTACTGCTGGCGCATGCGCTGTTGCACGTGGACTGTCCGCGCAGTCTTGAAAATTACGTCATGCGGACGGTGCACGAACGCGGACGGCCGAAGTATACCCGGGCCTTAATGCTGCGTTCACACCAAATGTGAATAGAGTGTCTGGCGCGAGTGATTTCAATGTTAAGTCAATGGAAAGGCGCATTGACACGCGTCTGGAGGTCCTGCGGTGCGTAAGGTGCGTTTCGCACGGAGGAAAGGACGCAAATCCACCTCATTCGCGCGTCGGATGCGAATTGGATGCGAATTGGACGCGAATTGAGCATCTAGTGGTGTTTTTTGTGCATTCACTCGTTTGAAGCGAATTCGCGTCTGACGCCCGAGTTGAAAATCTGAACTTTGGCGTCAATTCGCACCGCGTTAACCAATCAGGAGCCTGCTTGCTGCGGTCACGTGGTAAAGTGACGTGATAAGAAACCCTGCATAATTTAAAAATACTACTATTGTGTTACAAAATGTAGTTTTAAGATTTTTCAGGTGAGAATGTAGTTGTTTAAAGCTCAAATCTGTGGTTTATAAAGAGAGCGCCTATTTAAAAAAAAATTATCGTGTGTTTTTGGAGTTGTGAGATCCAGGCGATCACTGGGCGCTCAGTGCTCATAAACCCCGGCGAGAGCAGCCTTTCCTCGGCTAGCCCTTCTGACGTTTGCCGCTGGCTCTGATGTCCTGTAGTGGTTCGTCTTGTGTGGATCTAACGGGCGATCTTTGGTGTCATGAATCTATAATTTGTTGTCTGCCAAATCGTTTTGACTGAGGGCAAAGAGAAGTTTCATAACTTTACTTTTTAAGGATATTTAAATATACATGCAGTGAAGATAATGTAGAAGTTGCCTGGACCACATTTGTGTGACTATTAATGTTTAATATTTTTTTTATTAAAATGAAAAGAGACAGAGTGGTGTTTTATGACATATTTCTCCTGGAGCGTTTTGAACGCGCATCTATTATGCTTCAAACACTTGATTTTTTTACGCACATCCAATTCGCTGTGGATGCGCGAATGGATTCAAAATGTTCAAGCGTCCAACTAGACGCAGTAGACGCGATTTTGACGCTCTATTCGCGTTTGGTGTGAACGCAGCATAATGCTGCATTCACACCGAACGCGAATTGAGCGTCTGGAGTAGGGATGTGCGGTATACCGGTACTGGGAAAATACCGGTTTATATTTTTTAAAAACGGTACAATATCATGATTTTGCTAATTTCGGTGTATGCTGCTGTTCCGAAGTTCACCGCTAGGTGGCAGTGTGCTAATCAAACTGACGTGAAAGTGGCAAATGCTGCAACATAGAACAAAATGAATACAGCACAGCAGTTGAATATCACTCAACATGCCCAAAACTAATTAATAAAGAGAAGAATAGATGTGAAATTTGGAATTACTTGCTAATAAAACTGCTGAAGAACCATCAAACCTTGCCAAGCATCTGTCACTTGCCATTCCTGTCTTGTACAAGACATTAAGAGATCGACAGGTGAGTGCATCATTCAAACTATCTAATTTAGACATTTATTTTCTTTTAACTCTGATCAATGCACATACACAAGGTTGCATCGTTTAAATATAACGAAATCTCCAGCGTTCGATTTCAACCAGTGATGTTTAGATTTAATAATTTTTGCACGCATACTATTGCACTATTTATATTCGCGAAAGACATAACCAACTGAGTTTATGTGACTACTCACTAAAGATGGACATTTTTGACAATTTTCCATGTATTTGACTAAGGAAAAACAACTTAATTTGGAATGCGCAAGCTCTTTAGGTTTGTGTGTTTGTTGTTGGTATGAGCGCAAAGAAAACTCTCTCTCAAAGAGCTCCAATACGATGTATTACGAAATGCTATAAAATCGCTTGCATGTTCAAATTGGCAAGGTTTAAAAAGATGTGGGCAAGTGATTACTGTCAGCTCTCCCGAAACGACAGTGAAAGTGTTGAAGCGTGAAGCGTGAAGGAATTTGCACATTTTGAGAGCTCGAGAATGGAGACGCGCAGTATTGCTGAAATTACTTCTCACAAGAAAGTTTCCAAATGCCTGATTTGATGTGATAATCTGTGTTGATTAATTTAATAATAAACATTTGCGGTAATTACCCGCTTCATAAACCCCAAACTTGCGAGAATGAGTAAAATCATGCGCAATACCCGTGCCAAAATTCAGACCCATATGCCATGGTATCGATTTAATATCGGTACTTCGGTATTAGATTGTGGTACCGTACCTTAGCCAAAATTGTGGTATCCAGCCATCCCTAGTCTGGAGCGAGTGATTTCTATGTTAAGTCAATGTAAAGACGCTTTGATGCGCATCTGGAGGTCCAGCGGCGTGATAGACGCATTTAGCGTGGCGCGATGGACGCAATTTCGCCTCATTCGCGCGTCCAGTTAGCGCAAAAGAGGCAAATTGAGTGTCTTGCGCAAATTATTTTATTTGGTGCTTTTTGTGCATTCATGTGTTTGAAGCAAATTCGCGTATGATGCCCAAGTTGAAAAATCTGAATTTTGGCGTCTATTCGCGCCGCATCAACCAATCAGGAGCCTGCTTGCTGCTGTCACGTGGTGAAGTGACGTGATAAACGGGGGCATGCCCGGCTGGATCACTCATTCAACTGGAAAAAAGTTTGGTTATTGCTTTAATAAATATCTTATTGTGAATAAAGTTAGAGAAGTTTCTTTTAAATTAATTCACAGATTCTATCCAGCAAAAAGTTGACATAAAATGTGTTTTCTGTAATGCTAAAGATGAGACCACTGTACATTTGTTTTGGGATTGTAACTATACAAAAATCTTTTGGAAGAGCTTTTGCAGGTATATTATTGATTTTGTGTACCCTCATTTTTCTTTATTTTGGAAATATGTTCTATTTGGTTTTGTTAAAATAAACAAAACAAAAACAAAAAAATGTTGAAAAATAATTTTACCTTATAAATCTATTACTTCTCTTAGCGAAATTTCATATTCATAAATGTCAATTTTCTAATCATTTCAATTCAAAGTTTTTCTCATTGAATTTCACCAATATCTTCAAGCTTTCTGTATGGAAGAATGCCAAAGCAAGGAAAACATTTTGTTGCGTTCTTTTTAAAATCCTCCTTTAATTTAGTCTCTCCTTCTGGGCTTAACATGCTCCACTTGCTCAGATATTTTACCTGTGTTTTCTTTCCTTTTATATAGTTATCTTTGCTTGTTTTCTTTTCTCTCTCTCTCTCTCTCTCTCTCTCTCTCTCTCTCTCTGCATGCGGGGAGTGTTTGGGGTGAGGGTGCTCACGGAGAGGTGTTGGGAAGTCTGATTTTTCTCTTTTTTTCAATTTGAATTAAAAAAAAAAAGTGAAACTGAGACATATATTTTTGTAAAGCTGATTTAAACATTAAAACCACACATTGGTGGTGTTCGCCGAAGCGTCGGGATGGCGTCCCTTGTGACGGGGGGAGAGCCACCTGTTTCACGGCGTCATGGAGTCCGTTGTGTACCTGCTCAGGGTGTGTCGGTGGAGGACGTGCTGCTGGCGGTCGGAGAAGAGGTTGGATATGACAACATTTCTTCGGCCTCCAGGATGAACAAAGCGGTAGTGATTTTTGTTAAAGAGGAGAGACTAGTGGGCCGACTAGTTAGCAATGGGATTGTGGTAAGTGGCGATTTTGTTACTGTTTCACCGCTGGTTACACCTACGACAAAAGTTTTTATATCGAATGTACCCCCGTTTATTGGCAATGAGGATATTGAGCGTGCATTGGCTCAGTATGGTAAATGTGCTAGTGCGATTAAAATGATCCCGTTGGGATGTAAACATGAAGCACTGAAACATGTGTTGTCTTTTCGGAGACAGGTATTTATGTTTCTGAATGTACCGGAATTGGATGTGTCTTTCAGAGTGGTACATGAAGGAAAGTCGTACATGATTTATGTTAATACAGGCAGCTTGAAGTGTTTTGAGTGTGGGGATACTGGGCATAAAAAGTTGGAATGCCCACACAGAGCACAGGCGAATGAGGAGGCCGCAGGGCCTAGTGGCGTAACGTTACCTGTCATTGGGGTAAATAGTACAACTTTTCAGTCTGAAGAGGAGAGTATTGCTCAGAGTGATGAATCATGTGAAAGTGTTGAACTAAGACTTCATAAGGAAGATAAAGTGAATGTGGTAGAGGAATGTGAGGTCTTGGAACACAGTGCAGCAGAAATAGTGGTAGAGAAAGTAAGTGAAAGTGGTGTTTGTGAAGGGATCAGTAGGCCTATTGAAAATACTGAAAGCTCAAATGATATTGAAAAACGTGAGGACTATGGAATGAAGGATGATGATACATTTTCTGAGTTATCTGACATTTCTGAGTTTGGGTCACAGAATATAGATGAAACCTACTCTGTGCAAGAGATTAATGATTTTTTGGATTTGACGTTTGGAAAAACTGTTGAGGTGAGGGATTTTTTTCCGGATATAGACAAATTCATATGGTCAGTGGTGTCAATGCAGAAAGTTGTTAGTTATGAAGCCCTGTGTAAAAAGAAGAGATTCAGGTTGAAGAAAATAATAGCTAAATTAAGGAAAGAAAAAAGAGCTTTACAAAAATAGAATGCTCAAATGCACAGGGTGAATTTCATACTTTATTTCATGTATCTGTTTACATCATTTTTTCTCTTTTTCTATCTTTCTATGGAACTTCTAAAACTAGGTTCCTTAAATATAAATGGGGGCAGAGATAGGAATAAATTAGCTATGATTTCAGAGTTTGTTAAGCAATTTGATATAGTTTTTTTGCAAGAAACGCATACAAGTAATGATAATGAGACTCAGTGGGGTATGTGGTGGGAAGGGAAATATGCTCTTAGCCATGGAACAAATACAAGTGCTGGAGTAGCTATTCTTTTTTCCAAAAAATTGAATGTAAATATTCTATCAGTAGATGAACTTGTGAAAGGAAGAGCACTTTTAAGTAAAGTAGAGATTGAAGGAATAACATTTGTCTTAATTAATGTATATGCTCCTAATAATGGACATGAACGAGTGGTCTTTTTTATGGAATTGAGATCAGTTATTCAGAAGTTTGATGATACTGTGTGCATGATAATTGGGGGTGATTGGAACTGCACAACAAATTTCATAGTTGATCGGAATGGAGAGGAACCACACAATCAGTCAAGTATGCAATTGTTAAGAATTATAAATGAATTTGACTTAATAGATTTGTGGAGAAGTAGGAATGTAGGAGTTAGACAATATACTTGGTTGAAGGTATCAAGTAATCAAGTTAGTGGTGCTCGGTTAGATAGATTTTATTTGGGGAAGATTTGGAATAATAAGGTAATGAATGTTTCTATTTTGCCAAATGGTTTTTCAGATCACCATATGATTGCTTTTGATTTTAATTTAAAAAAAGTGGTAAAACCTGGTTATTTTTGGCATTTTAATGTCAAATTGTTACAAGACATCAGTTTTTGTGAAAAGTTTAAGTTTTTTTGGGATGATTGGAAACTTAAGAAAGACACTTTTGAAAATCTTGGTCTATGGTGGGATGTAGGTAAAGCTAATATTAGAATTTTCTGTCAAAACTATACTTCACATACCACTGCATTAATGAAAACAACAGTTAAAAGTTTACAAAGAGACATTGCGTCCTTGGAGAAAGATGTTTTAATTAATAATGGATCTGTGAATAATGAAAGATTAAATAAGAAAAAAGAAGAACTGGGATCTTTTTTGCAAGAAAAAGTAAAAGGAGCACTTATAAGATCAAGAATTTGTTCAATCAAAGATATGGATGCTCCTAGTGCATATTTTTTTAATTTGGAAAAGAAAAGTTTTTTACAAAAACAGTTGTGCCATATAAGATGTCCTAATGGGAGTATAACCTCTGACCCTCTGGAAATGAGAAAAATTATAATAGATTTTTATTCTAAATTATATTGTGCTCAGAGTTGTGATTCTGAAAGTATTGTGGACTTGCTTTGTGACCTGCCTCAGTTGAGAGATGAACAAAGAGTATCACTGGATGAACAAATAACTTTGCAAGAGCTTACAGATGCAATGGGACAATTATCTACTGGAAAATCCCCAGGAGTGGATGGTTTACCTGTGGAGTTCTATCAGGCTTTTTGGGAATTATTTGGACAAGATTTTAATGAACTGATGACAGATTGCATCAAAAGAAAGACATTACCCATGAGCTGTTGCAGAGCAGTTCTATCATTAATTCCAAAAAAAGGAGACTTGGGACTATTAAAAAACTGGAGACCAGTGTCGTTGCTTTGCTCGGATTACAAAATATTTTCAAAGGTGCTAGCAAACAGACTTAAGAAATATCTACATGTGTTAGTTCATAGAGACCAGTCCTATTGTATACCTGATAGATCAATTATGGATAATTTATTTTTATTGCGTGATGTGATTGATTTTAATCAAAGTAATAGTTTTAATTTAGGAGTACTTTCGCTTGATCAAGAGAAAGCTTTCGATCAAGTTGATCATGAGTATCTTTTCACTGTTTTAAAAGAATTCGGTTTTGGTGAAAATTTTATATCTTATATAAAGTTGTTGTATTCTAATGCTTTTGTAATGGTCAAAGCTGGAGGTGGATTGAGTGCACCTATAAGGATGTCTAGGGGTATCAGACAAGGCTGTCCACTTTCTGGACAGTTATATAGTCTGGTAATTGAACCATTTTTGTGCCAGTTAAGAAAAGAACTAACTGGAATTTTAATTCCAGATTTAAAGAGTACATTTAAAGTATCCTTATCAGCGTATGCTGATGATGTCACTGTGTTTATAAAAGGTCAAGATGATGTGAAAGTTTTAACAAAAATTATCGGAAAATATGAAAGAGCATCCTCAGCCAGAGTTAATTGGGGAAAAAGTGAGGGGTATATTATTGGTAAATGGGAAGAAGTAGGACCTCCAAAACTACCAGGTGGTTTACATTGGGGTAGAGAGGGGATAAAAGCATTGGGTGTGTTTTTGGGAAATGAGCAATTTCAGACGAAAAACTGGGAGGGATTGCTGGAGAGGGTGTCAGCCCGATTGTCTAAATGGAAATGGCTATTACCACAATTGTCGTACAGAGGGCGAGTCTTGGTCATTAACAACTTGGTGGCTTCGACATTGTGGCATAAAATGACAGTTATGGAGCCTCCATTTGAGTTGGTTTGTAAAATACAAAGGACAATCGTGAATTTTTTTTGGAGTGGGGCACACTGGATCCATGCTGCAGCGCTTTATTTACCTGTCTACGAAGGAGGTCAAGGGCTGGTGGATGTGAGAAGTCGGTTGATGGCTTACAGGATACAAGCAGCACAAAGACTTTTATATCAAAAAGACTTAGCTTGGGCCCATACTGCAAGACTTATTTTGAAGAACGCAGGTGGGCTCGGGTTGGATAAGCATTTGTTCATAATGGACTTGGGCAAGGTGAGTCTGTCAGAGATCACTCCCTTCTATAAGTCAATGCTTCAGGCCTGGAAAAAAGTTTTTAAAGTGGATCGAAGTAGTGAAGATACAGGACACTGGACTATGGAAGAACCATTATTTTTTAATCCGACGATCCAAACAAGGCTTTTGTCTTCAGTAAGCGTATCTTCAGTTTTGAAGAGTCATGGGGTTGTGAAAATGAGACACCTCTTGGATGATGATGGATGGAAGTCGGTTGAAATCCTAAAGGAAATGACAGGACTGAAATCTGAACGTCTTGTCTCAAAACTGATAGAGGAGATCTGGAATGTTTTACCAAGTGTGAACAGAGCGTACATTGAAAGGAGTCGACCGATGGACTTAAGAGATACAGAAGAGGATTTTCCAAAAATCAGAGTGTCTCCAGTTATACTTGAAGAGAGAGTGGAAGAAAATATGGACTCAATTCTGTCTTTTGATACTCCTCAGCTGAATTGTTTTGAATCAACATCAAAGAAAGCCATTTACTATTCTTCAGTAAAAGTCACACATCAAGTTTCTCTTAAGAGAATAAAGGTTTCGAAGTGGCCAGGTTTGTTGGGACCAGACTTCCTTGTGAGGGACAGGTGGAGAGCCCTGTATAAGCCTCCCATAGAGAAGAGGACGGCAGATCTGCAGTGGAGGCTTATTCACGGGGCGATAGCTACAGACAGACATGTGGCGCACCTGAATCCAGCAGTGGGTGGTGAATGTAGATTCTGTGGGGAACAGGAAGACTTAGAGCATTTATTTTTAAAATGTGGAAGATTACAAGGGTTTTTTAATTTTCTTAAAGATTTATTTAAGGAATTTGATGAAGAATTTTCTGATAGATTATTTATTGGGGGTGTTAAGTATCGGTATTCAATGAGGAGGATGACATGTTTGTTAAATTATCTGTTGGGAACAGCAAAATTGTCAATCTGGAAAACAAGAAAGAATAAAGGGGCACAACTTGGGACTACTGAAGTGGAAATGATGTTTAGAAAATTAGTGGGTGGAAGAATCAGAATCGAATTTGCTTACTATAAACTTGTGAATAATGAAAATGATTTTTGTGATATTTGGGGTTTTAAAGATATATTATGTGTGGTGTTTGAGGGTCAGTTGGTTTTGAATATTTAATTGTTTAATTTGGGTTTGTTTTTTTGCTATTTTTTTTATTTTTTTATTTTTTTATTTTTTTTTTATTATATGATTATTGTGAATATGTATGAGGCATAAGTTGTTATAAAATAAAAGTGTTTTAATCCTCTCTCTCTCTCTCTCTCTCTCTCTCTCTCTCTCTCTCTCTCTCTCTCTCTCTCTCTCTCTCTCTCTCTCTCTCTCTCTCTCTCTCTCTCTCTCTCGTTCCTGTTCTTGGACTCCCCATTTTTTATCTATCTCTTGTATTTCCTTCTTAAATGTATGTTTGTCTCTTTATCTGTAATGCTTCATTGTTCTTAATAAAAAATTAAAATCATGGAGGAACGACTGATATTGGCAGTGATCAGCATGGAGCCGCGGAGCGGCCGTCATCCAGGCACAGCTCTTGGAGCACCTCGAACGCGCGTCTATTTTGCGTCAAACGCTCACTTTATCTCCAATTCCCTTTGGACGCGCGAGTGGATTCAAAATGTTCAAGCGTCCAACTAGACGCGATAGAAGAATTTGACGCTCAATGCGCGTTCGGTGCGAACAAAGCATGACGCTTTCAGCTCTGTGATTGGTATTCCAGCTGTGAAATTACAGAGGGCCAAACCGTAACAAGTCAATGAGAGGCGAATTTCAAGTGACAGGAAAATGCACCAATCACATCGTTCCTTTTAATGGGTGGGACTTGTTATCGCTATGATTTCCGCCCGCTGAAAGGAACATGGCAGAAAAATAAACGCTGATAAAATAGCTAGTGCTATTCACTATGGAAACCACAAGCAACAATAATGAGGAGAACAATGTTGCTAATTTATTGTTTCTGCCATTTTCAAGATGAACTTTTAAAGAAAAGCTGGAGATCGGAAAAGGAAGAACTACACCAGAGCTTCATTTTGAGCAGAAAGCCAAATCTGTTCATTTCAACCACAGCAATTATAAGCGATACAACTGGATGACAGCATTGACCTTAGCTTCTTGATAGCTTCTTAGCTTTACTGCTGGAAGTAAAGTTTTTTCAAATCAATAGGTTACATGACTGATTTTATTCCGGCCACCACTGCCACTGTTTTATATGTTAAAGGAACTGTATGTAAGAAATGTATTTCAATTAATCATAAAATGGCCCTGATATGTCACTAGACATTAAGAAATCATGTTAATTTCAATTATTTATATCACTGACAACGGTTGTCCGGCCAAGATATTGTCATTTTAAAAGTGAAGTTGACATGTTGTGTTTTGGCCTGAAGCGCCACCCTCCACCTATCTACCAATCACGAAGTCAGTAGTGTTTCTGCATTCGGGTTGCCCGCTCTGCTCTAGTTACCACAGCTGCAGCTACAAACTTTTTGGATAAACAATGTCTAACTTTACGAAACCTAAACGACCTCGTTATGAATAAGAAAAACGTCGTGACAGTGTCCGAAATAAAACAAGGATTTGAGATGCCTTTGAAAGATAGAGACGGCTGAAAACGGAGAATAATTTGAAGACTGATGCCAACGTTGCTAATTTTCTCCTGGACAGGTAAGGTTCATCTATGTTTGGCTAACTTGTACTTAATGTAAATGGACATTTCAAATATTCATGACAGTCGAACAAAGATATGCATGTTCGTGCAAAGTAACGTTAGGTTAGCGCAGATGGAGGAGGTGGGTCATTGAATTGAAAAGGTAACGTTAAGGAATTGTTTGGTAAATAAAAACGGCGAGTCGTCATTGCTAACATTAGTAATGCATTATCAGAGCCCGTTTCTCTGTCATCATGCTGAGATGCTGAGGAAAACAACATTAGCACGCCTATTAGCACTGTGTAAACGTATTTGAGACAGTAGCTTAACGTTACCTCAGTAAAAATGATTCCTCATTCGTTCTTCGCATATATAGTGGACAAAACTACGTTCCTGCTGCATCCTGCAGCCTATCTGGCAACCTCGAGTCAGGGGAGGGGGAGAGGGGATACACCGCTCTACAGTAATTTGAAAGTGATTGCAGTACCAGTTTTGGCCACAGTCCTACATACAGCTCCTTTAAGCTTTATTTGAGAAAACCATGTTATTTGACCTTGTGACCATGCACATTTGCTATAATTCTGCATAATAGTAACATTTTCCCCCAAATCACAAGTTTAATATGGTCTGTTACATATATTTAATCAGCTGCTGTGCCAGTTATGATGTGATTTATTATCAACGGGAAGTTTTTTTTAAATGCAGAAATGTCTGTTGCTAATGTGTGCTTTGGTCTGTGCGCTGATGTATCGGCTTACATTACATTTTGTTTAATTTGATAGTTTTGTGGCCAGTTGTCACCATATTCCGTTAAAATAACACACCAATTGTGTGAGGAAGTTATTTAAAAAAAATATCTTCTTTTGTGTTCAGCAGAAGAAAAAAATTCATTCAGGTTTGGAACAACTTGAGGGTGAGATTTTCTTTGGGTAAACTATCCCTTTAAAGCACTGTGTAACTTTTTTAGTTTATTCTTAGCTAAAAACACTTAGTTCTTTCAAAAATATATGTGCTCATTAATGTATATTTACTTCTTTCAAGTAATAAAGTATTCTCGTAAGTTTATAAAATGCCATTGAAAATACATACGGGTGAGGGGTTCGAATGCCGGTCGCCATGTTGCCCCTCCATCTTAAAAGTACATTAGCCAAAGAGGGACATACTCGTAAATTCAAGCTTCGCCTTTCGGGTTTTAACAGTCGATGGCACAGTGTCGAATGTGGATGAGGTCGAACTGGAAGCCATGTTAATCTTGGACTAAATCGGCCACCGTAGGAGTTAAAATGAAATCGGAATTGAGAGGAACAGAAACTAATATTCACTGGATGGTCATATACCTTTTCACCGCTAGATGGGGGAAAATATCACACAGTGTAGCTTTAAGTAACTTAAGTTTCACTCTGTTGACATGACACAAACCATCATATTGCTTCAGAAGACATGGAATGTACGTCAGATTCATGGAATTATTAAAGAACTCCATGAATGATTTTTGACTTTTGGCAATATAGTGTTACTTCAACCAACAAATCTTCCATGAACAAATAGACCAGTGCTTCTCAACCAGAAGGCCCACCTCTGCAAACTTCCAGGGTTCCCAATAAAGAAATCAGACCAAATTTGTTATGCTGAACATTTGTATTAGTGTGAACAGGCCTTTAGCCTTAAAATTATTTATATTCAGTTATATTAGCATCATCTTAAATACAATCATAAACAACACTAACAATAGATATATATATAACATTAACCTGGTATCATATTTTTAAGTTTTTTTAAATTTAATTACAAGTACCTATTGATGACATGTACATATCATCTTAGATACAGTGGGGCCTTTGAATATTGTCTCGGATAAAAGAGGGGCATTGGAATCGAAATAATTGAGAACCACTGAAATGGACAGTAAACAAACAAATAAATAAAGTTGAGAATGAGACGTCTTACCCCATCTTTCCCTATAATATAAATATAATAAAACATTGGTTGATAATGTACATTTCTTCAGTGATCTGCGTCATTCAAACACATGATAATATTCCAAGTTAGCAGAGACTATGAAGAAAACCTCTGAACTGAGCAATATTAACATATTACAACCTATTAGCACTTACATTATTTTTACTTGCATGACTCTCACAGCATGTGCTAGGCTTTTTTCATTAGTCTCACTAGTTATTTTTAATAGATATAAATATAGTTGACAGCACAGGCACATATATTACAATATCTTACAGATGTTGCAAGCATTACAGGATGTCAAAACATTGCTGGGGGGAACGACTACTTCACTCACAAATGGAGAGTGAGTTAGTAGATAGTAGTTAACATGACATTTAGCTGGAAACACTGATACGTTGACAATTTCTGTCATCATGTCCCATCTCCTCCTCTGTCACAACTACAGGAATTAATGGATAGCACTATGAATTAACGTTATTGTGCCATATTTTTAAGTATATACCATGTATTTCAACATATCTGACCGTCCAAGCGGCTGTTTGTCTTGATACGTGCCCAAACTCATTACTCTGACCAGGTTGGCTAGAAGGCATGTGATGTTACGCAAGTCTCATGTTTGAAATGCTCAGTTTGTTTGTGTGTCAGCGGCAGGGATCTCGTGCAGGCTGTCAGCTGCCATGTCCGCTCTCCGTTGTTTGTCTGGTCCTCTCACCCCGGTAAGACGACTGCCAAGCCACCGCTACCGCACCGATCTGGTGATCTGCCACGACAGGCTGAATAAAATTGTGGGAAGATGGTTCAATGAAAAGGCATGAGGCGACTGAAGTCAGCTCTGAAAATCCAATGGAGGGGGAAAGACACGAAGAAAACAGAAGTGTGGAAATGGGAAGAAAACTGTGTTTAGGGAAGCGAGGAGTTGGATGTGTAGATTGCCAAGCTACACCGTATTTAAAGCAGTTTAAGATACCATTTTGAAAAAGCATTTAGCTACTAATGACTTTCAATGGTGTAAGAGTTAGCCGATTCACTCATATTAAATTAATATTTAATTAGTTCTAATAAATAAAGATTAGCGCATTATTAAGTACATTTGCTAAAAGATTTTTGGTAACCTTTTATTTTACAGTGTCCTTGTTACACGTTACATGTAGTTACTGTAGTAATAACTATAAATTATGCATATGTATATGCAATTAAGCCTAATACAAACCCTAACCCTATAGTAAGTACATGTAGTTAATTATTATTACTCAGTATTTAAATGTATAATTACACTGTAACACGGACAATGTAAAATAAAGTGAAACCAAATTTTTAAAGCATACATGGAAGACTTGGTATGAGACGGAAGTTAGTCTGTTTTTCCCTATTGTGACATAACCAAATTAATTTCTTGCCGGACGGGACTTGATTTTGCCCATCAGGAATTGATTGGATGGTCGTGGTTTGCTCTTGCTGTGATGTCATGTGAGTGACAGGTTGTCCCGCCCTCGTGCCAATAAACACGTCATCAAGATTATGAGGGCACATTAATTGAAAAAAGTAATGATGTGCATGGTCATGGATAAATCATTTATAACAAATACTGTAATATTCCATAAAAAATTTAAACTTTATATTTTTAATTCATTGTGACCAATATATTTTCAAATACAGTATAACTATCAGATTACAGAATATCAATATCACAACATTTAAAGAGGCATGACTGTAAACCCTAACACTCAAAATACTTAAGTAGTTGGACAAACTTAAATTTAACAAATTAGTTAATAACTTTCTTTTTTTTTGAGTTCACAGCACTGACATATTTCAATTAAACCATTTCATGTTGTATGAACTAATTTCTGTTAATGTGGGTTTTTGGAGAGTTACCATCATGGTAGTCTCAGCCTCAGACGTCAAGCCCACGGACCGTTGGCTGAACGCCTCATGCATATGGAACACTTTTCTGGAAACACTTCAGGAGTTTCAAAGTCATCATCTGATTAGTTGAATTCTACAGGATGTCCGCGAGACGTGTGTGTTGCGTTCTTTAACGGTCCGCCTGGAAACATATGCCATGACGCCAAACTCCCTTGTGGAAGAAGAACGCTGTCGTGTTTACAACTGTGACAACAAGCGCTTACCAGGATCGACTAAACGCTGGATTTTGAAAAGTATGTGAAGTTCGCGGCTCCACTGTTGCAGTAAATTTGCACTTTGTTGAATTAAAGGGATAGTTCACCCAAAAACGAAAATGTGATGTTTTTCTGCTTACCCCCAGTGCATCCAAGATGTAGGTGTCTTTGTTTCTTCAGTAGAACAGAAATGAAGATTTTTAACTCCAACCGTTGCAGTGTGATAGTCGTATAATGCATGCGAATGGGGTCCAATTCTGATTGTTTTCATCTGTCGGTGAGCATGCTAATATAGTTTATAGTTATCTTTAAAGGGGTGGTAAAACACATTCTTTTTAAGGCTTGATTGTGTTTGTGGGGTGCACTGTAACATGTGTTCATGCTTCGTTTAAAAAAAAAATTGCATTATTTTTCATATATTTGACCTTTATTCTACACTGTTCTATCCTTCCTTGTAAAACGGTCTGATGGTTTCCGGGTTGTATGAAGCCAGTCCCTCAAAAATACGCGATGGGCTCAGATTGGTTAGCAGATTGGTTAGAACATTTTAGTGAAGATGATCGAGCAGAACCTGTTCAGTCCTCAAGAGTAAAGACTGCGGATCTATAGTGATCGCTACTGAATGGCACTTTTGTATTTTTAGAACGATTATAGCCAAATATCTGTCGCAAGAACTATTAACCCAAAACGAACACTAAACACTGGCTTTACCAGTAAGTTAGTCAAATCACACACAGAACCATGTTTAGGATGCCTGTAGATAAACAACACATAAAAGCTCTAATCAAAGAATCATTTACACTAATGCCAAGTTCGCTGTTGAGATTTTAACGTTAGTGTTTGTAACGTTAGGTGTTCGTCGGATAACGTTAAGTATGAATGAGCATTTAACAGACTGGTTTGCAGAGCAGCGTTGTCATCTGTTTACTTCCTTGCTACAACATACAATTAACCTATTACGGGAAAACACATCAATGAAAAATAAATCAGACTTACAGGTTGTGGCCCGTAAACAGCTTCTGTTTGTAAATCCAGCTTTCAGGACAAGCCGTTGTGCAAATCCTGCATTGAACTCGCGAAGATTGTGGAAGTTTTCCTCCGTGAAATGTGCAGCGGGAGCCGCGAGCCCGTCATGCATCCACACACTGGCAGTGTTTGTCTCACGCAGCTGACGTTGTGCGAATCCTGCATTGAACTCGCGAAGATTGTGGAAGTTTTCCTCCGTGAAATGTGCTGCGGGAGACCCGCGGGCGTCATGCATCCACGCACTGGCAGTGTTTGTCTCGCGCAGCTGACGTTGTGCGAATCCTGCATTGAACTCGCGAAGATTGTGGTTGTTTTCCTCCGTGAAATGTGCAGCGGGAGACCCGCGCGCGTCATGCATGATTCACACTGGCAGTGTTTGTCTCGCTGAACCGCTCATGAATTGCAATGGACGAATATTGTCCATTATGTCACATTTTCCAGTCTTCTCCTCTGACCCTGTCTGTCTCTCTATTTAATATTCTCGGAGGAGGGGTTTATGTACATATTGAGGCTGGTGATGTCAGAGACCCTGGAGGAATGTGTGTAGTCGCCTACTGGCCGTTTGCTGTAGTCCTTAGAAACTGATTTCTTTAAAAGCAAATATATCCCTTTGCTTTAAACTTTGAACGTTGTAACTTTGCAGATGTTGTTTATGCTCAAGCAGCAACATTACACGCTAGCTAAAGTTAGAATAGTGAAATCGTGGTTTACCACCCCTTTAATGTTATCGATCTTGGTGTGAAGGGCCCTTTAGCCATGTTTTACATTAACATGCCCCTTCCAACACCATAACTTGAACATCATCTAGAATTCATTAGTTTACCCCTTATATATAGATTACGACTTTGCTTTATCATTCACATAGACAGAACTCGTAAATATGATAAGACTCCACTTGAAGGTCGCAAGAAACGCAACGATCTCCAGCGATGACTAAACGCAGCATTGACTGTCAACATGAACTGTAGGACATTTCAGCTCCCTTGATGAGCTTTTAAAGTCTCATGTGACTCAGTCTTAGCTTATACTTACTGTAAAGAGATCAAATAGAGCACACAACACAGACATCACCACTGGCATACCAAACATATTACCGCATTCCTTTTTTTTTGACCAGCACCACTAATAAGTATGAACAATAATAATAGTGACTCTTGCTTTAGCAAGCACCACAAATAAGAATGTTTAATTGGTAGTTCCACAAATTATTACATCTTAAGCAAACAATTGTTTTACTCAGCACTTACATAATTAAACCATCACATGGACACATCAATGTAATGTGTGACCCTCCCTCTGAGTAAATAAATGGGAGATGTGTAATTTATAAGTATTGATCTATGGTGCTGGATGGTATGTTGTTGTATCAAACAGTCTAAACAATGTATTAACTCCAAATGAGTCACATCTGTTCAGCAATCATATTATATCAGCGTGTTGGTGCCACATCTATATTCTCAATCAAATCTTTTTGTAACGATTTTTTTGCGAATCGGAGAACAGTATGTACAATTTGTAAACAGCCTACTATATAAAAGGAGAGAAGCTAAAACGCCTTATTCCCATATTTGTGCTTTTGTTAGGAAATTCTCTGAGGTAACTTCACTCTGCATAACTGAACTTTATAAAGCTCCTTAATCAAATAGTGAGCCCTTTTAAAGCTGGGATGCTTGAAACATAATTTGCAATAGTCTTTTCTTCCCTATTGTGACATAGTTATGAGTGAAGCGGCTTCTAAACAAGTAGAACACTTTTTTTAAAAGTTGAAATTAAGTAATTAAGGTAATTCTGACATGGCATGAACACACATTACAAATCCGCTTTGAATTCTAACAAAAACCATATATAAGTTGTTTTCGTTCATTATAGTGCGGTCAAAATTAGCGCGTTAAAGCAGCACTAGGTAACTTTTCAACCTTCATAATATATTTTCAAAACTCTTGTGATGATACATCGACTTACAATAGGTTGAATGACACGTCTGCCATAGCCTGACGGGGTCTGTATCGTTTTTAATCGTACTTTTAAACTTCGGGTTTCGGGTAGTAACCCGAGAACAAAAAGAACTACAAAATTAGACTGCTTTACGGCATATACGTCACTTCCACCACCATCCCCACTTCCTTAAATTCGGACGTGCGTGAAAAAAATCGCTCGCAAATCATTTGTTTGCCGAATGTTATAGTCATGGCCGAAGCAGCACAGAAAAATAAGAAAGCAAAGGTTTTGTCTGAGGAAAGCAAAAAGAGGAAAGGAGAAAGTGATGGGATTAAAGGCAGGACGAGGATCAACATTGGGCCAGCGTTTGCTCGTTGGCGTGAGCTAAAGGAGGAGGGGCTACATTCTTGCAAGTAAATACGTAATACATACAAAATCATATTTTAGGATACCTAACATGTCTGTGATATTGGTTTATTTGTCTTTCCTCAAGCTTTAATGCAAATCGATTTTTCGAATTTGCAGATTCATCTATGGTAGCTTGATATTATAATATTGACGATATATGGTTATTACCTACCACTCAAACATTGAATTGAAGTATCATATAGATTCCGTAAAACGGTAACCAATAGACTAGGCTACTATAATGACGCTGGCTTGTAAACGTGAGCATCGCGATCATTTGGCGTTTGAAAAAAATAAAACCCATGAAATTGTATTCATATGACATGCTGAAACATATGCCACTGTACCTGGGATGAAGACATTTCACACGCGACGCAAGCAGAACACCTGCATGTGAACTCCTGCAGAGTTCAGGGCTATCATAGTTGTCATGTCAACAAATGCACGTGCGATGCATCCCCTGATGTAGAGTGACCGTTTACGACAGTAGTAGAGGACAATACTGTTTCACAACTGTAGGGGGAGCCCGAGAGCAAAAGTTACCTAGTGCGGCTTTAACGCATGCGGTTAATTTTTTCAGTTTAACGTTAAACATATGTCACAGGTCGGGGCGGGCCAACCCAGACTGCACCCACCCCTGAAAAACCCGGGAACCACCTCGAGGAACGTGTCAAGGACCAGACAGACAAGGGGATAAAATATTACAGTTTATTTAATATATTAAAATGTCAATGAATTGGATAAGTCCTAATTAAAATCTTCTTCTTGCCACCAGGACAGTTCAAGATTCTACAGACCGCCCGGGACGGGAGGGGAGGGACGCTCGTGGCGGAACGGAGGCTCGTCGGAGGGGAATCAGGGGGGAATCCCCGCGCCGTCCAGGTAGGTCACTGGATAAGTACTCCTCTACGGGACTCAAGAGGGGAGGCCGTGGTCATACGAACCCCATTCAGACTGGAACCAGGTAAGTATGCCGATGCGAGGGCGAAGCGAGTCACTGGGGTTACTCTGGAGGGAGGTACTCAGAGGTGGGGGCAAGCGAGCCACTCTCTTCTTCTTCTGAGCAGGGTAAAGGCTTCCAAATAGGGCGTGTGGGGACCACCAGGCGGGGGGACACTTTGAGCGGGGCGCTCACGTCAGCTGAACACTGGGACAGACACAGCACAGTTTCAACGGTTCAACAGTATGTGAAGCTTTTCAACTGATATACCTTCTCTCCTTTCGAACAGGGTCAAGGCTTCCAATAGGAGCGTGTGGAGACCACCAGGCGGGAAGGACACTTTAGGCGGAACACTCCACTTCAGCTGAGCACTGGAACAGTATAGCAAGGTCTCAACGGTTCAACAGTATGTGAAGCTTTTCAACTGATATACCTTCTCTCCTTTCAAACAGGGTCAAGGCTTCCAATAGGAGCGTGTGGAGACCACCAGGCGGGAAGGACACTTTAGGCGGAACACTCCACTTCAGCTGAGCACTGGAACAGTATAGCAAGGTCTCAACGGTTCAACAGTATGTGAAGCTTTTCAACTGATATACCTTCTCTCCCTTGAACAGGATCAAGGCTTCCAATGAGGGCGTGTGGAGACCACCAGGCGGGGAGGGCACGTAGAGCGGGGTGCTCACGTCGGCTGAACACTGGGAGAGACACAGCACAGTTTCAACGGTTCAACAGTATATGAAGCTTGCAACTGATATACCTTTTCTTCTTCTGAACAGGGTAAAGGCTTCCAATAGGGGCGTGTGGAGACCACCAGGCGGGGAGGACACTTTGAGCGGGACGCTCACTTCGGCTGAGCACTAGAACAGACACAGCACAGTTTCAACAGTACATGATATATGGAGCACTCAGCATTAACAGGGCCGGGTCTTTTCAAAGCAGGAAGTTGGGCGGTTGCTTTATCAAGACCCTTCGTTTGAGACAGCGGGTGGAAGACTGTAGGAGAGGAGTGCACGGCAGACTTCTATTGCTTCTCCACACACAAATTTCACTTCACAGCACAAACCGTGTAAATCTTCACTTCAGGCACTGCAATTCCACTCGCACACCGTGCATTCGGGCCAGCACTCACCCACCGGTCTTTTCTCCCACCAGATCGGATCTCGTCCTCGATCAGGGCTTGACTTTGCTCCGGGAAAGCAGAAGGACGATGCAGCGATCACCACATTCGGCAAGGAGAGGACAGAAGTTGGAGACAGATCATTAATTCACTCGGTGTAATAGTTCACTCGTGCCAAACGTTTTCCAAACTCTCCACACCACTTCAGTGTTAGTGCATATAAACAACGGATCAAATACTCATCACTTGCGTCTTTCTCACTACAGACGATATTCCTCAAGTCTTCGCTGCCAAATACTTCACTCCTTCCTTCCTCTTCTACAGCTCCAATCTTCCCCACTCCACAGCCCAGCCTCAATAAAAAGAGCAACCCGCTGACAAACACAGCATCATACGGGAGGAGAACCACACCACACAGTCTGTTTTCTCTCTGTTTTTAAAGCCTCATCTCAATAGGTGTCCCTCTCACAGCGTTCTCTATAATTGCCCCACACCTGCTGTCACTCAGGCAATCAGCCCCGCTGCCATGGCAACAGATTCCCAGGGCATAGACCGGGTGTTCACTGGAAAATCCTGCAACAGTATTCACCAGGATCTTAGTCCCGTTCGGTTTGTTTTGTCACCCCGTGACACACCCCCCTGCCAAACCGTTCTAGTCCCTAGAACGGGATCCGGACACCCAGTCTCCGTACCTGGCTGGGGGTTGCCCCCGGTTCTCCCGTTGGGATCGCCTTGGCGGGGAGTTAGGTTCCTCTGGCCTTGGCGGGGAGTTAGGTTCCTCTGGCCTTGGCCCTATTTCCAGCCTCCGGGGGGCCACAGCCCATCCCACCACGGGAGGCATCCACGCTGGTTCAGTCGGAGGTCTCTCTACAGTTGGTTCGGGGTAATTCGGACAAGGGCGCATCAGGTTTCGGTGGAGCACCCGCTCTGGACCTTCTCTCCCTTCGGGACGGAGGGCATACACCGGTTGATCGAGATGCGGCTGTCGTTGGACCACGTACGGCTGGGGCTCCCACCGATCACTGAGTTTGCCTTTCCCTTGTCGCCGGCTGTCTCGCACCAGAACTCTTTCACCAGGCAGTAGCGGCGCACTTCTAGCCGTACGGTCATACAACCTTTTGTTCTTGGCTGCGGCTTGCTTAATTCGGTCTGAGACCCGTTCGTAGGCCAGTTGAAGGCGTTGATGGTGTCTGGCCACCCACTCCGTTACACCGCCTCCCTCTTCAGCGGCCGCAGTTCCCAGCAGTAGGTCAACTGGTAGTCTCACATGCCTTCCGAACATCAGGTAGGTCGGTGCATACCCGGTCGTGCTGTGTATGCTGTTGTTATACGCCTGGACCATTGCCGGAAGGTTGTCAGCCCAATGCCCCTGTTGCTCGTTTTCCAAGGTCCCCAAGAGACCGAGCAGCGTCTGGTTAAACCTCTCGCACCCTCCGTTCCCCTGAGGATGATAGGGCGTTGTATGGGTCTTCTTACATCCGTACAGTTGGCACAGCTCGAAAAATCTGAATGGAACACTTCGGGACACCCGAAGGGCTGGATGACATGCCTCCACAGGGCATTAGCGGTGGTAATGGCGGTCTGGTCCAGAGTTGGGATGGCCCAGGCATATTTGGTGAACAGGTCAGTGACCACTAGGAGGTTTTGAATGCGATCGACCGGCCGACCCAGCGTCAGATAGTCCATAGCGAGGATATGCATCGGTGCTTTCGCCCGAATTGGGACCAATGGAGCTCGTGTCTCTTTCCTGGCTTTGAACAGGGTGCAGCGCGGGCAGCCCTGTAGGTAAGTCCTCACGGTCCCCTCCATCCCAGGCCAGTAAAAGTGGCGTCGCAAAAGTGCCGTCGTCCTCTCCCGCCCTTGATGACCAAGCTTGGTGTGATAAGCCTCCAGCAGAGCGTGACATCTTCCCTCGGGGACCACCACTTGCCAGACCGGGTCACCCGAGCGTGAGTCCTGGAGGGACCGACAAATCACCCCTTCCTTCAGATGGAGCCTCTCCTTCTGGCCCAGTAGGCCCCTCACGATTCGGGTTTGAGCCCGGCGCCCCGCACCCTCCGGCCACTTGTCCTGTTCCAGCCAGACCCGGACCAGTGACAGGTCCTCATCTTCGCCCTGCAACATCCTCCAGCGC
Source organism: Gobio gobio (assembly GCF_949357685.1). Lineage (NCBI taxonomy): Eukaryota > Metazoa > Chordata > Actinopteri > Cypriniformes > Gobionidae > Gobio > Gobio gobio. The sequence continues at coordinate 31,338,142 of NC_137117.1, read as the reverse complement.
TGTGGGTCCCATCCCCAACTTGCGGGCGGTTCCTCCAACGGTGGTCCCGGTGCCTCCACAATGCCCACCATCATTCCCTCGTCGCGGTCCACCTCCCGCATGGGTCTCGGACCCTCCGGCCCTCCTTCTGGCCACCTAGATAGTACGTCAGCGTTGGTATGTTCCCTTCCTGGCCGGTACTGAAGCTGGTACTCAAAGTTGGCCAATTGTGCCACCCACCTCTGTTCCACCGCCCCCAACTTGGCGGTTTGTAGGTGTACCAGTGGGTTGTTATCGGTCACTACGGTCACCTTTGCTCCCCATAGGTAGTCTTTGAACTTCTCACTGAGCGCCCACTTCATGGCCAGTAACTCAAGCTTGAAGGAGCTGTAGTTGGCATCGTTCCTCTCCGCGGGGTGTAGACTCCGGCTCGCATAAGCAATGACTCTTTCTTCCTCCTGCTGTTTCTGCGCTAAGACAGCCCCCAAGCCCAAGTGGCTGGCGTCAGTGTAAAGGATAAAGGGCTGGGTGAAGTCTGCGTATGCCAGGATGGGTGCTTTCAACAGCTCCTGCTTGAGCCTCTGGAAGGCGGTCTCGCATGCCGGATCCCACTGAATCGCTGGGGACCCTCGGCCTTTGGTGTGTCCCGTTCCACCCAGCAACTGGTTCAGGGGTTTGGCGATCTTAGAGAAATCCTTAATGAATCGCCTGTAGTACCCGACAAAGCCGAGGAAGGATCGAACCTGACGCACGGTCTTCGGGGCAGTCCACCCCTGTACAGCCGACACCTTCTCTGGGTCCACAGCGATTCCTGCAGCGCTCACGATATGGCCCAGGAACTTTACCTCCTTCCGGAAGAGCTGACATTTATCCGGTTGAAGCTTCAGCCCGTACTTCTCAAGGGAGCGGAACACCTGCTCAAGATGCTGGAGGTGAGTCTCAAAGTCAGGGGAATAGATAATCACGTCATCCAGATACACAAGAGCGGTATCCACTAGCTGGCTCCCCAGGCAGCGCTGCATTAGCCGTTGGAACGTGGCGGGGGCGTTGCAGAGGCCGAACGGCATCCGGTCCCACTCATATAACCCAAAGGGAGTCGTGAAGGCTGTCTTCTCCCGGTCCCGCTCGTCCACCTGCACTTGCCAGTATCCGCTCGCCAGGTCTAGTGTGGAATACCAGGCCGCCCGGGTGAGACTCGTGAGGGAATCCTCGACTCGAGGCAATGGGAAAGCATCCCGCTTCGTCACTTGGTTCAACCTCCGATAATCCACACAGAATCTCCATGCGCCTGTTTTCTTCCTCACCAGAACAATCGGGGCCGCCCAAGGGCTACTGCTCTCGCGGATGATCCCTTTATCCAGCATCCCCCGCAGAAGAGCCCGAACCTCAGAATATAATGTTGGAGGTACCGGCCGGTAGCGTTCCCTACTAGGCGGGGCTTCTCCAGTGGGAATTTGATGCTGAACGATGTTAGTACACCCGTAGTCCTCGTCATGGGTGGAGAACAACTGTGGCCATTTTGATAGAAAAGCCTTGAGCCGTCTTGTTTGATCCTCCTCCAACCCTTCTCCCCGTAGGGACTCACCTCCGAGATGGGCCGGCAGTCCTCCTTCAGCCTCTCTTCTGTGCGTCCCCGTCTGCGCCAACGCAACCTCCACTACGGTCGGGCCCACTTGACTGAACTTGACTCCTCCTGGATCTTGCACTTGCTGGGGCAACACTGAGGTAACTCGGGCTAGACACTGATGACGATGCAGTTGGATCGGGAAAGGGTTTGTGTTCCGGACTCTCACCCGGACTCGGCTGCCTCGGGCGGATGCCAGTCCTCTGGCCACCTCCACCTTAGGACCGTCGTTGTGCGGTTCTACCAACACCCACTCCTCCGGGTGGTAAAGTCTAGGGGGCACCCGGACCCAAACCATCGCCTCGCTTCGAGCCGGGATGGACAACGCATAGCGGCAAGCCACTCTTCCAGTGCTCTCCCGGTCCCCCTGCTGTTCGGCCCGGCAAACTCGGCGACAGTCAGCTCTAATGCGATCCCATTCTCTGCCCTCAGGCGTCGCAGTTGCTCGGGCCGGCCCACTCTGGAACAGCCCCTCCCAGCATTCGGAGATGACATTCATGCCCAACAGGGCGCGATGAGACCCCAGGCAGGCGTCGCGAACCACCACCACCCCCTTCTGGGGTACGACCATGCCATGGATCTCTAGGTCTGTCACTACGTATCCCACGTATGGGATGTCGAGACCGTTGGCCCCTCGCAGAGTCAGCCAGGGGGCTTCGGTCGTCGGCCGGCCCTGGGTACCGAATAGTTCCTGGACTAGGCTTTCCGCGAACAGAGTGACTTGCGACCCCGTGTCCAGCAGACACTGCACCTTCTGGCCATTGACTTGAACCATGATGACTGGACAACGGCCCACCAGGCGTTCCTTCGATAGTTGGGAAGACGAGGGGTCTGAAAAGGGGGTCCCGACCACTTGACCCACAGTGGCCGGAGACTCTAAAAACCCCCCTGCGAAGCGCGTCTGGAGGAGCACTGACGAACGTAATGTCCGGCTTCCCCACAGCCGTTGCAGATAGGACGCCCCTGTTTGTCCCACTGGAATCGGGGACCCGTAGATCGAGTGAAGTGACGCTCTGGAGGGCGATTCCCGTCGGAGTAGGCTCGCTCCCGCGGTGAGGGTAATGAATGGAGGCGTTCTCGGCGGAGTTCTTCGACGACAGACTTAGACAGTTCAGACATTTGCTCACGGATATCCCTCTTTAGTTCCTCCCGGAGGGCATGCTTCCAATCGGAAGTAACAGGGGCCGAAGGCCCACTGACAGCATTCGCAGCCAGACAGCTGGGGGGATCCATACCTTCGGTGTGGTCACGCTCGAGGGCTAGAGCCTCCTGCCGCAGCTCTTCGAACGTGAGGTCCGGCGTCCGTCTCAGTTGCACCCGCAGACTCTGACGCACGGGGCCCTCCCGTAATCCCAACAGAAACTGATCTCGCAATAGGGTCTCCTCGTCCCCCAGGCCGTGATCCTGTCTTCCCCTTAGCCTGGTAAACTGTTCCCTCAGTTGCAACGCGAATGGCCGAACAGTTTGTCGAGGCCCTTGCCTACAATTAAAGAATTGCGTTCTCAGGACCGCTACCGGGGTGGTGTCTCCGTATTGCCCCGTGAGAAAATCAAAGATGGCTTGGACTGTGATGCGGGTTGCTTCCGGCGCTGCCTGTACTTCTCTTCTTGCTTCTCCCTCCAACGAATTTAGCACAAACTGTACCTTCTGAGGGGCACTTAGCCCTTGGAGCCCTGCCAGGTATTCAACCTGGGTCTTCCATGCTGACAGGCTCAATTCTGACCCTGGACCTCCGTACTTCTGGGCCCACGGGGCCCCCATAAAGAAAGGCATAACGGGCTGCCGGGCCACTGGCTCTTCTTCTTCTGCCATCTAGGTCCTTGATCGCTCCACTCGAGGTGGTAACCCTGCCGCACTACGCCAAGTTCTGTCACAGGTCGGGGCGGGCCAACCCAGACTGCACCCACCCCCGAAAAACCCGGGAACCACCTCGAGGAACGTGTCAAGGACCAGACAGACAAGGGGATAAAATATTACAGTTTATTTAATATATTAAAATGTCAATGAATTGGATAAGTCCTAATTAAAATCTTCTTCTTGCCACCAGGACAGTTCAAGAGTCTACAGACCGCCCGGGACGGGAGGGGAGGGACGCTCGTGGCGGAACGGAGGCTCGTCGGAGGGGAATCAGGGGGGAATCCCCGCGCCGTCCAGGTAGGTCACTGGATAAGTACTCCTCTACGGGACTCAAGAGGGGAGGCCGTGGTCATACGAACCCCATTCAGACTGGAACCAGGTAAGTATGCCGATGCGAGGGCGAAGCGAGTCACTGGGGTTACTCTGGAGGGAGGTACTCAGAGGTGGGGGCAAGCGAGCCACTCTCTTCTTCTTCTGAGCAGGGTAAAGGCTTCCAAATAGGGCGTGTGGGGACCACCAGGCGGGGGGACACTTTGAGCGGGGCGCTCACGTCAGCTGAACACTGGGACAGACACAGCACAGTTTCAACGGTTCAACAGTATGTGAAGCTTTTCAACTGATATACCTTCTCTCCTTTCGAACAGGGTCAAGGCTTCCAATAGGAGCGTGTGGAGACCACCAGGCGGGAAGGACACTTTAGGCGGAACACTCCACTTCAGCTGAGCACTGGAACAGTATAGCAAGGTCTCAACGGTTCAACAGTATGTGAAGCTTTTCAACTGATATACCTTCTCTCCTTTCGAACAGGGTCAAGGCTTCCAATAGGAGCGTGTGGAGACCACCAGGCGGGAAGGACACTTTAGGCGGAACACTCCACTTCAGCTGAGCACTGGAACAGTATAGCAAGGTCTCAACGGTTCAACAGTATGTGAAGCTTTTCAACTGATATACCTTCTCTCCCTTGAACAGGATCAAGGCTTCCAATGAGGGCGTGTGGAGACCACCAGGCGGGGAGGGCACGTAGAGCGGGGTGCTCACGTCGGCTGAACACTGGGAGAGACACAGCACAGTTTCAACGGTTCAACAGTATATGAAGCTTGCAACTGATATACCTTTTCTTCTTCTGAACAGGGTAAAGGCTTCCAATAGGGGCGTGTGGAGACCACCAGGCGGGGAGGACACTTTGAGCGGGACGCTCACTTCGGCTGAGCACTAGAACAGACACAGCACAGTTTCAACAGTACATGATATATGGAGCACTCAGCATTAACAGGGCCGGGTCTTTTCAAAGCAGGAAGTTGGGCGGTTGCTTTATCAAGACCCTTCGTTTGAGACAGCGGGTGGAAGACTGTAGGAGAGGAGTGCACGGCAGACTTCTATTGCTTCTCCACACACAAATTTCACTTCACAGCACAAACCGTGTAAATCTTCACTTCAGGCACTGCAATTCCACTCGCACACCGTGCATTCGGGCCAGCACTCACCCACCGGTCTTTTCTCCCACCAGATCGGATCTCGTCCTCGATCAGGGCTTGACTTTGCTCCGGGAAAGCAGAAGGACGATGCAGCGATCACCACATTCGGCAAGGAGAGGACAGAAGTTGGAGACAGATCATTAATTCACTCGGTGTAATAGTTCACTCGTGCCAAACGTTTTCCAAACTCTCCACACCACTTCAGTGTTAGTGCATATAAACAACGGATCAAATACTCATCACTTGCGTCTTTCTCACTACAGACGATATTCCTCAAGTCTTCGCTGCCAAATACTTCACTCCTTCCTTCCTCTTCTACAGCTCCAATCTTCCCCACTCCACAGCCTAGCCTCAATAAAAAGAGCAACCCGCTGACAAACACAGCATCATACGGGAGGAGAACCACACCACACAGTCTGTTTTCTCTCTGTTTTTAAAGCCTCATCTCAATAGGTGTCCCTCTCACAGCGTTCTCTATAATTGCCCCACACCTGCTGTCACTCAGGCAATCAGCCCCGCTGCCATGGCAACAGATTCCCAGGGCATAGACCGGGTTTTCACTGGAAAATCCTGCAACAGTATTCACCAGGATCTTAGTCCCGTTCGGTTTGTTTTGTCACCCCGTGACACATATTTAACCTAGCATCTGTTTTTCTTTCATCCTTTGCCTAGCGTTACATTATATGATCATGCTCTTATTCGTGCAAATGCTTTTAAACCGTTCAAGCATGACAAGTCAAAAAAGAATGCGCTGTCTGTGAATGTCCTTTCTGTGGCACACACCAAGGCTGTAACCATGTCTTGAGTATTTTTATTTTTATTTTTTTAAAGCATAAAGAAACAGAACAATGAACAAAATTCTTGGTCTAATTCTTTTTGAGAAATAACCATTTTGGGATAAAACATAATAATAAAAAGTAATATTTGCATTAATTTGCGTCAAATATATTGTTAGTCCTGAGATCCTTCACGTTAGTGAATAAATACATAGCTCCGCTGCTTATATGACAATTTGGCCATTTCTAATTATTGGGGGGGACTTGTCTATGGTGGTTACGGTCCTGCCACACACACACACACACACACACACACACACACACACACACACACACACACACACACACACACACACACACACACACACACACACACACACACACACAAGACACACTCCAGTATCGCACGCACATACAGTGTACTAGAATCGCTTGAACAAACAATAACACAGAATTATGTCAAGTAATTATCAAGTAATTAAGACAAGCAAAGATTTGTCAAATATTCTCGTAAAAGCAGTCTTTTGTCAGTTAAATAATGTCTTAAATGAACTTAAGAGAGTTGTGAAAAAATGAGATGCGCATGACGTTGATGTTCGGCAGTGGCAGACCTTAAAGTGACAGCTGAAAGTTGAATGTCTATCTTAATGTTTAAAAAAAATATAGACATCAGTATCACTGCCTTCATTCATAAAAAGATTCCATTACAACATCTTAATTTGGAGAGTAACTGTGAAATTATTACAATATGAAAATATTAAAAAACTGCAATGCAAAATTACTTACAGTTGTGGGCAGAAAAAAGTGTGATTAATTCAGGTTTTTTAATTTTTTTAAACTGCTGACAGCACTAGTTCATTATTATTGTAATATTCTCCGATTTGAGACCCTCCACCAATGCCTTCTCTCATGGTGCTTTGCAGACTCTGCTCTGGCCGTCTGCGTTCATTTGTTTTGGAGGAAGCGTGGCTTTGGAGACACTCTGAAGGGAGGGTGGGATATTTTCCCCTTTTCTGCTTTCAAAGCCAACTTGCTATTGTTAACCTCTACTAAACCGCACATTCTCGCTTTAAGAGTGATGGATGAAATGCAACCTGGTCTTACAGAATTCCGTGAAATGAACACGGGTCCCTTAACTCAAAATCCGTGTCAGTTTCACGGAATCGCTGAAAATTCTGTGATGGGTCCACGGAAGTGATTCCTATGCAAGTCAATGACATTAAAAAAGTAGACATGATTTTATAAATATTTATAGGCTACTTTTATATTTTGGAGCAACTAACTCCACTCCTACCCTAAACCTACCCACTCTCAACAATATAAAACACATAACAGGCAAGTTCAAGTTCAGTCACATGTATTTATTGCAAAAACTGACCAAAACAGTATAAAAGTATTAACTCATGTTGCATTCCAAGTCTTCTGAAGTCACACGATGTCTTCATGTAAAGAACAGAGTTGATCTTAATGTTTTAATCGCTTAAATGATGATCCCGGCGCTCCGTGAACGCACTCATTCAAATAATACACACGACTCTTTAGCATGACGCGATCGGTCACGAGACACACGAGAGCCAATGGCATTTTATAATCAAAGCCGACGTAATGACGCAATTGGTCACGGGACAAACGAGAGCCAATGCTGTCAAACCTGACGTAACGTTTCTTCCGGCGGTAAAATTTGAAATGTATTTTTGATCTTTGGCGGATGGACTCGACGCTGCTGATCGCTTTTGGGGATTTTCTTCACACAAATTAATCGTTTGGCCTCGGAACACTTGGAATATTTTTACTTTTTGAATAAATTGTGCCTGCATTCGTATCTGCCTGTTATATCCTGTTTTTTATAATACCCAAATTTTTACACAAACGTTTAGGGAAGGGATTGGGTTACGTGTTCAAAACGTGTCTAAATACTGTAAAAAAATGAAAATAATTGTAAATAAAATTATGATGGCTGATTAAATCGAGAATCACACTCCATGTCATAATGGCAAAAATCATAGTTTCATGATGATAACCATGCCCAACGCGTCTGTATACTGTCATTGACTTACACAGGCATCACTTCCTGGACCCATCACGGAATTCTCGGCGATTCCGTGACACTGCCACGGATTTTGAGTTAAGGAGCCCATGTTCATTTCACGGAATTCTGTGAGATCAGGTTGATGAAATGTGTTAATGAAATATGAAACATATTTTGAGTTGTCAGAGCTCAATTAGAATCTGACTCTTTTCACATTGTACATTGAAATTTACATCAAACGAACGCTACACATCTGGCATAGGTTTAGACTATATGAAGTATGTTTCTATAGAGAGAGAGAGAAAGAGAGAAGGCTCATAATTCATAGAAGAAAAGAGAAGGAGGTGAATGCGAGAAAGCAGAACGACCAATTTTTATGGACAGGAGCCTTTTGCAGAGGGAGGATAGCATGGCAGTATGAGTGTTAAATAGCGAGACAGGAAGACAGAAGGGCAGCGAAAGCGAGGGAGGAGTGCTGATCGCTCGGCCATGAATTAATGTGCCGTTAACAGAGCGGAGGGAGAAGTTTTTATCAAGTGAGGAAGATTAGCTTTAGGAATCTATGGATGCCCCCGTCAGCAGTTCTGCTGCATTCAGGCCTATATCCTAATGAAAATAGTCTCCCGACTCTCCTCGCCAAACACGCGCACTCAGACGTCCGCACCTCCTGGACTTTCACACTCAGCACTCTCACGTTATTGAGTGGCGGTTATTGCTCCCTTTATTTATTTCATTTTCTGTTTTCATTTGCCTTTTTAATTCCTTTAGTTTAATTACTTGAACGAGCTGTAGGGGGCTCTGCCCAGAACTGATGCTGCTGGTTCATCAAAAGTGTCTTCTTCCAGTTAAACCAGCTCAGCGTGTGAGAGATTACATGAGGAAACAAACACACATGCACTCAGCTAAGTGTTTTAACTCAAGAGTATTAAATAAAAGCCCCTAGCCTGTTCCTAATTAAATACTTATTTTACTCAGTTCTTTTTATCTATCTGACCCTCTATCCTATCTATCTTGGGTTATTTTTTTAACCCTTAAATGCATGAATGTTTCGCCAATCATTTATACATACGGGTCTTTAGCGATTCGGATCTATATCTAACAAGCATGGATCTCTACCTGTCAGGATAATATAAAACTCTCCTGAAATTAGAGTAACAATTACAGAAGAATAAAATAAAGCATTTTTTTAATACCTTTTGGAGCTTGGAAGGGTTCAGTTTGAGCAGATGTTTTATACCATCATCACTGTCCTCGTCAGAGCTCATTTCCCAGTACATTCAGCATCTGGCGCATATTCGCCATCTCAAACATATTCTCAAAACTATCATCTTCAAAATCAATATTTTAATCGCTGACAGCTTCTTCACCAAACCCACCATCAAATGACAGTTTGATTGTGTTCAGCACTTGCTCTGCAGTAAATCGCTGAGCCGTTTCAAGTTTTTCTGATGATACTTCCTATTCTTTTGTTTTCTGCCTGCGGTAACTATGAGTGAAACGTCACTTCATCATGTGTATCAGACATTGCCACCTTATGGAATAAAGGTGAATTGCACTTACTCAGCCATCAAAGATTCAATTACAGGCCCTGTCCCAAATGACACACTTCATGTGCACTTTCGGTCTTGTGGACTTACAATGGCCACTGCGTGCGTGTGTCCGTTAAGTCCACAGGACCGACCGTAGGGTGTCCCATTCGTCATTTAAGCTTAAAGAAGGGTGCTCGTGAGAACGTCATGAAAGTGCGGACTCAGAGGAAGACCGTGAGGGTTTAGGGTGCCATTTGGAACAGGGCCACTGTTGTGCAGAAAATATATTTATGAACTGTTACACACCTTGTGACCTATAACATTTTTACAAAATATTAATGGGGAAACAGGCATTCTTTCGTAATTTTATTTAGTTTTCTTGTTATATTGTTTATAATGAATTGATTGAGGAATACTAAAAAGGTTGATGTCTGACTTAAAAAAATTAATGAAGAGTGAAAGAGGATAGCGAATGATGTCCCGGGTCACTAAAGACCCGAGGTATGCATTTAAGGGTTAAATGCTGGGTTCTGCCTGTTGGATTATTTTATTGGGTTATTTTTTATACTTTACCCAGGTGCTGGGTAGTTTTTCTGTTAGCCTACTCAGCTGCTGGATCATTTTCACTGTCAATACAAATGATGAACCCCCTCACCACATACCTGCTATAGGTCAATGTAACCCAATACTGGGTAGTCAGTGCCAAACCGGTTAAAACTGGATACATTTGTCAATATTAATTTGGTGTTCGGTAAGAAAACTTCCTGAGGGGAAACTTCCTGAATTAAATTAAGGTTTGTATTACATTGTCTTCCAAATTATTACTGACCAAAATTATTTTGTATTATTATTATTACAAATATAAGAAAACGTCTGTAGACTCGCATTTTACCGCACCTGTCTGGGCTGAAAACACGACACGACTGTCATGTGTAACAAAGTTGCTGTGCGCTTAGCGCTTTTGATCTACTGCCCTAGCATTGCAGATGTGGTCACGCTATGCGTTTGACGGGATAAAACTTAAAGAGATAGTTCACTCAAAATCTTTTGTCAACATTTACTCACCAAGTTATTACAAATCTGTATGAGATATTTTGAATAATGTTGGTAATCAAACAGTGGATGGTAGCCATAGTAGGAAAAAAATACTATGGAAGACAATACGTCAACTGTCTGGTTACCAATATTCTTTAAAATATCTTCTTTTGTGTTCAACAGAAAATAGAAACTCATACAGGTTTGGAACAACATGAGAGTAAGTAAATAATGACAGAATGTACATTTTTTGGGTGAAATTGAGCGTCAGCGTCAGTTCTGGCAGGCCAGGTAGTCAAGACGCTGCTATGTTATTTGTAACAACACTGTCCCATCAGCTGATCTGCTCCAGCTGATCTGCTCCAGCTGATCTGCTTCAGCTGAGCTGCATTAGCTGGTTAACTCCCCTCGCTGCTCAATGGCCAAAGCTCAAACAAGGCGCCCTATTTAAAGCACTTTCGGTTTGCTCATACATGCTTGCTGCTCGCTACTGCTGATCTGTATGCTGTTAAAATCACTCATGTTGTTAAACATTAAAATACTGATTCTACTCACTCTATTGTCACTCTACTCTATGACTTCCGCCGCTGTCGAGGAAGAATAGCAAGACTCTTCTGAGGAAACCCGGCCCTTACCATTCCAATCTGACCAGGGGCAGGATGCCTGCCCGGAAGATAACGCTACCGTTCGTAGGAGTTCTCGGCGGTTGGCGAATAGATCCTCGTCCCAACCATGCATCGACGATTGGCCCGGGGCAAAAATACTGGAAACCCTATTTACAAATGACATTCAGCCTCCGCGTGGCGCCTCTCACGAAGACCTATTTGTCCTCCTCTGCGATTCTCTAATGATTCCAGTCGTTGAATCTCCGCCGGTGCCTCCTACCCAGTCCTCCGGAAAAAAACACACCTCGAAGCGCAAAAATCCTGAGATGGCCAGCAAAGCCCCAGCACAAAAACGGGCCAGCTGCTCTGTTCGTCCGGGTCCAAGTGCTTTTTCAGCAGATGATCCAGTGCTCATGGCACTTTCTGATATCCAATCTTCTCTCCTCGACATGTCCGCTAGGATATCAACACTGGAAGACGGTTCCCTTTCTAGACCTTCCTCGACCCACGTCTCTGCTCAATCGACATCCACCCCGGCTTCAACCACCGCTGCTGTCTCTGATCCGCGCCAGCCTCAAGTTGATGACGTCACCACGGAATTTGTACCTAAAAGGACCCTAGCAACCGCCGTACCTCTTTCCACTGGCTCGCCTTTTTTCCCACCAGCTGCTGCCATCTCTCATCAGCTGAGGGGACAGATATTGGCAGGTAATGACATTAACCTCGTTAAACTCTTGCTGGGCTCCGAGCTGTGTGAACGGCGTATAGTAGACTGTGGTGACGTACAGGTCGAGCTAAAAGATGGGGACCCTAGACTTTCAAAAATCCTAACTTTTCCTGAGTTCTGTACCGCTTTTGGAGTTTATAGGGATGTTATTTGTGAGGTCCAACCAGCGCGCAGAGCCGAACTAGATACCTATCTGGCCATTATTTCTGATCTAGCTCTCTCTTACGGTGGGGTTTTGTTCTACGAGTATCACAAGTCTTTTTCTGCAAAGGCAGCTATGTTCATTCAACGTTTTAATCAGAGACTTGACTGGTCCGTGGTCGATCTCACGCTCATAAGTAGACACTTCACAGGTCACCAAATCCTGTCCTGCTCCGTTTGCGGCTCTCTCTCGCATTCTACTAATTTATGCTCTAAATCTAAGCCTATTTCTTCCATGTCTCATCCCGGCCCGAGCCATACATCTGGGCCCCAGGTGAAAAACTTTGGTACTCCTATTTGCTTTAATTTCAATGAAAATATTTGTAGGATGCATAATTGTAAATATTTTCATGTTTGTAGCTACTGTGGGAACGCCCACCCAAAGTCTGTGTGCCCGAGGAGAACCCGCTTTATAAAAATGGAGCGAAAGAAATAAAACCATCAACTCCCATTAACGTCCCCAAGCTGGGACAGGTGTTGAGAAAGCATCCTGACCGCTGTTTTGTGGATTATTTACTGACTGGTCTTGTTCAGGGTTTTTTTGCTGGCCTGCTGCATTTTCCTGCTGTATCTTTTCATTGCCATAACCTATTGTCTGCATCTCAGGAGCCGGAAACTGTGGATACCTTGCTCGAGAAAGAGGTTAAGAAAGGATTCATGATAGGCCCATTTGATTTTTCTCCTTTTCCGATTTTTAGGGTAAGTCCTATAGGGGTAGCCACTCGAAAATATTCGGGTAAAAAACGTTTAATTATCGACCTTTCTGCTCCCCACAATGGTTTGGCTGACAGCATCAATAGCCTTATTCCGATAGCCCCATTTTCTCTGTTTTACAACACTGTCGATGATGCCATCAATTTCATTAAAAAGGCAGGACGTGGAGCTTGGCTTGCAAAAGCATATATTTCCGATGCTTTTAAAGTTATGCCATTGCATCCCTCACAGTGGCATTTGTTCGGCGTCCAGTGGAGGAAAAAAATTTATTTTGCGGTTAGACTCACTTTTGGCTGTCGTAGCAGTCCAAAAATATTCGATACCTTGTCTGAGGCTTTGTGCTGGATTCTTCTTAATAACGAGAAATTATCCTTCGTCCTTCATCTTTTAGATGATTTTCTCCTGGTAGATTTTCCTTCCAAAAAATCTGACTTCTCTATCTCGACTCTCAAACGCACTTTTTCTGAATTAGGCGTTCCTCTCTCGGAGGAAAAGACCGTGGGTCCAGTCAAAGTCATCGAATTCTTAGGCATTTCTCTCGATTCAAATCGCATGCAAGCTTCACTCCCCCTCGAGAAATTAGCTCGAATAAGACAAGTTGTGAAAGTCGCAAAAAATTCTAAATCTTTTTCAAAAAGGGACTTGCTCTCTCTTTTGGGGCACCTTAATTTCGCGATGAGAATAATTCCTCAAGGCAGATCATTTATTTCCAGGCTTCTTGACCTTTCTAAATCTGCAAAAGCTCTCAGTGACATAGTTACTTTAGACGCAGGATGTAGATCTGAACTAAAATTTTGGTCTGTGCTTCTAGATAAATGGAATGGCATTTCCTTTTTTCTAAATGATTTCATGGAATCATCTTTAGCTCTTAATCTGTATACTGATGCTGCACCTTCCATAGGGCTCGGGGGGATTTTCAAAAATGAATGGTTTGCGTCCACCTGGCCAGAAGAATTGCGTTCCTTTCCTGCCGGTGATTCCTCGACAGCCCTATTAGAATTGTATCCGATCATCGTTGCATGCATTCTGTGGGGTAATTAAAGTTGTAGAAAAAGTTGGCTAGTTCTACATTAAAATCGTATGACTCTGCATGGTCTTATTTCATCAGTTTTTGTGCTTCTTCATCTGTAGCTGCTCTGCCTGTCAATATATCATATATTAGTGCATTTATAGTCCACTGCTTCGAGGATCGAAAACTGCAGCCTTCTTCAATCAAAAGTACGGTCGCTGGCATTCAATTCCATATGCGCTGCCTGGATCCATCTGCCTCCAGTATTTTGGAAAATCCTTCCATTCGCCTTTTGCTGAACGGAATCAAAAGACAATCTCCACAAGGCAATGATAAACGTCTCCCTTTTACTCTACCTTTGGTTAAACAAATCATATCAAAATTACGGGATGGGTGTTTTGGGCCGTACACCGATCTGTTGTTAGAAACTGTCATTCTCACAGCCTTTTTTGGTTTTCTAAGGGGTGGTGAAATTTCTTCACGCACTTGTTCTTTTGACCCAAATCTCAATCTAACAATTTCTGATGTCTCAATTCATGATCACCATTTCACATAATTTTTAAAGCATTCCAAAACCGATAAAAATTCTAAAGGCGTAATCGTGTACATCTCTGAATCTAACACTATGTTTTGTCCTCTGACTTCCATGTTGTCCTATTTGAGGTACCGCCCCAGTGCTGATCCGCAGGAGCCGCTGTTCGTCACACAGGCAGGGAAAACAATGTCCAGAACCTGGTTTTCTTGTCACCTACGCCTCCTTTGCCAATTCTGTGGACTGCCCCCGGACCGCTATACTGCTCATTCTCTGCGCATCGGCGCAGCAACAACAGCGGCAGCATCTGCTCCGGTTTTAACCCTTAAAGCTATGGGGCGGTGGTCTTCTGCTGCTTACGAACGATACCTCCGTCCCGACGTTCGGGCTATTCTTGACGCTCAGAAAGCCATGAGCTCAAGTCTCTGATCTGTTTCGCTAATAAACACATTTGATCATTATTTTGCTCGTGCTCTGCTCATTATAACTCCCCTGGATGCGCTACCAGCTGTTTAATTCCTTCATCTCAGAAGGTGGTTTAGTCATCTCTTCATAGCGCTTACACTGTAGACCGTTAAAAAGGTTAAAAGACAGAGAGATCTAGGTAACGGCATGTTTTAGATATTGCGGTCTTGAATAGTCATTTCAGTAATTATTAATAATTTTTACTATAACATAAATCGCTAAATTAGGGCGGCTCAGACGATCGTTCGAGACACTCAATTTCTGTAAAGTAATTATAACTTATTGCAATTATCCGTATATATTCATAGATTACTAAGCATAAATTGTTTAAATAAATCATCCTCTGTATCTCAGAGGATTGCCAGGTGTGGTTTTTGTTGGGGGATATTTTAGCTCTCAGTCCTAAACTGTGAGCGTTCCCTGATGCTGCTGCTGCTGCTGTCCTCTGACTCTCTGCTATTTCATGGTGCTCATGAAAGGTCAGAGGACTCCCTGAACAGAGCCATACCGCCAAATTTCAATTCAGGAACATCAACTTGTTTGCAATCTATTCAATAAAAAATCTTAATTATTATTATTGTTTGTGTGTTCTTGACTTAATGGACCTGACAGAAATTGAGCGTCAGCGTCAGTTCTGGCAGGCCAGGTAGTCAAGACGCTGCTATGTTATTTGTAACAACACTGTCCCATCAGCTGATCTGCTCCAGCTGATCTGCTCCAGCTGATCTGCTTCAGCTGAGCTGCATTAGCTGGTTAACTCCCCTCGCTGCTCAATGGCCAAAGGTCAAACAAGGCGCCCTATTTAAAGCACTTTCGGTTTGCTCATACATGCTTGCTGCTCGCTACTGCTGCCCGCCACCTCCCCAGCTCCTCCTTATGCATAACGTGGCATTTTGCTTTTGTCATGTTGCCTGCTCTTTTCACAGGGGGATATTTTAGCTCTCAGTCCTAAACTGTGAGCGTTCCCTAATGCTGCTGCTGCTGCTGTCCTCTGACTCTCTGCTATTTCATGGTGCTCATGAAAGGTCAGAGGACTCCCTGAACAGAGCCATACCGCCAAATTTCAATTCAGGAACATCAACTTGTTTGCAATCTATTCAATAAAAAATCTTAATTATTATTATTGTTTGTGTGTTCTTGACTTAATGGACCTGACAGAACTATCCCTTTAAATGTCAGACAGACGAGATGGCACATGGTAAAGCTGTTTTTGTTTGCTAACTTTTCAAACTTGAATACATTAGATTGTCATGTAATGAACTGGAACAACCTACTGATACCTGTTTTCTTCCCACAGATTCCCATTGGCTGGCCAATGGCTGCCCTTCCTGCTCCTGTCACATCCTAAAATGTTTAGTTTTGAGTATTTTATGATTGTAAAAGACTGACTTGCCATTGAATAACAGCCCTGACCCGTCGAGGCATGGACTCCACTAGACCCCTGAAGGTGTGCTGTGGTATCTGGCACTAAGATTTTAGTAGCAGATCATTTAAGTCCTGTAAGTTGCGAGGTGGGGCCCTCATCGATCCGACCTGTTTATTCAGCACACCCCACATGCTCGGTTGGATTGAGATACGGGGAATTTGGAGGCCAAGTCAACACCTCAAACTTGTTGTTGTGCTCCTTAAACCATTCCTGAAGCATTTTTGCTTTGTGGCAGGGTGCATTATCCTGCTGAAAGAGGCCACCAGGGAATACAGTTTCCATAATGTAAAAGAAAACGTGATTCATCAGACCAGGCCACCTTCTTCCATTGCTCTGCGGTCCAGTTCTGATGCTCACGTGCCCACTGTTGGCACTTTCAGCGGTGGACAGGGGTCAGCATGGGCACCCTGACTGGTCTGCGGCTATGCAATTTGTAGCAATTTGAGCTACAGTAACTCGCCTGTTTGATCGGACCACACTTGCCAGCCTTCACTCACTACGTGTATCAATGAGCCTTGGCCGCCCATGACCCTGTTGCCGGTTCACGGGAACACCCCACAAGTGCTGCAGTTTTGGAGATGCTCTGACCCAGTCATCTAGCCATCACAATTCGGCCCTTGTTAAACTCACTCAAATCCCTATGCTTGCCCATTTTTCCTGCTTCTAACACATCAACCTTGAGCACTAAATGTTCACTTGCTGCCTAATATATCCCACCCACTAACAGGTGCCGTGATGAAGAGATAACCAGTGTTATTCACTATTATTTTAGAGTGCGTTTTTATTATTTAAAATTAAAAAACCTTCAATTGGTTGAGCACTAGGCCTATGTCAAAAAACAACCCAGCAAATGGGTTAATGTAGAAAACCCATCAAGCTGGGTCAAAATAACCATGTGTTCCATCCAGTATTTACATGTCCAGGGCTGGGTTAGCCTGTATGTCTGTCTGTCCACAATGGTTTATTATGGTATGGACTATTTCAGAAATATCCACTCCTTAACCACATGTCAAAACAAAATGTGCTGTATTTTCTATGTTCTTGGCTGGAAGAAGTCAGGCTACATGAGACTGTTTCTACAATAACTTGGATGCCACTCAACTGCCACAGACATTTTGATGAATGAGTTTAGACTAAAGAAGATATTGATAGTGAAAATATTATGGTAGTTATATATTACATTATGGGTTTACGAATGGATACTAGGAAACTAAAGTATTATTCAAAGGTCTTGGGTTATATAGTCTTCAGAGAGTTTATCAGAGTCTCTACTTACCCAGTGTTCGTTGTTTGCTAATGAAGCTCGGAGCTGAACTACACATTGAACGGAACAGTAATTCTCTCTTGAATGTTTTCTTTTGTTCAGGATTTCAACTGGGAAAGGCTTAGAATTCACATGGCGAAGAAATCAGCCTGTAAGCTTGTGGGGCTTTTATTTTATTTTATTTTTTTTTACAACAAACACAAATATTGATCAAAGCCATTGATGTTACAACCTTTGGAGTTAAAGCTGCATTTTATGCTGCACATTGATCCAATATCTGGCAAGCGGGGTGACATTACTGAGAGAAATGAACAGTGGCAAACACATAGACCTACACGGAGGAGTGTGACTGCAGTAGTGACACCGACACCACACAATCTCATCAAAGCACTGAAGCAGAAGACTATCGTCATTCACAGGCAACCCCAGGAGGACAGAGAGAGAGAGAGAAAGAAAGTGAGAGAATTTGCTCGGCTGACATGAGTAGGAAACGAGGTGACAGTAAAAAAGAGAGATGAGAAAGTGTCTTTATAAAGGAGCAGGTAAGTATGGGTATGGGCACTGTGTGTGTAACAGAGAGATGCGATGTATGAACGGAATGACCGTTCATAATGGCTAGGGCTACATCCGTACATGCTGCACATGTTAACTGCTTCAAATGTCTTGCAGAAGCTCACAGACATCACAGCAATGTCCTAAATTGAAAAATGATGGACCTTATTCAGGACAGAAGAGTGAGGTTTACCTGCACAGTTCATACAGATGAGATTCTGTGTGTCTCAAAGAAAGGTGTCACAGTCACGCACCATTTAATTGAAAACGAGTCTGAGTGATAGAAGGTCCTATCAAGTCCTGTTTAATTTTAACAAACAATTTTTCATTATAGTAATAATATGTTTAAATTACAGTTATACTCTTAATATAATGTGTTTTAAAAGACACTTACTTTGTTATATGAACACAGAAAAAAAAAAATCAGGTCTCCAATTGAACATTTTCCAGTGACTGATCACATCTAAATTTTTTAGTTGGCCAAATTGAATTTCTGTGAATTAAATTGCACAGAAATTCAATTTGCACAACTGAAAAATGTAGATGTGATCAGTCACTAGAAAAATTTCAATTGGGGACCCGATTTTTTATTTATTTTTTACAGTGTAAATATACAGTGTTATATTATGGGAATGAGGGGTATATTATATTATATTATATTATATTATATTATATTATATTATATTATATTATATTATATTATATTATATTATATTATATTATATTATATTATATTATATTATATTATATTTATTATTATATTATAATATATTAAGTTTGGGGTTGAAAAAATAATGAAACAAAAAGTCTCTTATGCTGACCAAGACTACATTTAGTTAATCACATATAGAATAAAAACTTTAATATTGTGAAATATTTTTACAATTTAAAATAACTGTTTTCTATTTGCATATATTTTTTTATATTTTTTTTATATATTTATTTTATATTATATTGTTTATTTATCGAATAAAAAAAGTTAAAAGAAAGGATTTATTTAAAATAGAAGTCAATTTTAGTCTGTTTAATGTGCCCTTGCAGAATAAAAGCATTCAATTCTTTTTTTTATTTTTTTTTATTTTTTTTATTTTTTATGAACATGTAATGACAAACTTTTGAACGATAGTGTATATTTATTTATTGAAATATGACTTGACTGGATATTTAAGACACACTGAGATGCTGCCACACTGTGGTTGACATTCGAATGTACACCTGCTCTCTCTCTCTCTCTCTCTCTCTCTCTCTCTCTCTCTCTCTCTCTCTCTCTCTCTCTCTCTCTCTCTCTCTCTCTCTCTCTCTCTCTCTCTCTCTCTCTCTCTCTCTCTCTCTCTCTTTCTTTCTCTCTCTTTCTCTCTCTCTCTCCGTCTCTCTCACTCTCTGGAGGAGGAAGTTCTATGATTAGCTCTCTCTAGGAGTCACTCCATCTGCCAAGGTCAGGAGCTCTTATCAGCTCTGCTGCAGCTGCCTGTCCAGTCCAACACAACATAACACAACAACTGAGAGAGAGAGAGACAGAGAGGACAAATAAGACAGAGTGGCATACTGCCAAAAGGGTAAGAGTTTTCTCTTCATCACTTTGAGTCAGAAAGGAATCGAAATAGTAGTTGTAGGCTTACAATGAGGAAACTTTAGGGTGTCCAAAAAAAGAAAAGAAAAAAGAAGGATGTGAAGAAGTTGTCTGATACATCCAACTATAATGAATCTGGACTGGTGATGAACCGTCCACCCTGTCCATATGCCACACTCACCGTCACCATATGGCCCAGAATGCCCTCTGCTGGAGAGAGCAGTGCATCACGGTCCTCTCTTCATCCAGCCTTTCCTGATCTCACTTTTCAAAGTATCCTTTCAAGATCAAACCTCTTCATTCATGTCTCTGTGTATTTTTGGGCTTCAGAAAAGGGATGTGTGTTAAATGAGTAAAAGTCCACATCACGTCAGCAGTGGAGATGATTAGAGATAGACTGGGCTATTAAAACACAATAGCACATGATAAGATGTTGGAGTGAGGCCATTCGATGAGGGTGAACCATTAAGATCCCTTATGGTACAGTACTGCCAAAATCATTTTCTGTATTTTTGTCTTGTTTTCCAGTAAAACAACAACAACTTAATCCTTAAAATATGATAAACTAATGTTGTTGGGGTCAGTAAGATTTTTTTTTTTTTTTAAGAAATTGAACCTTTTATTCAGCATAAACTGCATGAACTGGAGCACCTAACCCTGGTTGTAAGCCAAAACTTGACATTAACTGTAAACCTGTCCCTCAAATCTGATTGGGTGTTTGGAGTATTGTTCCAGGATCAACAAAGAGGTTGATTCAGGAACATGTTGTACCTTGTGAAATCACGGTCACTGACTGATTTATGCTCAAGGCACATAAAAATAACATCCCAGGTCCTGTGAATTTTAGCAGTTTAGCAGCAACACATGATAGTTTATGCAAAGACACAACAAATCCATGCTTGCATTATAGTCTCAATTAATCCTCTCTCACACATGTACACAAAAGTAATGAGTATAGTCTCTGCAGACCCTTTTCCTTTCTGCTGAGATGAGTAGCGGTGATAACACCGTCTAGACATAATATCAAATATAGATGGGCTCCATTGTGAAACAGCACACGCAGAGGCACCGTGAGATCAAAAGAAATGCGTCTAACAGGTGTAAGACTGCGGCTGGAACAATATGAATCAATAAGCATCAATAATTGTATGGTAAAACAACAAGCTGATGTGAACAGAGTTTTTAGATTGTGCAGGCCACCCCAGATGCGTATGGTCCCTTTAGTGTGTGTGTGTGTGTGTGTGTGTGTGTGTGTGTGTTTTCCTGTAAAGTTTGTTGCTGGGTCTAGGGAGAACATCCTGTCAGCAGACCCTCAGGAAAGGTTTGTGTGTTTCTGTTTAGACAAAGGATTGTGTGTGTGTGTAAAAGAGATAAAAAGACTAAAACACCTGCTGTACGGATAAATTTCCGTTTGATACAGGAAGCAACAAGTTTCAAGCTAAAATCATAAAATCAACACCTTCCCTGTAATACTCACTTGCAGAAACCTTCTGACCCTCAGATAGCCCAGTGTTGTCAATTTTGTCGATTATACTGTGGCAGACAATTGCTACAATGCAATAGTATTTAGTTTTAGCATTAAAAGTGTGTGTAAAATTACACATTGCAATAGTACACATGCACTGCAAGTTTTGCAAATGACAACCACGTTCAAAAATACAGTACAAACAGTAATATTGTGAAATATTATTACAATTTAAAATACCTCTATTTGAATATATTTTCACATTTTTACATTTCCTGTGATGCAAAGCTGATTTTTCAGCTGTCACATGATCCTTCAGAAATCATTCTAATATGCTGATTTGACGCTCAAGAAACTTTATTATTATTATCATTGTTGAAAACAGTTGTGCTGCTTCATATTTTGTGGAAGTGATTTTTTTCTTCTTCTCAGGATTCTTTGATGAATGGAAAGTTTGAAAGAACAGCATTTGTATAAAATAGAAATATTTAGTAACATAATAAATATAATACAAATATTAGTTCTGTCATGAAACTCTAGATGGCGCAGGCTGATGGGTCCTTAACGCAACCTGATTATATTTACATCGTTAACTATATGGCACAAGCGGATTGGTTCATGTCGCAGCTGCAGCCAATGAGCTTGCTGCTCAACATTGAATTAGCTGGTTAGCATTCACTATAGCAGTTTGCAGAGTGCTTTCAGAGTTCCTCTAAAAACCCTCCACCTTCCCCAGCTCCACCTGTATAGATCAGCTATGGGTATGCAGTATGCTGCACAAATAGTATTCAGATCAATATATAACAGTCTTACATGCTCATAGCAGCATGTTGGTGTATGTTTCGGCAGTAGCAAGTTCCTGTACTTGCTCTGCAGCAGCAGCAGCAATAATCTACAACTACAGCAATGGAGGGTATGCATTGACGTCACTTTCCCGCAGGAACACGCCCCCTCAGCCGGACTGAGTGACAAGAGCCTAGTGCATGACTGGATTTAATAAGGGAAACTGCGAAAAACGCGCATAAAACAAACGATTATCAGTTTAAACTAAAGATTGGACACAATATAGTGTTTCTTACAAATGTTTTCTTACATATATATGTGCCTGATTTCAACGCGTTATATTCAACCCTTTAAATATACAATATAGGTATAGGTCTAAATCTGGGTGATCACTTATATCAATGTTATATATATCATCATATCGCCCAGCTCTAAAACTTGCATAGTTTTTGTCAGTATTCATTTAAAAACGTCCAATTATGCAGAATATACGATGGTAAATATGAGTTGTCAATACAGTATAACGATACAATATATAGGGTATGATTTTACCCCAAAATTCAACATATATACACAAAATGATAGCTGTAAATCCATGTTCCCTTTCAAAAGCTACACTCAATGCTGCATAAGCTTATGCAAATGGGAAATGTCTTTGACATAACCAGCTGTGAAAATAGTGTGAAAACACGTCAATGAAATTGACCCGGAGGTATTTATAGCCTCGGCCGGTGACGTCATAGGCGCATATAGAGGCTATAAATAGATGAGCTTCAGCTGGAGCAAACCAGGTCTTTTTGTTTTCAGACCAACTCTGTGTTATGGTGTGTTACAAAGTCTCTGAAAAAAAAAAAAAAAAAAAATTCTCTCTCTCTCTTTCAAGACTCAACTTGAGATCTTTGTTAGGAGTTAGTTTTCAACATGGCAGTGTGCAGATTTTCTCTCTCTTTCTCATCTCTGTTACAAAGAAACATTAGTGGAAAGAGTTCTAGTTAAATCTAATCAGTTGGAAACGAGTCAGCAGAGTAAAACGCTGTATATCCATGTTCTCTTTCAAATAGAACTGGATGTGCACGTTTATTGCTGTGTGTGTTTGGGGAAGAGCATGCGGTCGCTGCATTGAGTCAGATGAGTGCGAGCATTGCAAGCCTTTACAGTTAGAATGCTTTATGCTCGTCTGGGCTACTTTCAGTCCGCACCAGTTTTCGGAGCTCTCGAATGGGTTTGTTGACGAGCAAGAGACGGGTCCGTCCCTTTCGCTTGCTCGCTCACCAAATGCATGTTTCCCCGCGTGATCCCGAAGCGCGCTCCGGCGTTTCTTCGGCTCGCGCGGGGAATGATGATGAATCTCTGGGTCCGCGGACCTCGAGCAGCCGCCTGCGATCGTTCCTCACATGATGGTGAATCCATACGAGGAATTTATTGAGGTGGTTGTTCGCGCGGTGGCCAGGGCAGTGTCTGGTACCGTGAATGAGAGATCCCCGAATGCAGTGAGCTTGAGGTTTCTGTCTAGAAAGCATTTACTTCATGTGTTTTTGTACCCTTGACTTCGACATTTTCGACTATCATGGGTGCGAAATCGCGTGGATATGTGAGAATACCCCAGGTGGGAGACGCTCACGAGCTATCTCTCGCCTGGCTCTGCATTTTCATTAAAGAGACATACCTCCCCATAAAGCCATGTAGAAAATAAACGTCGGCTGTCATGGGCAAAGCTTATATATATGAATTATATATTGTATATTATTTTATATGGAATATATATTGTATATGATTTATATAAGAATAATAAATATAAAGGGACAGGCTGGTGCTGCGCACACTATGGCTGTCTTGCAAGCATATCAGGCTGACCTTCTGAAGGATTTGAGTGGTTCATTTGGTGACTCAGTTAACTCTGTAGTGGCCAGATTTAAAGGAGTGGAAGAAACATGAAGTGTTCACTCAGTTTCTTCCTCAATGCACTCAAGGGGAGGGGCTATCAGCCACACAACCTCTCTTCAGTCCTTCAAGATTTAGGGGGGTAATAAGCAGAGTGTGGCGAGTCGCGCTCTCCCTCGTAAAGATTGGA
The DNA here is from genome assembly GCF_949357685.1 of Gobio gobio. Classification (NCBI taxonomy): domain Eukaryota; kingdom Metazoa; phylum Chordata; class Actinopteri; order Cypriniformes; family Gobionidae; genus Gobio; species Gobio gobio. The sequence goes on along the minus strand of NC_137117.1, from coordinate 31,314,454 downwards.
GACCGGCTCGTCATCCTCAACAACCTCCCAGGGCAGACCTCGGGACTGTCATCAATATAAGAAGTCCGGTGGTCTGGTGCCCAGTCTGCCCCCACGGGACAGGGCGTGTCAAACATTTGCTCGCCCCACCCTGTTATCCTCAAAACTACTCCATCCCCGCCGCCTCTGGTGATTCGGGGGGGCAGTGGTTTCCAGTGAAATGTTAGACGTTCAGTGTTTAAATCCTGCTATCATCCAGGACATAGAACGTCTAACATCCCCTCAACAGGAAGTGTTAAAATTGTCACTCTCAGAGTCTCAGGCAGCGTGTGAACTTCTGCCAGGCGTTTCTGCATGGGTGTTAAGCACTAATTTATTTGTCATCCTCCTTGTTTGAACGGCGTGGTCTCCACTTCCGTGAAGGCGTACTGTCACAAGTGACAGCAGTTACTTCCTGGTCCCCAGTAGGGTGGGGGGGGGGGGTGTCCAATCTCAGATGTCCAATCTCAGATCTTCGAGTCTTAAACCGTGAAGCAGTTAAAGTACTCAAGGTCAAGATGTTACAGTGAAGACGGTCGTGTCGAATATTCAACATTGTGATTGGATTCGGCACGATTGATCCGAAGGACGCATGTATTTGCATATAAAGTCTGCCACAACACAGGAAGTTCCTGAGGTTCGCTCTTGGGGGCAAAAGCTTACCAATTTCGGGTCTTCCATTTGGCTAGCCTTGTAACCGCATGTATACAAAATGTATGGATGTATTACCGGCTCCATTGGGATTCCGGGGCATTCAAATTTTGAATTACAAAGGCGATTGCTAAAATTAGCACAATCACATGAGATGGTGCTTCAACACAGTGTGTTGGCTCATCTAGTTTCTCTAGGGTTGAGACTCAACACCAAGAAAAATGTTCTTTCTCCTGCCCAGAGAACGACTTATCTAGGGTTTGTTCGGTTTTTGGTCACAAGGTGGGCACAATGGTTTCCCGCTTGAATCAAGACCATTCAGTATTCCCTGAGCAAAGTCAGGCTAAACCAAGATCTTACTGATCATCAGCACCAGAGTGTTAGGTCTAATGGCATCAGCATCCACGGGTTTCCCTTTGGGGTTGTTGCACATAAGACCGTTTCAGTTGTGGCTCAAAGCCAGAGGACTTAGGGCCAATTCTCAGGCAAATAAAGTGGCGCGCCATGTGGCTTTGTACACTAACTATGTGGTTCAGACCCCGGTTTTTGCCTTGGGTCCCACTCTAGGCGTACCTTGTCGTCGCAAGTTGCTAACGACGGACGCTTCCCTGACGGGCTGGGGTGCGGCCTTAAGTGGTCGTCCAGCCCAACGGGAATGGGAGGGTCATCAACTGCCTCGAGTTGACGGCTGTATTTCTGGCCCTGAAATACTTTCTCCCCCAATTGAGGGGCTGTCATGTCCTAGTGCGGGTGGACAGTACAGCTAAATATCTTGTATATAATCACCAGGGGGGTCTGTGCTCACGCTATCAGAATAGCGAGACAGATTTTTCTCTGGGCTCAGAACAAGTTCCTGTCACTCGAGCAGTGTACATTCAAGGGCGGTTGAATGTGGGAGCAGATTTACTGTCCAGACAGAGTTACAGATGGGGGGGTGGAAACTCCACCCAGAAGTAGTCAAGCAGATCTGGATCAGATTTTACAGAGCTGACCACAGGGAGTGGACCTCTTCGCCTCTTCTCAGACAGCGCAATGTCCCTGCTTCTCTCTGTCACCCAGCCCCGCTGGGTCTGGATGTGATGGTTCATACATGGCCCAAAATGCGTCTGTATGCCCTCCTTCCAGTCGCTCTGCTCCTGGGAGTTCTAGCCGGGGTTCGCCAACAAGGGTCTTACTTCTTATCGATAGCGCTGCGTTGGTCGAACAGGGTTTGGTTCTCGGAGATAGTGTCTCTTCTCAACGGCTCGCCTTGGGCGATTCCGGCGAGGAGGGACCTTCTGTCTCAGGCAGAGGGCACGATATTACATTCCAGGCCCGACCTGTGGAACCTTCATGTTTGGCCCCTGAAGGGCACCAACTGAGGGACACGGGGCTTTCGCCTACAGTTATTGAGACCATCCTAAGTGCTAGAGCTTCCTCCACTCTGAAAGTTTATGCTAATAAATGGGGTGTCTTTGAAAGGTGGTGTACGACACAATGTAGATTCAGTCAACTGCCAGGTAACTTCAGTTCTGGATTTTCTGCAAGAAAAGTTGTCATCAGGCACCTGCCCCTCCACTCTCAGGGTTCATGTGGCCGCTCTTTCGGCTTGCCACGCCTTGGTGGATGGGGTGCCGCTTGGGAGACATCCTCTACTCGCTCGCTTCATTCATGGTGTAGGCGGTTGAGGCCACCTGTTAGAACCAAGATCCCTTCATGGGACTTAGCTTTAGTCCTCGAGGGTCTGGTTGAGACCCCCTTTGAAACATTAGCTTGCCCCTCCACTCTCAGGGTTTATGTGGCCGCTCTTTTGGCTTGCCATGCCCTGGTGGATGGGGTGCCGCTTGGGAGGCATCTTCTGCCTGCTCACTTTGTTGTGCCAGGTAGTTGTGGCCTCCATTAAAAGCCAAGATCCCTTCATGGGACTTAGTTTTAGCCCTCGAGGGTCTGGTTGAGACCCCCTTTGAACCTCTAGAATCAGCGTCTGACGAACTTCTGACTCTAAAGATGGTTTTTCTTATGGCTATAACCTCTCTGAAAAGAATTGGGGACATGCAGGCTCTGTCAATATCGCCATCCTGCTTAGACTTTGCCCCAGGTTTGGTGAAAGTGATTTTGCATCCCCACCCTGTCTACCTGCCTAAGGTTCCTTTGTCGACTGTACATCCTGTCACTCTTGAAACCTTCTGCCCTCTGCCGTTCACAACGCCGGATCAGGAGAAACTTCATAGACTGTGTCCAGTCCATGCTCTTCAGGCCTACGTCCACCGCACTAGCCAGTGGCGTAAGTCAGAGCAACTGTTTGTTTGCCATGGGGGCCGTAACAGAGGTTCTGCCGCATCAAACAATGTCACATTGGGTCAGGGATGCTACTGCTCTTGCCTATGAGGTGCGCGGTCAAGCTTCACCTATAGGATTAAGGGCTCACTCCACCAGGGGAGTCGCCTCTTCTACTGCGTTAGCAAGGGGTGCTCCCTTACAAAGTGTTTGTGATGCGGCAGGTTGGTCCTCTCCACACACATTCTTAAGACTTTATAGCTTGGATGCTCATGCCACTCTGGGCTCTCATGTCCTTGAGTCGACATCACAGGCTAATGCCTGAGGCTTCTTGCGTTCTTGTGCACACCTACACAACCGTAAGGGGTCCAGGCACCATCAAGCACGGCAGCGTGGGTATTCTCGTTCCCATTTGCATAAGCTTATGCAGCATTGAGTGTAGCTTTTGAAAGGGAACACTTGGGGTTACTTGACTGTAACCCTGTTCCCTGATAAAGTGGAACGAGATGCTGCATTGCTAGGCCGTGCTGATGATGCTTCAGGGCTGGTCTTCAAACAAAGAAGATCTGGTTTGCTCCAGCTGAAGCTCATCTATTTATAGCCTCGTGCAGCAGGTGCGCCTATGACGTCACCGGCCGAGGCTATAAATACCTCCGGGTCAATTTCATTGACGTGTTTTCACACTATTTTCACAGCTGGTTATGTCAAAGACATTTTCCATTTGCATAAGCTTATGCAGCATCTCGTTCCGCTTTATCAGGGAACAGGGTTACAGTCAAGTAACCCCAAGTGTTTTGCTATCTGGAGTCCAGTTGTTTCTGTCAACTGCAGCGATCAATTTGCTTCTCTTAGGTTTCAGCAGTCTGTAAAAATACACCTCAGATTTCTTGTAAAATCTATTTACAGTCAATCTCAAAGCTCTTTCCCATTTTGGATGTGTTTTGTGTGTTTTTCATGGCATTCACTCTGAAAACCAAAGCTGCCTTAGTCTTTTTGCCACTCAGTGGGCGTAACCGGGGTCACTCCGTCCGACGGTGACATCACGTGCATACCCTCTATAATCAACAACAGCAGCACTCTAATGCTATAGCTGTAACACAATTACTATAGAAATGTAATATTTAAAAAATTGTCTCTGTTGAGCAGAAAGGGCCAAAAAAAATTTTTTTGCCAATGTCACAATAAGAGGTAAATCTGTGGCCCTGGTAGGTAGTATATGCACAGAACTGTAAGCAAGTGGCGAATTTTGCTGCAGTGTGTATGTGGAATCAATAGAACACACACAAACAAGTATCTGTCCAAGTGGTCAGTCGTCCGGCAGCTGTTCTAATGGCAGTGTGAGGTATAATCAGTGCGAATGAGATAGCACAGAGCTCCGGGACGGCCCGATCTGTGGTCAGCAGGTCAGCGCGGCTGCTCTTACGGGCTCCCGCTTGCAACACGCCACACCACATAGCTTCCTTCAGAGGGAGGAAGAGAGAAAGGTAGAGTCAGATATACAGGGTTCTGGTGCACCACTGGAGGACGTTCCACTGGGCTGATGTGGCTGTCCTCACTTCATAGCCGGCCATCAGAAACAGATTCAACACCACAGAGCCCAAACCTTCCTGACCTCACTGTCCACATTGCCCATGACCGTCGGTGTCTCCAAACAAGCCCGGCACGCTCACAACCACGGAGATCAGCGTTTGCCAGCCAGGAATATGAGACCTGGAAAACATCTTTTTGCCCTTTTATATATGTGTTTTGTTATATACTGTATGTTAATGTTATTTATTTAATTTACATTAAAGGCACACAAATCAAGAAAATAACCAAGCATATTCTATACACACAATAAGTTGATTAATTAATTTAGTTGTTTATTTATTTATTGTCTGGATAACTCTATTCATAGATATATTAAAAATGGAATTCATAGTGACTCAAATACACCTCTTCTATGATGAGCATGCTTTTTATTTCTGAATTCAAATTCATTTATAATTCATCATAGCAAAGCAGTTTTGTGCAACAAATCAGATTTTTTTTTTGTGCTTATTATAATAAATTTTGTACTGTAATTGTACCATGGTCCTACAAATACATTTCTATATACATTAATGGATTACATATGACGTTATTCAACCATTCACGCTGATGAAAACTATCAGACCTAATTGGATTTAATTGGACATGTCATGTGGCAATATTAGTATTATAATGTGACATTTATTAAAGTCAATGCAGTCCAGTGCTGTATGAATCCCAATGTTTTTCAAAATATCTTATTTTATGTCATTTAAGTCATGGCATGAGACATTTTTAGGGCGAACTGTCTCTTTAAAATAATAATACTGCTAATAATAGTAAAACATCTGGGAAGCACTGATCTAAGTAATGTTTTACAAGTATACGTTCTAATTGTAATGATTTTGGTGCCTTGAATGACAGCATATGATGGCACACAAACAGCGATTTGAGCTCTACACACTCCCTTTTCTCCCTCAGCTGTTTGTCTCTCTCTCTCTCTCCGTCTTCCTAAGCTCCTGTTTCTTTGCATCACCATGAGCACTGTTTCCTGTTTTTCATACAAACTCATAGCTGTCTCAGAGGACCAACAAAGGAACCTCAGTAACCACACACACACACACACACACAAACTCCACTGGGGGGTATGTGAGAATAATAGCGATGGGTCTAGAGGGTTTTATTGACGTCTGAATCATTCATAGATGCAGTGTTGTCAAGGCTTTTTCTTCAGGTCAGTAAACACCCAGAGATCCAGCACAGCAACTGTACCCATAACACTACATACTAGAATATTCCCTTATGTTCTTTGATAAGCTAACACCCACTAACATCTCATTTCACAGCTGCAGCCAAATATAGAATACGGTATATAGCCTATTCCAGGTATGTACAGTAAAGACACCTACACCTATCAAATGCCAAATGGATATTTAGTGTAGAGCTAAGGAAAAGCCAGTCGTCATCATCAGGCTCACATAGAACATGGGCTGTTCGTTTCAAAAAGAATCCATTCATGCAGGAGTTTCGATTGAAGTCGAAAAGTTACTGCACAAAGTTTGCCACACATTACACAAATTTCGCTCATGTTCAAGGTGGTCACATGAATTTGCCACACTGACCAACATAAAGCTGTTTGGTTTGAAACCGACTTTGATGAGTTTTGCTTTATACACCACTACACTATTGACAATGGACCTTTTCAGCAGTGAAATTTTGCTATACGACCACACCTTTAGCATATGTGGACAGCCGAAACATAGCCTTTCAATACTCCAGCATGTTCAAACACAAGCGGCCAACACATGTGCAGTTGTGCAGTAGAAAGTTTCATGTTTGTCCATTGTCTAAAATGTGCTAATTTAAGTTGTGTGTATTTCTGAACCCCCTCGCAAGCACTCCATCATCGCAGCCATCTGCTATTATTGCCATCTCCAGTAGTTTGTTTGTTGCTGTTCTGTCTTTTCCAGTTATTTTCTGAATGTTAAATAACAGTTTGAGGCAGTGTTGCCACCATGTGGACAAATGCGAATGGGCCTCATTCATGAAACACGAGCTGAACGAAATGTTGTGTAAATTGTTCGTAAGGCCAATTCTGACGTAAATTTTCGGATTCACGAAAATGTTCGTATTTTCAAAATGTTAGTTGGTACCATAGACTGTAAAAAAATATGGACGTAGTGTCCGTGACGTCACCCATAGGATTCAGATGAGCCAAAGTATGGACGAGATGGCCGTTGCCATCTTGGCAGCGCGTCATCACGCGTCACTCCTGGATAACAGAAAATGGGCAAAAAGGCGGGACATGGGCGGAGCTGAAGTGACGCGATGACTAACAGACAGCAGATAAATGGCTATCCACCTGTCACTCGGAGTGGCCGCGCCCTTAATTATGCAGAACTTTAATACTTTATATAATGTAAACGAATGAGTTATAAAAAAATTCACCCCCCTCACAGTTGTCATGAAGAGCAAAATTAGCCGTATAGACCAAAACCACAATTTGTACCAGACTGTAGACATGTTTTAATCTGCTGTAAAGTTGGCCATTTTAACATGGGGCTCAATGATATTCTGCTCCCTTCTGGAGCCTGTCCCTAGCGGCCAGTCGATGAATTGCAGTATATGTCACTTCCGTATTGGCTTCAAGAGAAACTGCGGGAGGTTTGCCGCTTTGTTGGTACGTAAGAAATGTACGCCTGCTCTCTACCACGTGTAAAATGGTGCGTAAAACATTTGAAAGTTATGTGTTCTAATTTAAGCAAACTGATGACAAACTGATTGAATTTTGATGTATTATGTAACATATTTCACGAGTTGATTTGACCAGGTTTTTAAAGGTGTGGTAAACCACGATTTCACTATTCTAACTTTAGTTAGCGTGTAATGTTGCTGCTTGAGCATAAACAACATCTGCAAAGTTACAACGTTCAAAGTTTAAAGCAAAGGGAGATATTTGCTTTTAAAGAAATCCATTTCTAAGAACTACAGCAAACGGCCAGTAGGCGACTACAGACATTCCTCCAGGGTTGGTGACATCACCAGCCTCAATATTTACATAAACACCTCCTCCGAGAATATTAAATGGGGGGGGGGGGGGGGCGCCATTTTGTATCGCGGCGCTGTTGTGGTATAGTTAGGCTGGAGTGTTGTTGCCTTGTTGCCGAGGAAACGCTGTTATATTCATCCGGATTGCAGGTCTGGGGTACTTGCTTTGTTCAGCCTTCATAGGGACAGGGGTGCGTTGCAGAGCTTAACATACAACATGTTATATGCACGTGTGTATGAGACAGAAGGAAACAGGCGCGTGCGGGGCTCCTGCAGCACATCTCACGGAGGGAAACTTCCACAATGTTCGCGAGTTCAATACCGGATTTGCACAACGTCAGCTGCGTGAGACAAATGCGGCCAGTGTGTGAATGCACGACGCGCGCGGGGCTCCCTCCCGCAGCACATTTCACGGAGGAAAACTTCCACAATGTTCGCGAGTTCAATACAGGATATGCACAACGGCTTGTCCTGAAAGCTGGATTTACAAACAGAAGCTGTTTACGGGCCACAACCTGTAAGTCTGATTTATTTTTCATCGATGTGTTTTCCTGTAATAGGTTGTACATTGTAGCAAGGAAGTAAACAGATGACAACGCTGTTCTGCAAACCAGTCTGTTAAATGCTCATTCATACTTAACGTTATCCAACGAACACCTAACGTTACAAACACTAACGTTAAAATCTCAACAGCGAACTTGGCATTAGTGTAAATGATTCTTTGATTAGAGCTTTTATGTGTTGTTTATCTACAGGCTTGCTAAACATGGTTCTGTGTGTGATTTGGCTAACTTACTAGTAAAGCCAGTGTTTAGTGTTTTGGGTTAATAGTTCTTGCGACAGATATTTGGCTATAATCGTTCTAAAAATACAAAAGTAACAGTGCCATTCAGTAGCGATCACTATAGATCCGCAGCCTTTACTCTTGAGGACTGAACAGGTTCTGCTCGATCATCTTCACTAAAATGTTCTGGGTCTGATTCGGGCTCAGATTGGTGTGGTTTTATTGACGCCATCGTTTCTAATACTGACCAAAGCACAGTCTACCGGTAAAGCGAAGGGGTGTATCGCTTCCGACAAACGTGCACTCGGTTAGCGAATCACAACACACTGGGCCAGCTAACCAATCTGAGCCCATCGCGTATTTTTGAGGGACTGGCTTCATACAACCCGGAAAGCATCAGACCGTTTTACAAGGAGGGACAGAGCAGTATAGAATAAAGGTCAAATATATGAAAAATAATGCATTTTTTTTTTTTAAACGAAGCATGAACACATGTTACAGTGCACCCCACAAACACAATCAAGCCTTCAAAACAATGTGTTTTACCACCCCTTTAAAAAAAACTTTAACTTTGAGTAATAGCATCGTCACACACTTATAGGAACGCCCACCTGGAGGGCAAAACAAGGCTCTCCTCCATTGCCCGCTAGTCATTTTTACCAGGTTTGTAGTCAGTATTAATGCGGTAAGACGCATGATGTTGCATACTTTGTACAGGAAAGCAGACGAACACAGAATATTAGTGCAACACAAGGTTTCTCGTTAGGTGTTTTCCCCATAGAAACCCATTATAAAGAAAACACGTTGCGTTCATATTCTTGCCTCATCTACTTGCCTGTATATAGTATGCATCATCAAAAAGGTGTAAACTGAATTTGATCTTTTAATATCACTGTTTTATTACATTACAGCACTTTAAGGGTGGGTTGCACTAAGGATTATTTAGCCTGTCTTCAGTTCACCTCCGTCTGCTGCTTGATCAGCTCTATAACGGTTTTACTGCGTAATTTATCTGTGTTTAAAATGAAGTGGTGCAACGACTTGATTTAAAATAAAACCAATATCAACAAATCCTTTAAACTTTGCTTAATTTAATCCTTATGGGTGCAGCTCACCCTATAGTGTTTTTCACGTTAAGCGTTTTAAAAACGTCCCGCTGTTTTCAGTGATTGAAATACTGCAGCAGGTGCTGTATATGGATCATAAGTGCCCAAAACATGTATCTTGTTCACATTTTTTTTTTTAAAGATGGAAATTTGACAGGCTTGTGCTGCCGTTCTATGGAGTTCTATGGCGGTTTTGCCCTCCAAGGCTCCGCGACAGTCACGTGACTGAAAACTATGGATAGGCAGCGCTCGTCACTGTCACTTTTTATCCAGCCATCCAATCACAGTGGAGGAGCGGCAAATTAATCAGAATTTGCTCATATATTTACGAAAGATTAATGAATGAGACCCATTGTGTGAGTCGGGTTTACTGAGTGTGCGCGGTTAGTACAAGTCTACTATGCTGGTGATAACATTTTTGTCATGACAACTCTCTGGGCCCTATTTTAACGATCTGAAACGCAAGTGTCAAAGCGCGAAGCGCAAGTAACTTTGTGGGCGGGTCTCGGCGCTGTTGCTATTTTCCCGGCGGGATAAATGGCTCTTGCGCCCGGCGCAAATCTAAAATGGGTTGGTCTGAAGTAGCTTCATTATTCATAGGTGTGGTTTGGGCGTAACGTGAATAAAACAATCCGAGCGTCATCCAACATTCCCTTTAAAAGCAGGTGCGCAAGTTCCATTATGGATTGCTATTATTATGGCGTATTTACCAGGCGCACGCCAGGAGCGGTTCACAGCCGAGGAGACTGATGTTCTTGTAAGAGCAGAGAAAGACAGAGAAGTGAAGTTGTAATGTTGTACATTATGGTAAAGGTGATTTCACAGTCTTTTTTTTTTCAGTCTTTCAGTTTTTTCAGTTTTTCAGTCGATTTTTTTTCCTGGTTCTTGACGGACAAACCAATTTGTCAGATGTCCTTATATACATATATGTCTTGCCACTATTGGGCAAACAGGTCTTATCCTTAATTATTACAATTAGCCTGAATCATTTGTAAGCTAGATTTATGCCTATTTTTTCATATCTTCGTGGCACACCACAATGATTCCCGTCATCTCATGTGTTAATATTTTTTTAGTGTAACAATTTATGATTTGCAAAAATAACTGTTGCATCTGTGTAGATTACATGAGCAAAGTGTATGCGCGTTGTGCACGCTATACATTATGGTCAAGCAAGCGCCCTTAAAATAGCATAATGAACAACGCGCAACGCGCCACTGACTTTAGACTAGGTTTTTTCTGGTCAGTGGCGCAATTGTTTAATGGAACAGCAAAATAGCACCAGGGATTGTTTGCGCCGGAACACGCCTCCTTTTTTGCGCTGAACCGCCCAGGGAGCGCAAGTTCATTCACTAGTTTAGCGACGTGCTTCTGTGGAGGGAAAAGCGCGCTTTGCGCGGGTGCAAAATAGGAATGACACATGCGTCGGTGTACAAAGTCAATTGCGCTGGGTGCAAGATAGGGCCCTCTGAGTGTTTTGCATGGTAATGGATATGACAATTTTGATATGTCTGGTCTTGGCGGAATAGATCTGCTACGTTGCTGCTTCTGATGTTATTGCTGCTGCTGCTGCTGCTGCTGATGATGATGATATTGCTGCTGCTGCTGCTGATGTTATTTCTGCTGCTGATGATGATGATGATGATGATGATGATGATATTGCTGCTGCTGATGTTATTTCTGCTGCTGCTGCTGCTGCTGCTGCTGCTGATGATGATGATGATATTGCTGCTGCTGCTGATGTTATTTCTGCTGCTGCTGCTGCTGATGATGATATTGCTGCTGCTGATGATGATGATGATGATATTGCTGCTGCTGCTGCTGCTGCTGATGATGATGATGATGATGATATTGCTGCTGCTGCTGCTGATGATGATATTGCTGCTGCTGCTGATGATGATGATGATATTGCTGCTGCTGCCGCTGATGATGATGATGATGATATTGCTGCTGCTGCTGATGATGATGATATTGCTGCTGCTGCTAATGATGATGATGATGATATTGCTGCTGCTGCTGCTGCTGCTGCTGATGATGATGATGATATTGCTGCTGCTGCTGCTGCTGATGATGATGATATTGCTGCTGCTGCTGATGATGATGATATTGCTGCTGCTGCTGCTGATGATGATGATATTGCTGCTGCTGCTGCTGCTGATATTTCTGCTGCTGCTGCTGATGATGATATTGCTGCTGCTGCTGCTGCTGATGATGATATTGCTGCTGCTGCTGATGATGATGATGCTGCTGATGATGATGATATTGCTGCTGCTGCTGCTGCTGCTGCTGATGATGATGATGATGATGATGATGATGATGATATTGCTGCTGCTGCTGCTGATGATGATGATATTGCTGCTGCTGCTGCTGCTGCTGCTGATGATGATGATGATGATGATAATATTGCTGCTGATGATGATGATGATGATGATGATATTCCTGCTGCTGCTGATGATGATAGTATTGCTGCTGCTACTGCTGCTGCTGCTGATGGTATTGCTGCTGCTACTGATGATGATATTGCTGATGATGATGATGGTATTGCTGCTGCTACTGATGATGATATTGCTGCTGCTGCTGATGTTTTTGGGCTTTTGCTGCTGATGTTATTGCTGCTGCTGATGGTATTGCTTCTTTCTGCTGCTGATGTTATTGCTGCTGCTTATTTTATTGCTGCTGCTGGTGATGTTATTGCTGCTGCTGATGGTGTTGCTTCTTCTGCTGATGATGTTATTGCTGCTGCTTATGTTATTGCTGCTGATGATGTTATTGCTGCTGCTGATTTTATTGCTGCTGCTGATGTTATTGCTGCTGATGATGATGATGTTATTGCTGCTGTTCTGGATGTCATTGCCGCTGCTGCTGATGTTATTACTGCTGCTGATTTTATTGCTGTTGCTGATGTTATTGCTGCTGCTGATGTTATTGTTCTGCTGCTGATCATGATGTTATTGCTGCTGTTCCGGATGTTATTGCCGCTGCTACTGATGTTATTACTGCTGCTGATGTTATTGCTACTGCTGCTGCTGATGTTACTGAGCTGCTACTGATGTTATTGCTGCTCCTGGGGTCTTTGCTGCTGCTGCTGCAGAGCAAGTAAAGGACTCTCTACCAATACATACACAACACGCTGCTGTGAGCAAGTAAGACATGCTGCTGCTGTACAATATAGCGTACATTAATTACCCAAAGCAGATCCATACCGGTGGTGCTGGGAAAGTTGGAGGGTTTTTGAAAGCACGCTGCAACTGCTACAGCAAATGCTGACTGAGTATTTGAAAGTTGTGCAGTGAGCTCATTGGCTACTGATACAAGAGAAACCAATCTACTGTGCTCAGAGACTGATGTAATTGCAAGCATATTGAGTTAAGAACCTGCCTGCGCCATCTAGAGTTTCTTGACCTTTGTATTTACGTCACGCACACTGTACACATTTGACCCGTGCAAAAGTTTGTGCGTTAGAGTTGCGCTTTAAACTCTTTTTTGAACACGTATACTGTTTAAATCCCTTCTTTACAATAAAAAGTACATTCTACAGCATATAGTATGAATGTAATCAAGACTACATCCACCACATTGACTTACAGCATCAATTGTGTCTCTGCACTGCCATTCACCGAGAATGTGGCCTCATGGGATAGTAAAGTGTCCATCAGACGTACACCTCAGAATCCGGATACTTTCAGGCTGTTTTATACTGTGAATTTGGACAAAATACTTTTTTCACAAGGAAGTATGCATTTTTGGATGCAGCCCTTGTTTTGGCCAGTGGTTCAATGGTGCACTGTTCAATGCTAATGAAGAACATTTTCGTTTACAAAGTAATGGGAAATACCTCCTTGAGGTAGCAGTGATGTTGAGTAATACGTGACCAGGAAAAGGAAAAAACATCCTCCAACTGGGGCAAAAAAATGTGAGACTGAGAAGTAGGAAATGTTGTCTGAGGGCTAACAGTAAAGCAGTAGCGAATGCCTTTTCTTAACGTCACACACCTGTGGTTTCAAAGGAACTGACAATATGTTGATGTCTATCAAATGTTTTTCAGACAACCTGTTGACAAATAATGACGATTTGAAGTGTTGCACAATCTCACTCCCTCTCTTTAAATCTGTTTTTGAGTGTAAATTTAAAGTGTGTGAAACAGGAAGAAGCTGGAATAACAAAGGAGAGGAAACAGAGTCATCTGCTATATGAATGAACACACACACATTTTTACAGGTGACAATGTGCACATTTCAAAGCAGAATAATTGCACCTTTATTTGTCTCTATAACTCGGTGTCTTGATATTTATTTTTATTCAGTATTTTTGATATTTAAGCAATATCACACAAGCAAGAGGGCTGTTTTTAGAGAATGTCAACATTCTGATATTCAGCATTACAGCAGGATTGTGATAATCACAAAGCGAAAGTTGAACATCTAACTGAATATGTAAATGTCTCTGGGAAAAAAAAACCTCATGCTGGTCACAGAGAGAGAGCGGCAGAAGACGAAAGAGACCATAAAAAAGGAATAGGAAATGTTTGGCTTTCCATCAGAAACTTAAGCTCTTTTTGATGTGCCGAATAGAGCTGGAGTGGGTGGTTAGTTTCAGAGCCTCACAAGCGACACATAAGCAACATCTTTCCTCATCTTGTTTTCCTGTCGTATTCAATTTTGGGTGGAACTTTCCAGACATTTTTTGGGGGTAAATTAAGAATAAATAAGTGGAATATGCTGACAAACTTTTCATGTGAAAATAATAAAATCAGAAAATAGAATTGGAAAGCAACAAGAAGGAAGGCTTTATAGAGCTGCGAAGCTTCATGCTACGAGTGTGTGTGTGTGTGTGTGTGTGTGTGTGTGTGTGTGTGTGTGTGTGTGTGTGTGTGTGTGTGTGTGTGTGTGTGTGTGTGTGTGTGTGTGTGTGTGTGTGTGTGTGTGTGTGTGTTGTGTGTATGTGTGCAGATATTCAAAGAGCAAGAAGATGAAAGCTAAAGTAGCGTTTCCTGAAAATGTCTTGTATTCTCTTTGCTTGTTTATTTTTTGAATGTTGACTTTTTTGTTCATTTCTCTTAATTTTTTTTTTTATTTCTTGGATTGTTTGAATTTTGTGTTGTTTTCTTTTTGAATTTTGTGGGGTTTTTTCTGTTTGTTTTTGTGTTTTTTGTGTGTCTTTCGTTTTTCTGATTATCTTCTTTTTAGTTTGTTTTTGTTTAATTGTTTGATTTTGTATATTTCTTTCTTGCTTGCTTTCTTGTGTGTTTTTCTGTTTGTTTTGTTTCGTAATTTCGTGTTTTTCTGTTTGTTTTGTTTGACTGACTGTTTCTTTTTTAGTTTGTTTTGGTTTAATTTCTTTGTTTGTTTCTTTCTTTCTTTGGTGTTTGTTTGATTGATTCTTAGTTACTTTCTTTCTTGTTTTTTTGTTTTGTTTGATTATTTCTTTTATTTGTTTTGGTTTAATTTCTTTGCTTGTTTTTTTAGTCTTTTGTTTGTTTGTTTGTTTAATTGTTAGTTTCTTTCTCATTTGTTTTTCGGTTTGTTTGTTTTGTTTTGTCTGTTTTTTAGTTTGTTTTGGTTTAATTTCTTTGCTAGTTTCTTTCTTTCTTTCTTTCTTTCTTTCTTTCTTTCTTTCTTTCTTTCTTTCTTTCTTTCTTTCTTTCTTTCTTTCTTTCTTTCTTTCTTTCTTTCTTTCTTTCTTTCTTTCTTTCTTTCTTTCTGTTGTCTACCCTCATTTACCCCCCGCCCTCCCCCCACATTTTGGCTCTTAGCCACTCCCCACACTTGTGGTCTCGCTGTCTTCTTCTCTCCCAGAGAAAACCACTTAATGCAAACAAAAAAGAGTTTTGTCCTCAGTTTGCAGAGCCCTGTCACATCGCTACGGAAACAGCCATTTAACACAGTGAGGATAAATCAGTGAGTAAGTGGTAGTGTCTTTACATCATAGAGACTTGAAAAAAACATCACTCATCAAGGGCATAGAGTTGTTTTTTATAATTATATGGATGGCAAATAACAGGCAGGATGAGAAAGGAATAAAATAACATACAGAGCCTGGGTGGATGTTACACAACGGCCGCATGGCACCAGCGGGTTAAGAGACTGTGGGTCCTGGGAAAGGGATGTGAGTTTACTGTATGTGTGTGTGATTGACTGTGTCTGAGAGAGTCAACAATTGAAATTACCCTGTCAAAGACCAAGTGGAGACACTGCCCTCGTAACCTCCGGGCCAGGGCAGTGACTAGCCCTTTAGCAGTATGTGCTGAGTGTGTGGGTGAGACCATGCACACACACACATACAGGGCCAAGTCCTGTTTGACTTTGCAGAGACAGAGACTCACAATGATATGTTTGTAAAAGAGAAAATGGAAACCTGAGAAGGGGAATTGTGTGAAAGGAAAAAATAACCTTGAAACAGAAAAACATCAAAAAACACCCAAAACAACCCCCAAAAAAGAACGGAGCGTTTATGAGGGCTGTTTTAGTCTGCTGGCTCACTCCCCGATCTTTAGCAAGGCGTCACTCTGGGTCAGGAGCCCGTCTGACAGACGCTGCACTGTCAATTATGGCACTGTCATGGAAACTGCAGATAGCCATGGAGAAAATGGCCCGTCACAAGTGTTGCTTGTCTTGAAATAACACAATTGACTGCTACTTTAACAATAGAGCGCACTGTAAACAATAGCAAACGTATTATTACAATAAAATTCTGTATTCAGATATAATTGCAAGCAACAAATTAATAAAAAAAAAAGTGAAATTGTGAAATTGGTGTTCCTTTTAGAATAACCATTATTACCATTTTGTGTAATAGCATTACAGAACACAGTTGCATGAGAGAGGAAATATATTTAATTGTGATTTAATTATATTATTATTTGAGATTGTATTTCATTATGTTATTATTTAATTATAACTTCACAACATGCATCTATATGTGGCAATATTGAACATGATAGCAATAATATATTCTTTTATGAACAAATAAGTGTATTTTCTAGGCAAGTTAATTTCCCTCTGCTCTGAGTAAAAAAACACATACTCACAGCAGTGATGTTTCATTCCTGAATGGTTCAATGTTTTTTCAAAAATCAGTTAAATTAATTATTGAGTGATTTAATCATAAAGATGTGTTTCATTACAGAATGAATCAGTGTTTTGAGCGTATCGGTTGAATGAATGATTCAATGACTTAATCATTACAACATTCAATTGTGACCGCCTACCACCTGTTAAATGGAGCCCAGCACATGATACTAAATGATTCCCACAATTTATATTTATTTGTTCCTACGTGGCCATAATTTAACTAAATTAAAACAAGGGAAAGAATTAATACAACTTGGCCAAGATGTACCTAAAATGAGGGAATTGTTCAAAAAACGTATCCACAAATTAAGTCATTGGAACGAATTCTTAATTTTGGCTAGAATATCAATGTTTTTCCTTGAACACAGACAAGTGGAGTGATATGAACAGTGAAAAGTGCTGTATCAGCGCTCTTGGAATGCTGCTCGACCAATCAGATTTGAGGATCAGAACTAACTGTTATATAAAAACATGCAAGTAAAAGTGACACACACACACAAAAGCAGCACAATAAATCAGCAAATAAATCATGCTGGGAACTTGCTGAGAACCTAAACACTGTGTACATATACTCAAGATTACTGTAATGCAGACACAGATAATTATTGTGATTCTACAGCACAGCGCTGCTACATTACAGTCATTTCCTGGACCTACTGTGAAGTCTCAGTATATACAGTCATCATTTACTCGCAATAAATTGTAGAACTACAACTGTAAAAGCGCACAGTCCTGTTCATTGCATATATTTCAAATTCAAAGGAGGTGGAACTAAAAAATACAAATGTGTTAAAGCATCAGATCTCTGTAACCATGCACCCATATAGCTAATGCATAGAAGTCTTAGCAGGTTGTTCTAGCTGTGACTATCGCAACCTCTGTTTGAAGCTCAGAGAGGAATGGCATGTATCCATTTGGTTGGGTCAACGTTACCGTCCTGTCCTGGGTTTGAACCCACAACCCACGGGTCACAGAAACCCAAGGCCACCAAACCACCAGGCCTGAGCACAGCCACGCTCGTAAATTATGCCGACAGTTCAGGAAAGAAAAAGTCAGAGAAGACTTACGCTCCAGTTCACCAATAAAGATTGGACACAGGAAGCCAGGAACCAGCGACCAGCAGTTTTGTGTTTTCTAGCACTGTCTCTGGAATAATATTCTATTAAAAAAGCCACCTACTCACAGGGATCAAGTTGCAGTAAGTCAATGTGACATTTCTATCAGTGCTAAAAATGTCAAATATATCCTTCTTATGATCTCAAGATGTTTCAGATTTTTTGCATAGAAGTATAAGAAGCTAATATATAATTTTGACTGTAACATTGGGCTCTTTCTTACACCTCTGAACTTAAGCCTGGCCTGTCAGTGACCCCATTAGCCACTTTTGCACTGTTGGGCCAGTGCAAGCCAGGGCTAACAGCATGCCAGGCGGGACCAATAGCCTCGGATCTCAAGCTATGACGCTAAAATCAAGCTGCGTTTCCACTGTAGAGCCAATAGCCTGCAGTGCTACCCTAAAATCAGCCCCGCAGTGCTAATCTTTTCAACCAGAGCAACAGAGGGAGCTCATAATATATATATATATATATATATATATATATAGACCAACCCTCATTTCAATCTGTTCACAAGACACATCTGAGATGCATATTACATCACACATCTACCAGATGTAAACAGGGTCGGTGTGTCCCGTAATAGATACGTGGTTCCTTTGCGCATTTACGGGTACACGCATGTTTGTTCACGCACACATGCGCCACGTCCTGCTGCTTACACAGGAAGGGGAGGCAGAGCTACTTCCTGTCCAGGAGGGGAAGCGTAAGGGTATAGTAAGGGGCCACACTTCCTGATAAGAAGAAGAAGGGAGGAAAGAAACAGAAAATATACAGATGACATCATGCAGTAGGTTTGCTGGACGGGGTTTTGGGGAGAGTCCGTTGTTTGGCCTGATGGAAAAGCTGAAGCAAGTGTGCAAAGGAAAACATGAACATGACACACACACACACGAACTCTTCAGCTGCAATAATAAAACACTTACACAGGTCAAGATCTTTCGCCTTCTTACTTACTGACACATGCAATCACTAACACTCCCACGCGTGCAGACGCATTAAAACACACAGAAACATGCTACATGGATATAAGTGTAACAGTGTGCAACTGGATTTTTGCATAATCCATAAAGAAAACGTGAGTGATAGTATACTCTTAGAAAAAAAGTTAATTGGGGTTCTAGAACCTTTTAGGGGTTCCAAATATGAAGTGCCTGATAGAAGCCTGTAGGGTGTACTTGTTGCTTGTTCTGCATTGTTATACAGTTGTAAAATTATAATGGTGTTGTTAGGTTCACAGTCACTTGCACAAGAGACCTCCACCAAGTCTCTATAACTATGTTTGCCATCCACATATTTTTATGCGCATTTTGGGATATGACATTAAAAACAAACATAAAACTGCTGGATAGAAATGTGCATAAAATCTTATAATGTGCCTAAAAATGATAACAGTTTATTATGACAATCCACTTTAGACGTTTTACTAAATGTAAGTAACTTTGCAACTACATGTCAACTACCAGTGTAGAGTATTAGTAGACTGTCTGCTTAATATCTGCTAACACTTTATTGTGATGGTTCCCAATAAACATTCTACTGACGATAAGTCATTTTGCAAGTACATGTCAAGGTAACACTTTATTTTAAGGAGACATAGTTACACATAAGTAAGTAACTAACCCTAAACCAAACCCTAACCTAACCTTAACCATAACTCTATAGTAAGTACTTGTGGTTAATTAATATTACTCTGTACAATGTAACTATGTCATCAATTTATTCTACTAACCCTAACTCTACTAATACTCTGAGAGTTTATTGACATGTAGTTGCAAATTAATAAGTTACTTGACATGTAGTTGCAAAGTTATTTAAAGGTGCAGTGTGTAGTATTTATGAGGATCTATTGACAGAAATGCAATATAAAATACATAACTTTGTTTTCAGTGGTGTATAAAGACCTTACATAATGAACCGTTATGTTTTTATTAGGGCTGACGATTTTAACGTATTAATAACGCATTAACGCAAATTCATTTTAACGGCACTAATTTTATTAACGCAGCACACATTTTCTGTTTGATCTGTGGCCTAGCCCGTAATTGGAGAAACTGAGAGCAGCCATAGACGTAAAGGATGCAGCAGCAAACAGAAATAGGGAAAGAAAAGGGCTAACATTAACATTAGCTACAATTCTGAAACAAGTGACGTTATAACCTACATAAGCTACCATTTTTTCTGTTGAACTTTTATTAGACTCCAGGTCGAAATAAAAGAAAGGGCGTTTTTACACTCAGCGTGTTTTCTGCAGTCCAAGTCCGAGCGTGATAGTTCTCGGTTTCCTCCGCAGCGCTGGTCAACTTGATTCTGTTGAACCTTGGTGCATTTGCATGCATCTTACATAATCACAAACATCCACAGGGTATGATAGAAAACAGAACGCGGGTCGATATATTGGATAAAGGGTTCCTTTCTGTTGCATGCTTGCAAAGGGACTCTGAGGAGATTGCATTCGCGATGCGCGAATACACTGCAAGCTCGCTCTCGCTCATATCCGAGGTAAATCATTAACACCATCACCACTTATGTGTTTTATTGAACTATACATTAGTTACAATCAGCTAAAACGAATGCACATGTTACTTTTCTGAACAAGCGTGCTCCCGAGTCCGTGTTTCTCACACTGTTCACGTGAATCGCGGCTCAGTTCGAGTGGTGTGGTGCCCTGATGCGCTCCCAGGTCCGCATGACAGCATCAGATTACCATTTTTTCATACAAACTGTGCCCCATTCTTAACTAAACTGCCAGTGTAAAAACGCCCTTTATTTCTATTCTTAAAATGAGAGAAATCACTGCTTATTCTGAATTTTTAAGCTTAGGCTTAAGAGACATGAACAAGTTCTTTGAAAAACATCTATGACCTTTGATACATGTCTAGTCTTCATGCTCTGTCGAGTATGGTTTCACTAATAATAAACATACATTTGCATAAAACATGCATATTTGTCCATGCCCATGTTGATTAGAGTATTAAAAACTTGAAAAATATTAATTAAAGGTATATTTAGAACGGATAAAAATGCGCGATTAATCGCGAGTTAACTCATGACAATCATGCGATTAATCGCGATTAAATATCGATTGACAGCCCTAGTTTTTATACATCGAGGGTCCCCTAACAGTGAAATCGCCATTTTGCATTGTCATGTTTCTACAGTAGCCCTAAACGGACAAACTGCTCTTCAGAATGCTCATCACTCTCTGGTTTCTCCGACGATGACATTTTTGTCCTGTGTCAGCCCCTGTAGCTTCTCTATGTGCTTCGAAAGGGAGGGGTGAGCGTTGGACTGTTGCAATTCACAACCTCACCACTAGATGCCACTAAAATTCAAACACTGCACCTTTAAAGTTAACAGAATGTCTAGAGTGGACTATTGAAATAAAGTGTAACCTAAAAAACGTATGAGCTGAGCTGAGGTGGATAATTTTATTATCCGATAAAAAAACATGCACATTAACCTTGATGGAGACACACTTTCCGAACAAATTCCTCGATGTGCAACAAAATACTCGCTGCCTCAACAGATCATTTGATTGGATAAATGGACTAAACAGCGAACCAAGCTCATTGCACACAATATCAAATGCCTTTTTTGTCATTCTGAAATGCCTGAAAAGTCTGTCATCAAAATGATTGTGAGTAATTGTTCGAGTCGTCAAACTGCCTCATTGCGTTCCCCAAAATCAGACAATGTTTGTTTTTGAGTGTGGTCTGCATGCTCTGAGGCGTAAGTAATTTATCGAAGAAAAAAAGAAGATAAAGTCTGAGATTCAGGTCCCTTTTCAATATAGATCTAATCACTTTGCGAAATGTAGGTCTAATAGAGAAAAAATTGCATGCATCTTCTCAATATGCCTAGCCTTTTAGTCTTAATATTAGCATATTAGGGCTCCAGACTGACTAACAGTAAATGTGACAAAAAAATAAACATATGCAACAATATTTAAAAATATAGTCATGTGTGCGTCCATACGTGGTTTCATCTTGGTAAGGTCGGCCAGTGTTTCCTGCCCCAACAAATATATCCGATATTTGATATCCGATTTGCAAACAAATGACTTGTAATTTAGCTGTTTGAATCAGACTCACTCACTTAGTGAATCATTTAGAGCATTTCTGAGTTCACTGACAAAGTCCTTTTCCGATCATATTTGAAATTAATGATTTATAGTATATTTGGTAAAACTTTATTTTGATGGTCCCTTTTGAACATTCTGTTGACTATAAGTAACTGTCAACTTATTCTAACCCTAACCCTACCAGTCTACTAATACTCTAGATTTACATTAGTCCATTTACGTTTACAACCTTTAACATGTAAATAAAGTTACAGTACATGAAAACAACAGTTTTTCTGTCTGGAACCCTGCAATTATCAGAACTATTCAGGTGTAGAAACAGTCTAAGCTAAAATGTAGCAAAAATTTAAAGGCATTGAGAATGCTTTAAACCTCTTTATTTTTTGCCCCCAAATCTTAGGAAACAAACATGGATAATGATATACAAAGACTTAAGAGGTCTGTTAGGTTAAGTTGAAACATTGTGTTAAACTTGAGATTCCTGAAGCCTTTGAAGTTTTGATGATTCATCCTTCCAAAAAAGTCAAGAGCTTTATTTCATTTGAAAAAAGAAGAAGAAGAAGAAAATCGCCAGGGGGGCATGTCGTGAAAACCTTGCTTTTGAGTTCACAAAGCCACAGATGGTCAATAAACTGTAAACTGTGAAAGATATGGGGCAATACCATTGACGACCACTAGCCTTTCAAGCGTTCTTTTCGGTCTGTCGCACAAAAAATAGAGCAGAGCTCAAAATACACGTCGTTTTGCTGACCTGCAAAACGGACTTCAGAATTACTGGACCTGCATGATCGGTCAGTGTTGTTCTTTCCATTTAGGGAGCCGGTCAGGGGTGAAAAAAAGCTCCTCTTCCCTTTAACATCCTTCCCCCTGCTGCACATACAGGGAGATATTCTCCAGCACACAGATTCCTGCTATCCCAACATCCCCAGTTTCCCCAGGATCTTCCTCTGTTTTGACATTCCTGCTAATTTTATGGCTAATTAATTGGCGGGATGAAACTTTACCGCACGACAGCTGACCTGGACCTAACTGAGCCCACTTAACGTCTTGGCAACAGAATCTGTGGTGTGTCATTCAACAGACATCCGAATATACTCAGCATGATATGGGGGAAAAGAACACATGAAATGTATCATTTGATGTAAAGAACACACACACTAGGCATCCTGCCTGAAATGTAAATGCTTTGGAAAGACTAATTTCCCTCTTGAAAAGCACTCTTATATCAATCTTTTTGTTCTCAAGTATTGAATGAATCAACATGAGGGAGCATTTCTTTAATCTCAGAGCTGCATTTTTTTGTATGGAGACATAAGAGAAGACAGTTTCAGTTTTGTTCTCCTCAGTCGAAAATGTTTTCTTTTTGTCCGTGGTTTTAGGGGAAAAAATAGCTTAAAGAGCCAAACTCATTTTGTGGCTGATCAAAAATCTTGGAGGAGGGAATCAGAGAGACGAGACTGGATTACAACTTAAACATTGCGGCCCCGCATGCTCTCGCTCTCTGTTTCTCTCAAAAGGCAACAACAATTGCAGCCACATCACCATTTTACATAAATCAGGCAAATATGTACCTAATGCAAGTGTAATGATTTTGACAACCACCCAGCATTTAGTGACAACTTTATTTTGCGAAAAAATGCATTGATACATTTCGATGTGTAATACAATGTTTTTAAATTAAAACTGTTTTTAAGAAGAAAAAACAACATCTAAGCGCATGCACTCTGTGGTGTGGGAAAGTGTGTTAGTGAAATGCTATGTACAATTGTGTGTTTTCAATTTAATTGCTTTGATTTAATAGCTCTGAGACATTTTTTATTGCAAACTCTTTTTATTTGAAGATAATTATTACCAAAAGGGGGAGAGTTATTACCAACTCAGCATGTTCCTCGAGTGCTAAGAGGATTACAAAATCTCATGTCCACATGAAATGCCCAATTTGAATATATTCAGCCACACAAAAGGGAAGAATGCACGATAAATTAGTCGCCAATAGATCGAAATACTTTTGGTCATGGAAAAGTGGATTTGAAAGATGTTAAGTGCAGTATAAAAGAGTTTTGAGTGGTTTTCACATACCCAGTGCAAAACATATTTTCATACAACCTTATATAAAATGTCTATAAAAATAGAAACAATATAAAAAGCAAATAGAAAGACATATGTATATATAGCCAAAATATTCACATTCTTGACTTCCACGTCCCAGTACCCTCATTTGAGACCGTAAGCATACAGTAGCTGGATGGAGTCAGCAAAATTATCGGTTCGATTCGACCACAGTCTCAGAAAGTACAGGTTATCAAGACCAGAAATGACTAGTCATACTGTGAAATGCAATTTAGTGAAGTCTATACTGTGAGAACCATCCTTGACATGTATAGAGTTCAGTAACCTCCAGTGATTTGTGAAACCGGGCAAGATGATTCCCTGAAGAAGGTAACTCGAATAATTCAAAAGATCTGAGACTCATATGTGCACCAGACTTCAGGTCTGCGTGGAGATCGCAGTTTTTTTTTATCCCGTTATGCATGCGCTGTAGTAGACGGCGCTGCTGGCGTCGGACAGGGCTGATATCAAAGCACTGCTCTCCTCGCAAGGGGCGTTCCTGCTCAATCGAGTCCTGCTCGCGCTCAGGTATTGGTCAAACTCAATCCTGTCCACTTCACCCCAGAACTCAGCCGAGGGTCCCAGCTGATCCACAGCGTCCAGAGACGGCGGAGCGACCTGAGCCACCGCCGAGGTCTCTGGCGGCGGAGACAGCTGGCCCAGATGAGAGGTGAAGGCGGGTTGGGGCTGACTGCTCCCGTATATCTGACCGTAATAGCCTGCAGGTGTGGGAGTGTGAGGAGCCTTGGAGGATTCTGGGAGGCTCATGTTGGGGTAGAGAACGTTAGGGTTCGTGGACTCGACCACCAGGCATTTCTCCTGCAGTGGGTGGCAGGCCAGAGGAGACTTCTGGTTGAGGTGTGGGTGGGAATGCTGGAGGTTATGGGAGTTGTGGTGAGGGTGGTGGCCAGTCTGATGGTTTGGATGCTGGTGGTAGTTTATCCATGAAGTCAGACCCACATCTTCCTGCATGTGAGGGGGGAAAAACACAGAATCTCCACCTCCCTCCTCCAACACGTCTAGCGGGGACATCTCCGGCGTCGGCAGGCCGAAACTCTCCAGCTCTGGAGCTCCAGAGTGGTGGAGGTCTCGGAAGTGTCCCAGAGGGGGCAGCAGATGATGGGCATGGCGGTGCGGCGAGTAAGCATCCCCGTGGGCCAGGCCTTGGAGGAGCAGACCCGGTTCCACTCGTTTCATCTTCTTGGGCTGTTTCTTGCGGCGAGGGCGGTACTTGTAGTTCGGGTGATCCTGGAGGTGCTGCAAGCGGAGCCGTTCGGCTTCCTCCACAAATGGACGCTTGTCTAGTGTGCTCAGAGCCTTCCAGGACTGACCTAAAAACATCATCCAATCAGTGTTAGTGCTTCAGGAGTCATGTCCACTGTTTTTGTTTTAGTGGTTTATAAATATGATTTTTTTGCTCTACTTTAAATTGCTCTAATTTAATACAGAAACAATCAAGCCCCGGGTTATAGAGTCAGAGTATTTATAAAAAAGTATTTAATTTAGCTCCCTGGAATCAATATACAAATATAATCATGCACAAATTTTTCAAAGAGCTGTCACCATGATTTTGTTTGCAGCAGCGTTTGTTTTTGGTGAAAATAGATGTACATAACACAAGCTGACAAACGTGTGTGACATGAGCGAATCATTACATGTAACTGGTGCTGGGCACACAGGGCTGGGTTGTAGTATTTGGATTATTAATGGGTCACTGGCTGCAGACAATCGGCAGCTTGTGTGTCTGCCGCAGCCCTGCTACATTTCAAAAAACAAGGACATCAAAACGTCTCCCCGAGAAACAGCCAAATACAAATATTGTGCAAGATTCGCAAACTTTTTTAAATGACTTCCATTTCATTTGAGCCCAAGGCTTGTTTTCTCATCTATAATTCTGACCTGCATGTTAATTTCAGTTTTAGAGTAATAAACTGAATGCAAGTAGGTTTTACGCATGATTATAATAGTTAGCTTGTAGTTAGATTAAACCACGAAACAGCTTGATTGTAGAAAAAGTAGCAGGATGCGAATTGGGACGTGATTTTGGGCAACACTAGTATCATTTTAACAATAAATACAAAAATGATCATGTTTAAATTAATATATTCTCTATGCCCTTCGTTTTATGGCCCTTTTCTAAAATTTTAAGTGATAATGTGGTCATGTTTAGTTGACTCGGTTCAACGTCAAGTAGTATAATATGTATTTATCTCAAGACCAAGACAAAAAATGATTCCTCTATTAACCACAGATTAACCTAACAGCTAACACTGTATTTTACAGCATCCTTATTACATATGTTACACATACTTACTGTAGTAATAACTGCAAATTATGCATAGTTACATGCAATTAACCCTAAAGTAAATACATGTTGTTAATTAATATTACTCAGTACTTTAATCTATAATCACACCGTAACAAGGACACCTTAAAATAAAGTCTAATCTAACAAACTTTGTATTTTTATTATTTCAATTTTGTATTTGTTACTAATTTGAATAATTAGAAAACACAATATTTTTGTAAACTCTTAACCTGACTTTAAAACACCCCTTTTCAAATATGCTACGTCCGTGACATCGCACCCTGCCGAAGTACTAGTATGACCCCAGCTTAACCCCCATGATGCATAGCGAATGTCTTACCCAGCATCTTACTGAGCACGGCGTTATGCAGGTCTGGGTTCTGGAGGGCCAGACGTTTGCGCTCATCTTTTGCCCACACCATGAAGGCATTCATCGGCCTCCTGATCCTCGACTCCCCCCCTGATTTCCCCTCACCGGAGCCCAAGGTCAGAGCTCCAGGGCGGGTTGAGTCCGGGCTTCCCGTCCTGGCCTCAGCTGTTGCCCCTCCGATCCGGGACCCCGTCCGCGTTCCAGAGCCGGGCACCGGCGCCAGCTCTGTGGTCCGGCTGCGGTCAAAACCATGTCCCCGGTCAGGGCCCGGAGTGCTGGAGGAGTCACCCCATGTCCCGCGCTCCACGACCTGGCTGGGCTGAGAACTGGCCTCTTGACAGCAACTAGACTCAGATATATTCATTCCAGCAAGACCACCACGGTTAAAGCAAGCTGTTGTCTTTGGATAGAAGGAACACCAGGATGCCTTTATGCTACTTTAAGTTACTTTAAATACAGACTGACCAGTAACACAAATGAAACTAATCATAAAACAAGCAAGAAAAAAAAGGGAAAAGTTAGAAAAGGCTTTGCTTTGGATGTTTCAGAAGTATAAAATCCCACAGATGTTAGTGTTTTGTAACTCCTGCCCTCCAGACGGTATATAGTTCATGTGCTGAGTTTGAAAGTTGTAGTGAGTTTTGGTGAACCCATGCTGTAAATATATACGTGGCCTGAGCCAATCAGAGCATTGGCCCAAACAGAAGAGGCGGGAGGGATAGCCAGTGGGAGTTCTCCAGCCCCCCTTTACAGCCTCCACAGACAGAGAGATGTAATCTGAGAGGGCCATTGTTTTAGGCCTGCTGTACACACACTCATATAGGGCACATACACTAAATCATAACACACTTGCGCGCGCACACACACAAACCCTGTTTGTACGTGGGGGCCGGGACCACAAAGAAAGCAGTGCACTTGAGTGTTAACAACTTGTAACAATGAGCGTGGATGTAAATATATGCCAGTTAACACAAAGTGAAGAAAAACACATAAACCCAACATACATGCACATACTAATGTAATACAACCATTTTGGATGCATGCAGCCTTTGCCCTGAATATAAAGCAAAGCCTGCTCTCTGGTTTCTTGGTAGCATGAAATAACTATACTTAAAGTGATTTATAGACAGTTTTCACAGCTAAATATTTGTGGTCAACCCATAATTTATTTAAAATACACTATAAAAAGTGAAAACATGCAGTTTTACCCTAGAAAAATTTGTTCTATCATATGTGACCCTTTAAAATTACTTACATTGGTGTAACCCAATATAGTCTAGTTCATTTAGTCACATTAAATAATATACATGACTTGAGTAAAACCGGATAATCAAGCAGCATATCATTTTTTAGGTAATGAGCTACAGTGTAGCTTATTTATATGAGCAGTGTATGAGTGTTTTATACAGTTTTATATAGTATTGTTGTTTCAGGTTGTACTTCAGAGCCGTTTAGTGATTTATGTTCTCTATTCTCTGAAGTGACTTTTAAAATGAATGCATTACACTATAGCGTTACTCCCTTAAAAAAAGTAACTAATTGCATTACTCTTTAAAAAAAAAAAAAAAAAAAAAATATATATATATATATATATATATATATATATATATATATATATATATATATATATATATATATATATATATATATATATATATATATATATATATGTATTTGTGTTACTTTTTCTCACCTGGGCTGTGCTCGTTTTTTGTTGTTGTTTTTTCTTCCATAAAAGATATATTTTGGGGCCAATATAAAGGCCCTTTCAAACCAAAAATGTAAATAATAAGGCTGAAGGAACTGCAAATTCGCTCCTGTATACAGTAGAATAACCTTTCAGCTGTGCTGCCATTCTGGATGGCAGAAGAAAAACTTTAACTTGATGAATAAAAACAAAAAAATCTAAAGTCATTTTTGCTTATGGTTTAACTGAATCATCAAAGGTCAGCAGCAAGTATAGTGGTCAATAAAATGAGATTAAATGCTTAAAATATTTGTTTTATTTAACATTTAATTATTGGAGGTTTGCGTATTCTGATTTTCATTCATTTTGAGGAATACTGAATCCTTTTTGTGTAAGTGAGATGAGTAAATGCCTGATCACATTTAGTGTAGAACTAATAACCATCATGTTTACACACAACGACTCCAGGGGTTTATTTTAACATGGGGACAAGAGCGCTGCCGGTCAATAAGTGGGAAAAGAAATTAACTTGTGTTACTTATTTAAAAAAGTAACTCCGATATTTTGTTGTAAATTTAAAAGTAAAGCGTTACTTTACTTGAGAAAAGTAATCTGATCACACTCGCACGTAACTCAAGTTACTTGTAATGCATTACTACCAAGCCAACCTCCCCCAGTTTCTCTTGAAGCCAATACGGAAGTGACTTGCAATTCATCGACTGGCCACTAGGAACAGGCTCCAGAAGGGAGCAGAATCTCATTGAGCCCCATGTTAAAATGCCCAACTTTACAGCAGAAAAAAAAAAACATGTTTACAGTCTGGTAAAAATTGTGGTTTTGGTCTATACAGCTAATTTTGCCCTTCATGACAACTGCCAAGATGGCAATGGCCGCACTTTAGGCTTCAAAAACTCTCTTCAGAAACCTATGGGTGACGTCACGGACACTACGTCCATATTTTTTTACAGTCTATGGTTACTACCCTCTAGTTACATGTAATGCGTTACCTGCCTCCTGTTTATTGTGGAAAAATGTAGGGACATTTTTTTATGATATTTTTTTAATGTCAAAATAACTTTTTAAAAACTAAAAATTCATACTCAGGTTTTATTCCTTGTCTGGGTTTATATGCAAACACGTAAGTATTTTTATTGCTCATCTAAACATTATTGTTATAGTCTAATGAGCTGAAATCACTGCTGTGCTCTGGGTGACTCCGGCATTTATTCCACAGCTGTTAGTGAAAAAATGCAGCATAGGAGGAGGCATTAAACAGCTGCGATTACAATGAACTTTACACTTCACAATGAGCTTCATTAACTTCACGCGAGTGAAAATGAGAATATAAAAGGTAGTTATGTTTGCCAATGATGTGAAAGAGAGTAGACCAATCTCCATCACTCCTGATAATTATAAAAATAGAAGAAACACTGAACGTTGGTCGGGCCAGGTCGACCTCTTAATGAGATGGGATGTTGTCCTGCCTCTCTCCTTTGAAAAGGGTCACGGTCAACAACAGTTGAACACAATCACTTAACCTCATCTAACTCAAGAGGATGTGAAAGTTAAAGACCTTCACTCTTACCCTTACACACCACGCATGTGTTTAAAACTAAATGTACACAAGTGCATGTGTATAAAATGTAAAGTTGGCTTTTGATTTACCTTATAAGAATGTGAAGTAACCACATTTAAACGTCCATGTGAAAACCACAAATTAGTCTTGTGGTTTCTTGTCTCCACACCTATGCAATTCATCCAGTCTTAGACGGCTGCGTTCAGCCAATTTCTCCCCCCATTGAGCACTACATCATATTCTCGACTCTATGAATAAATGCAAGGTGAGGCTTGAGAGTTCAGGTCGCACAGAATCGCACTGAGAGGGAAATGGAGTTTTATGTGTATGTGAAGTGGATTCAGCTCCATTAGTACAGTTGGCAGCTCAGGAACAGGCCACAAAAGGCCACAGGAGGCTTTTTATTGTTTCATCTACGAGGACTTGTCATTATTTTCTGAAATATAATGGCCCTGGCATTTGCCTTTGGGAAGATGAGAGAGCCGTTATGCAGAGAGGGTTATGGGTGTAAAAAGGGAAATTTGCAGATGCCAATGTGCAGTTACCTTTAGAAGTTTTTTTCTACATGATCTGAGCCTAAAATTACTGTCATTGGTGTGCATTAATGCAGTCAGGTGAGTTAAAGGGCAATTGACAGAGAACACATTTTTGTGTTTAAAAATGGAGAGGCAGAGCAATGAAAATGCTACACTGCAAAAAATGCTCTTCTTATTTAGTATTTTTTCTTGTTTCCAGTCCAAATATTACAAAAAATTCTTAAATCAAGATGTATTTACTAGATAAGTAAAATTACATAAGATATTTTTTCTTGTTTTCTGGGGGAAAAAATCTAAATAAAAGTGAGTTTTTGCTTAAAACAAGCTAAATTATCTGCCAGTGGGGTGAGAAAAATAATCTTATTTCTGTTTGGGACTCTCACTGCAGTGTGCAACAAGTGTCATAGCAGCCGCCGAGTGAACGAACAGAGTAACGTCATAACATAATTTTCAACACACTCAGATGTATCTAATATGATAAACAGAGCTGCGCTACCTCATACTCATGACCGGAAAAGCGGAAATAGCGCAGGCGACTGTGGCATAATAAAAGTCCCGCTGTTCGCGAGGCGTGTGTGCGTTCATCTTATTAAAAATCGCTCCTGCGGCCTTGCTCACCTCCCACAACACTCGGTCCTGCTCTTCTTCATTCTACAGTAACATTAATAATCACATCCATGAACATGATTTCCTATCCCGATTATTTTCCCCTGGCTTTGAGGTGAAGACCACATGTCCCGAAATTCTGCGCTTCAACTCATAACATGCCTTTGTTTTGAATAGGCAACCTCTAGTGGATGGAAAAGTTACATAGTGCACCTTTAAGTCATTTTAAATGTCGGATGTACTTCACAATACGGAAATAAAATATCTGGCACTACTTCCATTACATTAAAGGTTGGTAAAGGAAATATGCTAAATAATTGGTAAAAAAAAAAATGGACAAAAATAAATCAATAGTCTGAAACATGCTGTAGTAGGTTTATTTTTTATGCAAAATATAATTTTCTTTATATTTTTTTAGTGGGGGCTGAAATACACTTTTTTTTAATCTAATTACTTGCCAGAAAAATGTTTATCATGATGAAAGTGTTGTGCTTAAAACCCCCTTTAGTCTTGGTAAAATCACTGTATCACACTGCCTCCTGTGGCATATTTCTTTGGTAACTCACTAAAAAGGCAGCTGGAAAAGTAAAAAGGTTTAACATATATTTCACACTGCCTATTAGATCTGGCATGGCATGTTTGTGATATAACTTAAATGTAAATAAATACACTCTCACACATACACTCTTCTGCTGCGTCA
The DNA here is from genome assembly GCF_949357685.1 of Gobio gobio. Taxonomy (NCBI): domain Eukaryota; kingdom Metazoa; phylum Chordata; class Actinopteri; order Cypriniformes; family Gobionidae; genus Gobio; species Gobio gobio. The sequence goes on along the minus strand of NC_137117.1, from coordinate 31,282,921 downwards.
GTGATTTACCGGCAAATATTGTGTGGGCCGTGTGGACGGGAAGGTCTCTCCCTCTCTTAGATGGTGAAAGTTGGCTACGTGACAGTGGTCTTCGCCTGGCTGTCTGCTCCGCATTCCCCCCTGGACATTCTCACAGTAAATGTGTGTGTGGCCGTCTCACCATTCCTCCAGTCCACCTCCTGCCGCCCCACCACCTCCAGAAACAGGAAGTCAGGGATGTTCCTGCGGGCCGTCGTGACGGGACCTGATAAGATCGAGAGATACCGCAGGAGAGAAAGAGAGGGAATGCTGAGGAAAAGAAAGAACAGCTGACCTTTGACCCGCCCGACCCCTCGGGTCCTCTTCTGGAGGTGCCCAGTTTGGCGTGGCAGCTTGCTGGACTCCTGCCCGTCGAGAGCGACAGCACTCCCACTTTAACGCTGTCTGCCGCTGTCTCTGTGTCTATGTGAAAGAACGAGAGACGGGCACCACACCTACACCACAGCGGAAATTTGGCCAAGACTCCAGACTCAGCGGCTAGAGGAGGAGAACTTCACAACACTCTCTCATCTTTTATTTCTCTATTTACTGTACGGGGGGAGGACACACACAGACACAATACCACACACACACACACACACACACACACACCAATACACAAATACAGGCATTTGTATGAACAAAGACTCTGTTAATGAGTGTGTGTTTGTGTGTGCTTTGATTATTGATGAATATGTTGAAGTAGGTCCAAATATGAGGGCTTGTGTGTGTGTGTGCTAGTGGCAAAGGTTTTATGAAACATTCATGCTCTATTTTCTACCGCTTGATGAAGGGAAGTTAGTCCTGATGGATGGAAGCAGCTATGTTTGGGAATCCCCCATGTGAACAATATTCTCACACACACACCGAAACAATTGATATCCATACAATAACACTTCCCCACACAGATATTCATTAACATTTACTCCAGCCATACTCTTTATGACTTACATTTATTAATTTAGCAGACATTTATCATTATGATATTGATGTGAGGAAAATTATGTATTTGGAAGTATATTTACGTCTTGCAAATCTAGCCTTTTTTTAAAAACTATCATTACCGAAAGATTGAGAACAGCAAAAAAATGGCTTCATTTTAAACCAGCATGAATCAGCCTTCATAATCCATTTTACTTCCGTAATCTGACGTAGAAATACATTATTTTGGACTTTCTCTTTAATCAAAGACTCCTGAAAAAAAGTGTCACGGTTTCCACAAAAATATGAAGCAGTGCAACTTTTTTTTTTTTACATTTACAATAATAAGATAATAATAAGAATGAGTTCTGAAGGATCATGTGACACTGAAGACTGGAGTAATGATGCTGAAAATACAACTTTGCCATCACAGGAATAAAATAAATGTTTAATATATATTTAAATAGAAAACACTTATTTTATATTCTTATAGTCTTTACTGTATTTTTCATCAAATAAAATGCAGCCTTGGTGAGCATAAGATACTTTTTTCTAAAAAAAAAAATAATTCCCAGACCTCAAACTAAATCAGGTACATGACTATTTTTGCTAGTCTGTTACAGGTGCTTTAGGGGCGGGGCATTCTCATGCTATAGAGCATCTGATTGGACAAAAAATCTGTTTTGTGCAGGATGAGTCATCAATTTTGCACTATTTTTTCTGGAAGAGAAGTGACTTTTTTCAGCTTTTAGGATTACACTAGCATGTGCAGATGGCCTCAATAAACACTGATTAAAAGCTACAAAATAATGAATATGATTGAATGGAGTCTTTAAGAATGTCCATTTTATTTCCAAAGTTGAACTATTTTTAACGATGCTACAGACATCACATCACATTTCTCTCTCTATTGGTCTGTCTTCCACATTCCTGTCTGATGATCCTGTCTGAGTAATCTGAGGACAAAACTGCTGGAGCCCTCGGTTAGGAAGTGACTAAATTAAGCCTTGCCTGTCAGTCTCTCTCTCTTTCCCTTATGTTTAATAATCATATATGAGTGTCTTACAGAGTTTTGAGGTGTGGCGGAGCATAGGTCACTTTCCCAGGGTACACCTCTTCTATCTGCAGCCTGCAGCCGCGCTCCATCTCCCCATTACCTTCCTCTGGCCCTCTGACCGGTCATGTTATGATAGTGACTTGGCTTGAGACAAAGGAAGTCAGAGCTATTTATTTAAATAAATCTTTTTTTTTCTGAAGGAACAGAATAAGGAATCAAAGTCATCTCACACAGATAAACAATGCTAGGCTAGTGAGGCTGATTAGCGCCCGGGTTTGGGTCTAAGAATATCCACTCGCTGACAGTGCAGTTGCGGTGCGGGAACAGGCAGACGGAAGTGCAGTGTATTCAGCGCTGTGGCTGTGTCACAGAGACAGAGAGGGATGAAAACGGCTTTGGGAAGCAAAACCATAGATGTTGTGTGTGAGAGTGATTAGAACCCTGAACTGTGGGTTCAAACCGGGCTAAATGACAAACTATAAGAGCCGTTAAATGGGTGAGGAATTTAGTCTACAGCTACTATCAGGTCGACCTGGTGGACGAGGGAACGCAAAAGGAAAACATAATAGGAAAACTAAAAACTGTGTTGTGCTATAAATGAGTCCTGAAAAATGCAGATTTAATTCATTTTAAATGTGATTTTTTTTTACGTGATGCTAATTTCGTATTAATTTGACAGATTGTATTATTCTGCAGCTACTAGGTTGCAATATGAGGTCGAACAGTTCAAGAATTAAAATTTTATGAAATCACATAATTGATAAGGCTCATGTCACTTTTTTCTTAAAGCTGCACTATGTAACATTTCCATCCACTAGAGGTCGCCTATTCAAAACAAAGACGTAGTTTGATGACGCCAGGTTTTTGCGCAGAATCTTGAGACGTGGTCTTCAGCTCACAGTCGGTGGAAAAGAACCGGAACAGGACTTGGGCAGAAATCATGTTCATGCCATGGATGTGATTATTAACGTTACTGTAGTATGAAGAAGAGCAGGACTGAGTGTTGTGGGAAGATGAGTGGAACACATGCCTCACGAGCAGCGGGACCGTTATTATGGCATAGTCGCTGACGGGACTTTTATTATGCCACAGTCGCCGGCGCCATTTCCGCTTTTCCGGTCATGAGTATGAGGTAACACAGCTCTGTTTATCATATTAGATACATCTGAGTGTGTTGAAAATTATGTTATGACGTGACTCTGTGCTTTCACTCGGCGGCTGCTATGACACTTGTTGCACACTGCAGTGAGAGTAAAGCATTTCTGAAAAATAAAACCGGAAACCGAGGGTAACACAGATATGACGCCATTGACAGGCGACTCCCTCACACGTCCCGGTTCCTTGGTTAAAATAGCAATTTTCTCACGACTTAAAAATAGTTGGAAACATTTGGGATATTGTAAGTACTCAACTGAACAAAATATATAACACTGGCCTAGTGGTTTTTGGATATTTTACTGCAAACATGTTACATAGTGCAGCTTTAAACTGTGTATAAGCATTTACTTTATATATTTTGTGAACATTATACAAATGTATACAATGTAACAATGTAAAATGCTGAAAATATACATAGACATTTTTCATCAGGATTGTATTATTTAAAAATGTAGGAAAATATGTATTATATTTGTGTCAAATTTGGTATAAAAAACACTGTAAAATGTGGCACCATGCATTTGTTACATTAACTATTTCTACCTGGTCTTAAAAAAAGTCCTTTTTAGGTGTAACATAATGTTATATAGTTATGTTAAATTATATTTAGTTTTTTTGTAGATTTCCTGTAAAACATTTTTAAACCATTTTTTTTGACTATTTAAATTCACTATATGTCCTATTGCGATATGTCACTATATCCTCTATTCCGCCTTGTCTTGAAATCAGAGGTTTCTGGGTTATGTTAACCACATCTTGCTAACCACAAACTTGCAATTAGTATCATAATATTGTTATATATACACTAAGAATGTGCACCACACCTTTAAACACTTGGCAGCTGTTCGCCTCATATGACACTTCAACATTAAACCTATCAATCATTATTTCAAAGCAATTATTACTATTACTATTAAAACAAGTCCGGCAAATATTAGGCCACAGTAAAACGGAGTTCAAGTGTTTAATGAACTGGCGCTCAACCCTGGGTGGTTAATTCTCCTGATATTTTTTCGTGTTTTATCTCAGTATGCTAGTTAAGTAATGGCTGAAATACGAACAATACATAGATTTTTTGATATAAGCAGAGGGTGGCACGATTTATGATGCAGCCTCACGATAAGACACGACTTTGGGAGGAATCTTGCAAAGTTTCACGTATTCCTCCCTACACAACAAATAGATCTGGGACTGTTTTGTCTGCTGTGTTTTTCTTTCTTTCATTTCTCATTTCATGCTGTAAACTCATAAACTCAGACTCTTGTATATTTCCGGAACCAATCTCTCTTTTCCATCTATATGCTGGGGAGGGCAAAAAAACGAGGGAGGCTTGTTTAATTCAATAAGACGAGCTGGTGTGCAGATAACCAGCCTGCTTTTGTAATTCCACTGTGGGAGCGTAAATCAGATGTGGTGATTTCTTAGGTCAATGCTATCAGCGCTGGACACACAGGGACTTGGCCCAAACTCCTGAGCGCAGCGATCACAGATTGCAACAAAAACGGAGCACCACAGGACGTCAGCTGACCTTCTATCAGCAAAAGAGTTTGCGTGGTCAGGCATGACCTGCAGGTCAAAGGAGGGTTCACTCAAACACATAGGAGGGAAGGGAACAGAGATTTGTTAGACTTTGCCACTGGTCTTGACTTCTCTTATGAGTCCAGATTTTTGGTAACACTTTGCAGTGAACTTGTTGCATATTAAATTGGTAACACCAGCACTAAAACTAGTTTAAAAGCAATGCATTAAAATATTGCATTACTCCCATAAAGGGATAGTTCACCCAAAAACTACATTTTGATGTTTATCTGCTTACCCTCAGGGCATCCAAGATGTAGGTGTCTTTGTTTCTTCAGTAGAACACAAATTGAGATTTTTAACTCCAACCGTTCCAGTGTGATAGTCGTATAATGCATGTCAATGGGGATATTTTAGAGTATGAGAGCAATGAGAGTAAAAACACATAGACATACGAATCCATATTAAACCATGCGGCTCGTGGCGACACATTGATGTCTTAAGACATGAAACGATCGGTTTCTGCGAGAAACCCAACAGTATTTATGTTATTTTTTACCTCTTATCAGACGAATGTCATCTAGTATTCCCAGCGCCATAACTTCAGCCGAATAAGGTCAAATACTGGCGCGATCAGAGATATATATACGTAGATTCTTCATTCGATCGATCCGCACAGGCAGTAATGAGGAATCTATGTATATATCTATGATCGCGCCAGTATTTTGCATGTATTTTGAGAAAAAAATGAAATAAATTTTTAAATATGGATATTTTTGTTACACAAACGCATCGATTCGCTTCAGAAAGCCTTTATTAACACCCCTGAGCCGCGTGGAGCAGTTATTTGATGGACGGATGCATTTGTTATGAACTTAAAAAAACAGAGCAACTATTACTGCAATTTTAATGCTTGGATTAGCCAGAACATTTTTTATATAACACAGATTTTATTCGTCTGAAAGAAGAATGTCATATACACCTCGGATGACTTGAGGGTAAGTAAATAATAGGCTAATTTTCATTTTTGGGTGAACTATCCCTATAAAAGGTAAATAACTGAGTTAGTTACCTAAGCCCCGTTTCCACCAAAATTACCAGAAACAATTTGTCCCAGGAACTCCAGGACCCCCCCCCAAACCTGCTGCTGTCTGCGTTTCCATCGCGGTCTAGTACCGTGAAGATTAGCCCGGTGACGTAGGACCGCACACGACTTTCCAGAGCCCACTGGATTTCGTCCTACGCAAATAAACTATAAACTTAATAAAGCCTGAACATCGTCGTCGGTCCATCGGTTGCATTTTTTTAAACTCCATTGTTGATTAGAATAGCAAACAACTCTTACTGCACGCACCACAACAGACTTTTCAGTTGAAATAAAATGCTGCGTGAGCTCAACCAATCAGCATGTTCAGCGCCCAAGTCCCACCCCCAAAAGTTCCTGAACTTTGAAAAAGGACTTGCTCGCGAGCAGGGCCGTTTTGAGGGGGAAATCTTTACCCAGAACTTTATTTAGACCCCGGTTCCTGCCGTCGAAACATACCAAGTACCACCCCAAAGTCCCAAGTTCCTGGGGAAAGTTCCCATGGTGGAAATGAGGCTTTAGTTACTTTTTATGAAAAGAAATGCGTTACATTACTTTTGAGTTACTAACTAAACTCCCTGTAATGGAACGAAAAAAACAAACAAACAAATAAATAATTTGATGAACACAAGTCATATTCAGTCATTATTTTGTATGCATCTCTTTGGTCATTAATTTGACTAAAGAACTTGTTAGCTAGTTACTTATCCCAAATGCAAATACGGCATGCTACTTTTAATAAAAAGTAACAACTTAAAGTTGGAGTGACAATACTTTTTATTATTTATTACTGAAAATAACATTCCCCCTACTGCAAACAACATGTATGTACAAGCAGGCCTAGTTTCACAAAACAGTTATATATTTTGTACATTGTTCCTTCGTATCACTCAGTATGTGTGTAATGTAACATTTTACTTCCTTTGTCTTTTGAGATGCGATAGAGCTGCCTTGTGTCTGAGAGATATAGGATTTTGCATTGTGGGTCAGTTTTCACTCAGACGACTGTGGGTTTTTCTGTTGGTGTTATTTTGAGTGCTGTTTATCTTTGGGAAGAGTGAGCTTTGATTTAAGTTTCTAGACTTAATGATATTACATACTGAAGTGAGACATACTAGACTCTGAGACTTCTTGATAATACTTTGTTAGACGATGTGGTGTTCATGCTATATAATTGTCAGTCCCCCAAAATGAGAAAGTAGAGTTGCAGTTGGCCGCTGGAAACTCTTCATGTGATGCGGCGGCCATCTTCGAGGGGAGAGAGTCTCCAATGTTTATGTTTGCCACAAAACGAGGGGAACTATTCTGTGGTTTGCACAGCTATTTGGAAAATGTTAAATACGTGAGGGAGGGGATTTTTCAGCTTGACTCGGGAGTGTGTGGATATGAGTGATGAATGTTGCTGAGGATTGGATCCCTGCAAACTCCTTCGTCTTATGAGATAATGTTTGTTGTCTGTGCATTAAAGGAATAACTCACACAGCACTCAGTCATCATTTACTTTAATATAATGACAGAGAATGAGGCCTGGGGCTGTCAAGCTCCAAAATTAGGAAAGAATCAACATAAAATCATCATAATAGTTGCCCACACAATTCATGCACTATATTTAAAGTCTACTGAAGAATGCTTTGTGTGGCGGACAGACCAAATCTGACAGAACATTTTATTAAAAAGTTTAACTGACAACTGATGATTCAGAACAATTCTCAATTACATTTTCAAAAGAGTTATTCATCATCATCATCATCATCATCATCATCAACTTTTATGATTCTGAACAATTCAGCTGATTCTTTGAACAGAATTAATTCAAACGAGTCATTCATTCCAAATCAGAAACCACTTGATCGCTTACTGTGACAGACTAAAATTGAGTTGTTATTCACTAAAACGTTTTATAAAAAACTAAAACTGACACCTTTGATGAATCAGAACTGTTCAGATCCTTTGAACAGAACTGATAAAAATAAATCATTAATTCCAAATCGGATATCAGTTAATTGCTTTGTCTGACTAAAAGACAAAAATTATGTTTGTTATTCATGAACAATTTGATTCAAAACTCGAACAGACAACTTCGATGATTCAGAACAGTTCAGATTCTTTGAACAGTACAATTCAAAAGAGTCATTCATTCCAAAACAGAAATCACTTGTTCGCTTTATGTGACAAACAGAATAAAGTTAAAGGGAGCGTTATGAATCAGCATAGCGAATCAGCGGTTCGGAGCGCTAAAGTCACATGATTTCAGCAGTTTGGCGGTTTGACACGCGATCCGAATCATGTTTCAACACGCTGATTCATAACGCTCCGAAGCTTCATGAAGCAGTGTTTTGAAATCCCCCATCACTATAGAAGTCGTTATTTAGTTTTTTTTGGCGCACCAAAAATATTCTCGTCGCTTTATAATATTAATATTGAACCATTGTACTCACATGAACGGATGTAAATATGTTTTTAGTACATTAATGGATGTTGAGAGGGTAAATGCCATTGCTGGCTATGCAGGCCTCACTGAGCCATCGGATTTCGACATAAAAATCTTCATTTGTGTTCCGAAGATGAACGGAGGTATAACGGGTGTGGAACGGCATGAGGGTGAGTAATACAATTTTTGGGTGAACTAATCCTTTAAGTTGTTATTCATGAATAATTTTATTCAAAACTCAAAAGCCGCTTTTCCACTGTCGGACCGAAACTTTCTTGGAATGGTAAGGAACGGTTCCAGTTGTGTTTCCACTTGAGCCTGGTATGGCACGGCCCGATTACAAACCGTTCTCGGCTGGTAGAATTGCTTGTAGTGACGTCGCCACTCAGGATTTGTAATTTGTCTGTCTACCAGTTTCTCTGTAGCTGGCTAAGCTCGCTATTTAATACAATTTTAATAAATAATAAAATGAAAAGAAATACCTGATCGCTCTCCATAACGCGGACGCTATTTATACTGTCTTTAACCCTTTAACTGTCACCGTCCCACAGGTGGGACGCCTGGTGCTCTTTTTTTGATCGCCTTTTTTTCATATCATATATTTAAGTAATTATCACAAATTAGGTATCATTTGAAAGCTTACAAACTCAAAATTCATCCTGTGAAAACCGTTTTGAAATCGGACATTGTGTTGCCATGGAAACGTTACTCTAAATTATTCTAGTGGGCTCCTCCCCTAGTGGGCGCTGTCATGTTTCATATTACAACAATTATTTTAACTACTTTATATTCAAAATCTTTTCCAATCTTGACAAAACGCATATTGTCGGAAAGGTCTGAGTCTCAAGGGTCCATATTTGGTGACTGTTTTGTGATGGAAGTAATATTTGGACAGAAATTTACAGGAAAATGCATCAAAACAACAATAAATGGAATTTGAATGACACCCGGTGGCTATTTTTGGTACAGCACCCTAAACAAAATCTCATGGGGACTTCAATTTTTGTGATATCAACTTCAAATTTGGAACACAAATTGGTTAGACATATGGCTTTGATTTTATAGTAATTTTAGAGTAAATGCTTTTTTGTCAAATATATATTTTATATGAAATAAAAAATATTTAGTACAGTATTTTTCATTTACAGTAAATTTAAACTTCCATAACTATTTCATACTTTCATATTTTGAATTGCTTTCACTTCAGCAATAATCTGCAGAACGTCGTCTTTAAAACGAGACCAAACTTTGGTCTATATTCCAAAGCATTCTTGAATTACAGCCCTTTAAACAAACTTGCGTTACCAAGGCAACGGCTGACGCATTTGAATTACATTCCAAAGAGCGGCCGTTATAAGCCCCACAGTGGAAAATCAAACTGTAATCGTACCGACTGGCCCAGATCGATACGGAATAGAACGGTTACGCAATGAGAACGTTGTAAAAGCGGCTAAACTGACAACTTTGATGACTCAGAACAGTTCTACCATGAAGACTCGGGAGACCAGATAAAGTATGATAACACCACAAGTTTATTAGCAGACCAGCAAGTATTAAATTAGAGGTTCTTTGGCGTAGGCCCCGTCCGTAGCGCTCGTCACGAGGGTAACGGACTCTGCATTTCCTGCCTGAAGATGAAGGCAGGGGAGCAGCCGACCCCCGGGAGGTATAGACAGGGACCGACCTGGTGGTGGTGGGGAGGATGGAGGCAATGCTGGCGTCAGCATCTGTGAACTCAGACATGTGTTAATTACCGATCTTTTATACTCTGAGAATTATGACTTGATTGGATAGGTCTGAATGTGATAAGTGACGTAACATTGAATCTTCCTGCCAGAACTTGCGCATAAGCTTCATTTCAGCTGATTCTTTGAACAAAACTGATTCACAGAGTCATTCATTCCGAATCGGAGATCACTTGATTACTTTATATGACAAACAATACAAAAATGATTAAAAACTAAAACTGACACCTTTGATGATTCAGTACAGTTCCGATTCTTTGAACTGAACTGATTCAAAAGAGTCATTCATTCCAAATTGGACATCATTTTTTTCCGATTCTAAAGAGCTGACAGAGAAAACTGTATTTATTTTTCTGTGTTCCACATAAAAAATTCATATAGGTTTAAAATAACTTGAGGGTTAACAAATTAAATGATGCAAGAATGTTTATTTTACACAACTATAGGATGGCGTAACTAAGTAATTTTTGAAACGTGTTGACATACACTACATGAGCATATTTTAAGCATGTGTGTGTGTTTATACTTGGTGCAAATAAATTTGGTTTGGTAACGGACAAGCCACATGGCTCCAAAGGGGGTAAACAAAGCGTCTCCCCAACAATTAGTTTTAAATATAGACTTTAACTGGCACAACTAACACTCATGCTGTCATGGAGCAGTGTTAACACATCGACACACACTCATGAAATTAGGCTTTAAATATAGATAGGATACAATCACACACATAAAACTACCGGTCACGCACTGTTTGAGGACTTTGCTGTGCCGGGCAATGGGTGGTTTGTTTGAATGCGAGACCTCAGGGCAAATAAAGTGCAAAGAGGCCACACACACACACACACACACACACACACACACACACACAAGGCCTGTGCGTCCATGAAAGCAGAGAGACACCACACGCTGCTGAGTCAGCAGTTCGGCGCAGCAGGGGAAAACACACTAGTGTAGTAGAACTACTGTTATACTCACAAACAAAACGCACATGGTCACCACAGACAAGAGAAGAGACAGAGGCTGTATATGACCATGTGGCATGTACAGAGAGGCCATTAGACCATGGGCATGGCCTCTGTGTGTGTGTGTGCGTGTGTTTATGTGTGAGCGCGGACCTGGCGCCTGGCATGCTTGTTCTCTGGAGAGCGAGGCGCTCTAAGCCCTGACAGGGTGGTGGAGGAATGGGGGTGTTTCTGGGAATTGTGCTGACACTGGTATGGCTGTGAATGTGTGTGAGAGAGAAAGAGGGATGGAAAGAGAAAGGGTGGAAGGGGATAACATTTGTTTTCCTGGACAATTAGTGCAGCTTTTTACTTTGCTTTTAACTGCAACTGCTATACAGAAGTGTCATGTCCAATCAAAAAGATTTTGTTACTTCCAAAACACATTTGTATTTTTTTTATTTGTATTTTTTATATTTATTTGTGTTTAATTTTAAACCACCAAGTGATAAGAGAGATGTAAAAGTAGCACCAACATCATGGCATAGATAAACTATCGAGTTTGTATGGATCCTTGTTTCTGACATGGAACGCAATTTTTGTTAACGGTAATTGCGACTTTTTTCTCATAATTAATAAATTCTTAGAATTACGTGATATAAAGCCGCAATTGCGAGTTATAATGTCAGAATCACAAGATAAAAAGTCCGTTTAAAAAAAAAAAAAAGATTCCCGCAATTGCGAGTTTATATCTCACGATTCAGACTTTTTTTCTCGCTATTGTGAGTTTAAGGGGTATGTTTACACGACACCGTTTTTAAATAGAAATTGTATTTTGGCCGTTCATTTACATGACAACAGCGTTTTGGCGGCCTGAAAACGCAAACTTTTGAAAACGGGTTTCAAAGTGCAAGGTTTTGAAAACGATATCTTTAGCCTACCGTCTCCATGTAAACAACAAAAACATGACTTTGCAAAAACTGTGACGCATGCGTACTACATGTTCACACATGCGCATTACTTGTTCACGGGGTGTCTCTTGACAAAGTGGCATTGCCAACTACTGGCCTGGCATGCGTAATACAGCCTTTAGTCATATTCCCAGATCAGTGTGGACGGGGATCGTTTTGACAATGTTGTCGTCTGTTTTTAGTACATCGTTGTCATGTAAACATACCTACATACCCTAAGGCCCCAATCACACAGAACGCATTTTTCAGGTTCGAAAATGTGAGGCGCACCGCACTGTCTTTTATTGGTCAACGTTATTCAATTTAGAAAATAGCATTGCGCTGCGGGTTTTTTATGTTGCTATAAAACCCCCGAATCAGCTGTCCTGTCAGTCTCATCAAGGTAACGGTCACCACAACGGAAGGTCCGCCTCTCCATTCATGACGCAATGACATCCGGCGCTTTTCAACTCAGAGTTGTTGTTTTTTCAACTTCGTGCACTCAGAGCGCTCCTTCTAAAACGCGAGGCGCCCAGGGCGCATAAGCAGCGCGCATAACGCTCACTGCCATCAGAAGTCTATTAAAAAAAGGTGCCTCTCACTGCAAAAATGCGTTCTGTGTGAAGTCAGAATTGTGAGATATAAACTTGCAATTGCGAGTTATAAAGTCTGATTCTGACTTTATATCTCACAATTCAGACTTTATAACACGCAATTGAGACTTTATATCCCACAATTCAGACTTTATAACACGCAATTGAGACTTTATATTCCACAATTCGGACTTTATAACACGCAATTGAGACTTTATATCCTACAATTCGGACTTTATAACACGCAATTGAGACTTTATATCCCAAAAATTCTGACTTTATTACACGCAATTGAGACTTTGTATCCCACAATTCTGACTTTATAACACGCAATTGAGACTTTGTATCCCACAATTCTGACTTTATAACACGCAATTGAGACTTTGTATCCCACAATTCTGACTTTATAACACGCAATTGAGACTTTATATCCCACAATTCTGACTTTATAACACGCAATTGAGACTTTATATCCCACAATTCAGACTTTATAACACGCAATTGAGACTTTATATTCCACAATTCGGACTTTATAACACGCAATTGAGACTTTATATCCTACAATTCGGACTTTATAACACGCAATTGAGACTTTATATCCCAAAAATTCTGACTTTATTACACGCAATTGAGACTTTATATCCCACAATTCTGACTTTATAACACGCAATTGAGACTTTATATCCCACAATTCAGACTTTATTACACGCAATTGAGACTTTATATCCCACAATTCTGACTTTATAACACGCAATTGAGACTTTATATCCCACAATTCTGACTTTATTACACGCAATTGAGACTTTATATCCCACAATTCTGACTTTATAACACGCAATTGAGACTTTATATCCCACAATTCAGACTTTATAACACGCAATTGAGACTTTTATATCCCACAATTCTGACTTTATAACACGCAATTGAGACTTTATATCCCACAATTCTGACTTTATAACACGCAATTGAGACTTTATATCCCACAATTCTGACTTTATAACATCCAATTGAGACTTTATATCCCACAATTCTGACTTTATAACACGCAGTTGAGACTTTTTATTCCACAATTCTGACTTTATAACATCCAATTGAGACTTTATATCCCACAATTCTGACTTTATAACACGCAGATGAGACTTTTTATTCCACAATTCTGACTTTATAACATACAATTGAGACTTTTATATCCCACAATTCTGACTTTATAACATACAATTGAGACTTTATATCCCACAATTCTGACTTTATAACACGCAATTGAGACTTTATTTCTCACAATTCTGACTTTATAACACGCTTTATAACACACAATTGAGACTTTATATCTGACAATTCTAACTTTATTACACGCAATTGCGACTTTATATCTCACAATTCGGACTTTATAACATGCAATTCTGACTTTATAACACACAATTGAGACTTTATATCTCACAATTCTGACTTTATAACATGCAATTGAGACTTTATATCTCACAATTCTGACTTTATAACACGCTTTATAACACACAATTGAGACTTTATATCTCACAATTCTGACTTTATTACACGCAATTGCGACTTTATTTCTCACAATTCGGACTTTATAACATGCAATTCTGACTTTATAACACACAATTGAGACTTTATATCTCACAATTCTGACTTTATTACACACAATTGAGACTTTATATCTCACAATTCAGACTTTATAACACGCAACTGAGACTTTATATCTCACAATTCTGACTTTATTACACACAATTGAGACTTTATATCTCACAATTATGAGAAAAATTGTCAAAATTTTGAGATAAAAAGTCACAATTACCATTGTTATTTCTTATTCCATGGTGGAAACAAGCTTCCATAAGTTTGTCATCATTAAATAATAATGTATAAAACATTTAAAGAAAAAACTATAAAATCTGTATAGAAAATGTTTTACTCTTCAGTGCCACAAGTGAACCAATCAAAATCAAGCAATACAGTATATATATTGAACACACACACACACACACACACACACACACACACACACACACACACACACACACACACACACACACACACACACACACACACAATTATTGTATTACCATTCAAAATGTTGGGGTTGGTAAATTTTATTTAAACAGTTAAGCTCAATCCGCTTTTACAGCCTCATTATGTTCATAATTGTCCTCTTATAAACTATTCTAACTCAAATGTTCTGGGAAAATGTTTTGAGATAAAAAACTGAAAGAATCGTCGGAACGATGGTGACGTTGAAATTGCGGGACCGTGGTGTAGTTTGTTTATAGCCTACCTTTAGCCTTTTACTTCTGACAAATGCATTTAGGCTTCAAAATTAATAAAAGAAAGTATTCATCAAAGATAATTATCTTGAAGGACAAAACGTGTAAGTATCATACATTTTTGTTGATCACAAGGCTTGTTTTTTGCAATGATACAAAAGCCTATGGGAAAATCTTATTGGGTTTTTGTCGAGGGAACCAGTGTGATGCGAAGTGAAATCATATCTGCACAACTCTATTTGAAAAATACAAAATTTCTGCAACAATTTAAAAGTCTTTAATGTCACTTTTGTTCATTTGAATACATGCTTGCTGAATAAAAGTAAATTAAAAATGACCAACCACAAACTTTTAAATATGTGGCCTATAGTTTGAACCAGAGTCCTGTTGCATATTAAATAAAAGATAGACCACTAGACGAACACAAATTCTTAAAAAAAAGAACTATTATGTTGTTTAAAAAAAAATCATTAAAAATGTTCAAACTAATATTTTGTCACACCCCAGTGCAAGTTGGAAAGCAACTGCTATGCTTGTTGAAAAAAATAAATAAATAGGTGCGTGACTTTTTAGCGTCATTTAAATTCATGCACATACACAGAACCTATGTATGACCTTGACACAGCAAAACACAGACACACAAATATGCTCTCAAGCATATACTCAGAACAAATTAAGAGCATGGCTTCCATCCAGCCGCACGCACACATGTGCACACACACACACACACGCGCACACTCCCAGGAGGCTATTCAAAAACAATACCATAGTACACATGCCACAAGACCTGAAACAATGTGTGCAGGCATGCCGAAAAATATAACGGCCACACGTCCCCCGCTCACTGACGCATCTGTCCGTTACTCACACAACTCTCCCAGAGTCTGACTGAATCAAAGTGCAGTGAGCTCACGAGATACATCATCCTAAATATTTCACACAGTGCTGAGAGTTCCCATACGCCGAGATTCCAGCGAGCAGATCTGTTCACTGGTGGATCCAGAAAGGCTGATGGATGAATCTCTATGGTGATGATCAGCAGTGGGTGGAGATGAATGCAAAGAATTAGTGCCTTCAGTTAAGTAAAAATAAAACAGCATGGGGCTGGAAGTGGATCATAAACAATATGAAAACAATTTATAAAGAGATGGATTACGGGTTTATCTTCCCCGTGACCTTTCAAAGAGCTGAACGTGCCATGGCACCAGAACCAAAATTGATATAGAATATGAACTGGGCTTTTAAAAGAACATTATTGAATTTGGTTTAAAAAAATATATATATATGAAGCCAGTATGTATAATGGTTAATACAGCTTACAGTCAGTTGCATGTTCTTGTAAACAATTACAACAGCAGTTATAATACTTCTAATAATAGAAAATAATTCCTCTCGTTTATCCTTACGAGACTTTTAATAAGTGAATCCCTTGCAGTTTGTGTAATGCAGAATTATATGCTAATAATGTTACTAATGTTGTTTCATTAATGAATTTGCATTGAAACTGAATGCTAGTTTAAATCAAGAATATTTTATTTATATTTAGAAATGTGTTTTAATAAAATATTATATTATAAATAAGAATTTTCAGCAATTTAAAAATGTTGCACTACATTTTGAATTTTTTTTTTGTTATAGTTATGTTTGTTTTATAATAAGGACTTTTTTTTAGCGATTTCCAAATTTTACACTACATTTCGAACAGAACAATGTTTGTATTTAGATATTTGTTTTTATAAAATAATAATAAAGCACTTTCTGCAATTTCAACATGTAAGATTAATCATGTTGTAACGATGTTTGTTCGTGTGGGAAGAAGGAGGCGGGAACCGGCGAACAATAAACAACAAACTTTAATCAAAAAGAATACAAACAAAGAGAAAGTAAAAGCGGCAGCCCCTCACGGACGACTGCCGCACACACATAACAAAACATAAATAAAACACAAATTAAAATCCAGGCCTGGTCCTCTCTCGTCCTTCATTTGAGTCGCTCGTCCTTTTATGTCTCCGTGCTCCCTCATGAGAGGACTCGAGACCGGTGTGCCTCGCAGGTGACGTTCATTCTCAATCACGCACACCGATCTCGCTCGCTCCTCCCATGTCTCTCGCTCGTCCACCTCGCCACACATGTTAACTACAAAATAAACCATGAGATGATTACAAACACATGATCGCTCCCATGTTTCATGCCATATATCATGTGCTATAGCGCTCTTTACTCTTTAAAGTTCTAATCATACTATAATTCTATATCCTCGAATCATATATTATGACTACATTCTGTAATCATTTAATTTAAGCTTCGGTTCAAATTGCCACATCAGAGCTGTTTTGCCTTTGTGTTTTTCAGTCAGCTGCACACAGTGTTTGGGAAAGTTACTTTTAAAAGTAATGCATACTAAAAAGTTACTTTTTATGGAAAGTAATGCTTTACGTTACTTTTGCGTTACTTTTTCTCACATGGGCTGGGCTTGCTTGTTTTTCTTGTTTTTAATAGAAAGTAAGTTATATTTTTGACAAATGTAAAGGCCCTTCCACACTTAAAGTGAAATGAATAAGCCTCATGCTGCGTTCACACCAAACGTGAATAGAGCATCAAAATCGCGTCTACTGCGTCTAGTTGGACGCTTGAACATTTTGAATCCATTCGCGCATCCACAGCGAATTGGACGCGTGTAAAAATCGAGTGTTTGAAGCGAAATAGACGCACGTTCAAAACGCTCCAGGAAAAATATGTCACAAAACACCGCTCTCATTTTCATAAAAAAATATATTAAACATTAATAGCCACACAAATGTGGCCCAGGCAACTCCTACATTATATTCACTGCATGTATATTTAAATATCCTAAAAAATAAAGTTATGAAACTTCTTTGCCCTCAGTCAAAACGATTTGGCAGACAACAAATTATAGATTCATGACACCAAAGATCGACTGTTAGATCCACACAAGACGAACCAATACAGGACATCAGAGCCAGCGGCAAACGTCAGAAGGGCTAGCCGAGGAAAGGCTGCTCTCGCCGGGGTTAATGAGCACTGAGCGCCCGGTGATTGCCTGGATCTCACAACTCCAAAAACACAATTATTTTTTTAAATAGGCACTCTCTTTATAAATAAACCACAGATTTGAGCTTTAAACAACTACATTCTCACCTGAAAAAGTCTTAAAACTACATTTTGTGACACAATAGTAGTATTTTTTAATTATGCAGGGTTTCTCATCACGTCACTTTACCACGTGACAGCAGCAAGCAGGCTCCTGATTGGTTAACGTGGCGCGAATTGAAGCCAAAGTTCAGATTGTTCAACTCGGGCGTCAGACGCGAATTCGCTTCAAACGACTTCGCGCAAGACGTTCAATTAGTGTCCAGTTCGCGCGAATGAGGCGGAATCGCATCGCGCCGCAGGACCTCCAGACACGCGTCAACGCTCCTTTCCATTGATTTAACACGGAAATCACTCGCGCCAGCGCTCTGCGCTGTGAACGCAGCTTCAGGCTGAAGGAAATGCAAATTCACGTCTGTAAAGTAGAGGGCGCAGCTCAAATAAATCTTTCAGCTGTGCTGCTGCTCTGAATTGAAGAAAGTTCAACACTCTTATTTTAGCAATAAAAAACAAAAACAAATGTGATGTTTAACTAAAGTCATTTTTGCTTATAAAGTTGAATTGGATCATCAAGGTCAAGGTGAGTAGCAAAAACATTGGTTAATAAAGTGAGATTAAAAACCAGCCCGATCTCATGGAAGTGCGTATCTATAGCACAAATTGTATTTATCATGCAATTTATACACACAATTTTGTTTTTGCGTACATATGATACGCACTTTATGGTGTGTAATATGCACATAACCCACATTAATCCTACCCAAAGGGATTAAAGTGCGTAGCATATGCATGCAAAACTTTTTTTTGCGTATAAATTGCACAATAAATACAATTTGTGCTATAGATACACGCTTTCATGAGATTGTGCGGTTTAATACATAACAGGGAACAGGGATTAGATTAAGCCAGGATTAGGCGTTAGTTCAATTAGGACATTTACGTAGCTTTTCTAAACATTAATGGTGTGCATCTTGAGACAAAACAATGGCATTTGAGTAATGGCAAAAAGTATATTTGTGTTAACATTTAATTATTGCAGGTTTGCATAATATTCTGAGTTTGCATCTCACTGTTTTATTCATTTTGAGGAATACTGAATCTGCTTTGTACCAGTGAAATGAGTAAATGCTCACATTTAGTCTAGAGCTCCAATATCCATCATTTTGTACACAGCGCACCCAACGCGATTTCTCTCAACATGGGGACAGAAGAGGTGTCAGTCAATAAAAAGCAAAGTAACTTGCATTACTTATTTGAGTAACTCAGATATTTTGTTGTAAATTTAAAAGTAATGAGTTACTTTACTAGTTTGCGACAAAAAAGAAAAAAGTAATCGGATTACTTGCACACAAGAATCAACAAATAATAAAGTATGCAAATATGATTGATATATTATCACTGTCAATTTGATTCTGAACATTCTATCTCATGGAGATCCTCTTTGAAGGTTGAAACCTTCCGTTCGCAAGTATTAAAATTGCATGGAAAAGAGTGACCAGTACATTTTTCAAAATGTATTCTTTTGTGTTCCACAGAAGCAAGAAGGTTCTATGGGCTTGGAAAGACATATTAATGCACTGTTGAGTGAACTATCCCTTTAAAGGAGGAAAATGATGAAGGAAGGGGAACAGCAAGAGTGACAGGCAGCAGGCAGGGATGCTGACACAACTGGAGTCCTAATTTCACCAGCGCCTCAGCAGAGGAAATGCGCACACCTCAGGTTTACTGTCCCTCTATTCTTCTGCCGATCCCAGAGGAGAGAGAAGGAGAGAGGGAGAGATGAAAAAAGAAAACAGAACAAAACCAGCAAAACAAAAAAACAAAAAAGCCATGTGTGAGCGCGATGGCAGGCCGGCAGCAGGAGGAAATGTTGAATAGGAAGAGCCGTGAGGTGCGTGTGAGAGTGAGAGGGCTGACGGCTTCCCACACAGCGCCCTGCAGCACAGCAGCACAGCAACCCTGCTGAGACAGGCCAAGGGGAAGCACTCCATTCCCCTGACGCTGAGGGTCAAGGCTGGGCAGAGAGGAGGGGCGATCCGATGAGGCTGGGTGGTGGACGTCTTCATTTTGCTGCTGAAGCGGGTCGGTGAGCCGAGGGGGGTGTCTTGAGACAGACACTAAAGGTGGTGTCAGAGCTGAAGCGTTTCTGCCTGAGAGAGAAAGTGTTTCAATGGGTCTCGTTGAAAAAAGAACGGAAGATTAAACAGAGGGTGAGGGTTGTTTTGGAGGGTTCCTGGATTGAAAAAAAAATATTGTATAATGTATTTATTTGTGTTCATGTCGTACTGCAAAACACTTTCGCTGCTATTGAGGTGGGATACGGGTAAAGTTAGGACAGGTTTGGTGGTTTGGGTAGGTTTAAGGGTGAGTTAAGGGGTAAGGGAAGGGCCAACAGAGTAATTATAGAAATTAATTATTTATATTATATTACATGCAGGTATTTTGTAAAATATAAGTACAATGTAAAAACATGTATGGACACAATAAGTGCATTATATCAAATTATTAATTTAAATGTTAGTACATACTGTATAGACACCTATAAAGTGGGACCAAATTATTTATTATTATTAATTTTACATAATATATTTTACAATATAATAAATTGTATTATTATTATTAAGACTTTTCAGCAATTTCAAAATGTTGCACTACATTTCGAACGAAAGAATGCTTTGTTTATTAGATAGGCTATATGTGTTTCTACAAAATAACAATAATAATGTTTTATTACATAATTGGGGAAAAAGGTGGGATTTGATGTTTTGGGAGAGTGTTTATGAAAAGTCAAGGATGACGAAAAATGTGTAGAGATTCTTTATATATACATATCAGGTTGGATGGCGGCAGGAAAACAGAAGGTTAGTGTGCCGGGGCAATTGTGATTGCTGATGTGTGTGATGTGTTTAATGGCTTATTGTGTGGCTGCATTATTGTACTTCCTGTTGAAGGCGAAATGCCTGTCGTGAGTCCAAAAGGAAAACGGTGATATCATTAAGCATCCCAATCGGTGCTTAGTCTGCTTACTGAGGAAAGCATCACTATTACTATTGCTCACACTTACGGTTAGTGATCTGAACAAACCCCAACTCTTCCTATTAAACTTCTCTTGGGACGGGTTATTTTTACTTGGGCTAAGAATGCACCACTCACAACACCCTAGTATGGGCATGGACAAGCACAAGTCTGGTTAAAATCTGGTTCAGTGGCATGAAAAATACAACCAAATACATGTGCCATTATAATGATGCAAAATTTCTGCAGTCTGGGGTTGCAGTCACATTTTGCTTAAGCAGCACAGGTCTGACCTTTTCACAATTTTATGATAAATGCAACTACAACCATTTTTCTCTCCCTCGTGTCATTCCAAACCTGTACGACTTTCCTTCTTCCCTAAAAGACAAACGTTTTGTCCATATTATGAAAGTCAATAGGACCCCAAAATTTCAAGTTCGCAAAATAACAAAGATCAGATCAGTGTTGTTTTGTTAACTTAAAAAAAAAGATTTATAAAATAAAGCTGAAAAAATGAAATATAAATATTAGCTGAAAAATGTAATCTTAAATGAAAATGACAAATGTTGGCACCTAGCTACCTGAAATAAATAAGTTGGAGTAGAAGTATTCAAATTACTAAAACTAATACTGAAATAAAAAGGAAATAAAGCTATAAATAATATAAATATAATAACAATTACAAAAGCACATGACACATTTCCTAAAAATGAAAAAATATAAATAAAAGATTATATATAAGATATATATATATATATATATATATATATATATAAATTGTATATTAATAATATAACTGGCAGAATAAAATTAATTGGCTCATCATGGTTGAAATTAATTTCCCTCAATATGAAATTTGTGCCTTTATTCACTTTATACATAGACTTCATAAAATATGCGATAAACACCTCAAACAAGACAGTGAGTCACATGACATGCACAAACCAATGAGGTTTGAGGTAATGTGAAGGATCATTGTTTAGACTGTAATATTGCCAGTTCTGTATATTATAATGAAGCGTGCCTGTTAATGACATATACTATACCATTCAAAGCTTTGAGGCTGATGTATATTTTTTTTAGCATGTATGATCAAACATACAGTAAAAACTGAAATATTGTGAAATATTATTACAATTGAAAAGAACAATTTTTAATTTGAACATATTTTAAAATATAATATCTTCCAGTGACTGTGAAGCTGAATTTATCATCATCATTACTGCAGTCTTCAGTGTCACATGATCCTTCAGAAATCATTCTAATATGATGATTTGCTGCTCAAGAAAAATGTCTGATTATCAATATTGAAAACGGCTGCTTAATATTTTTGTGGAAACGATGAAACATTTTTTAAATTTAATTGGGACATTCTAAAGCGCTTAACATGAAAAACGCTTAAAGGTCCCGTTTTTCGTGTATTTTTGAAGCTTTGATTGTGTTAACAGTGTGCAATATAACATGTGTTGTGTTTCATGTGTAAAAAAACACAGTATTTTTCACACAATTTACTTATCTGTATACCGCTGTTTTCACTGTCCTCAAAACGGCTTGAAGATTTCCTTATTCTATGAAGTCCCTCCTTCAGAAACACGTAACGAGTTCTGATTGTGCCAGCGGTTCCCGTGTTGTGATTTGACAGCAGCTTAGCGCACGTTGCCTGGAAAGGTCACGCCTCTTACGGGGAGATGAACGCGTTCAAACTACAGCCCCTGAAGGCCAAACAAAGGTGATTTGACTCCGGGATGAAAATAACAGCGTCTGAACGACATGGCGACAAACGCAACCGAACCGAACCGAACGCAACACTTCCTCTTCTCCACGTGGGAGAGCAACAAGACCACGCCCCCTTTTTTGCGTATTCTTGTGGGCGGAGGTTAGTCAACAAACTGTTCTACTGACGTCATTAAAGCAGGATGTACAGGGATGTAGTCCAAACCGGCCGTTCGCTGTAGGCTTTGAAAGGGAACTTCTGTTAAATAAAATATCTCGCTTGACATTGAACTTTGAGCTTTATAATTTTACAGGTATTATTTATGCTCTAACAGCAACACACACTAACTAAAGTTTGAAAAATGGGATCACGAAGAACAGGACCTTTAATGTGGCTTAATAACAACAACCTGTGAAAACCAATTTTGTCTCACATTTCTCTTTTCATAAATACTATCTGCTAAGACAAGGGCAACATAATCCAAGCAATGAGACAATTTTCTCCCCCATATAAAGAAAACCGTCAAACGCTTAACATGATTTAACGCATTAAGACAGTACTGGTAAAAGACCAAACTCTGTATACACATTTCTGTAAACGTGTTGGTTTAATTCTAGTTACTGTTCCTTTGTTCTCATTTTCCCGCACCTAGTTTGCTTCTATGGTTGTTAATTAGCTCCTCACACCTGATCTGTTGCTACATTGATTACTCTGGGTGCGTCTCAATCAGCTCCCTAGCTCATCAATCAGTATATAGTTTTCTTGAATTTGGGACACTGGTAAGGACAGGACGTTGGCTCACTACACTGGACACTGATGACTCTATTTCCAGCCTCCTGACAACGTCCTCGTTGTACAACATCATTACTGGCATTTATGAACAGCAGAGCTGATATCTTTCTGACATCACTTGTGGCTACATTATGATATATACTTTGCTTGTTATAAATACGTGCAACATTTCAGCCGTAAGAAATTATAAATGTTAGCTAGATTGTTCATTACCTGTCTGGCTATGTTTATGCTGAAATATAATAAAATAATGGTTTGTATTTTTAAAAACTTGTGTCGTTATGTGTAGTGAGCTGCTCACGTGAAGTTTCGCGCTTCAGAACTTCCGTTTAGGGAACAAAGTGAGCATCGATGCACCCTGGTTTTCACGGTGCACTGTGGGAATTTTTAGGACGCAAACTTTTCAGTGCCCTGGAAGGATTCTGCGATTGAGACCACCTTTAACATGGCTGACTGCATGATCAGTGCCCTGACTACTGAAGGGAGCTGATTGAGATGCACCCCCTGTCTGTATAAGCCCTGAGTTCTCCCATAGACTGTAAAAAAATAGGGACGTAGTGTCCGTGTTGTCACCCGTAGGTTTCCGATGAGCAGTTTTGAAGCCTTAAAGCCGGCAGCGTCGCACTCCCAGATGGGCAGAGGCGGGACGTGGATGGAGCTGAGGTGCCTGGTTGCTGAAACCACGCCCGCCTAGCTTGACCATAGTGGCAATCCTCATGCCAGTCAAGAGGCCACGCCCTTAATTATGCAGAAATGTAAGGCTATATACAATTTTAATAAATCAGTTATAAAAAAATCCACCCCCCTCACAGTTGTCATGAAGGACAAAATTAGCTGTATAGACCAAAACCACTTTTTGTACCAGGCTGTAAACATGTTTTTTTTTCTGCTGTAAAGTTGGACATTTTAACTTGGGGTTCAATGAGATTCTGTCCCTAGCGGCCAGTTGATGAATTGTAGTTTAAGTCACTTCCGTATTGGCTTCAAGAGAAACTGGGGGAGGTTGCCGCTTGCTTTCTCCTTGGTTCTTTTTCCTGTATTGTTTATGGAAGAGTGGTTGTGTTTATTTGGGTTCTCCGTCATCATGCGCTTTACAGCCATTGTGTGACATTTACTGATGTTGCAAACTATATACAGGCAAGCACATTAATCCCGAATATAAACAAAACACGCTAAATTGCAAGTTAAGCGTTTTTCTCCCACAGAAAACCATTACAAAAAATGCTTAACATGCAATGTAGTGTGTTGTGTTCATTTTCTGGGCTCATCTGCTTGCCTGTATATGCAATAAGGTCTATACTGCGTTTGGTCTTTTTATATCAATGTCTTTGTCTAGTAAAGGGATAGTTCACCCAAAAATGTAAATTAGCCCATGATTTACTTACCCTCAAGCCATCCTAGGTCAGGTGTATATGACATTCTTCTTTCAGACGAATACAATCAGAGTTATATTTAAAAAATGTCCGACTAAACCAAGCTTTATAATGGCCGTGAATGGCAACCCAAAATTTGAAGACCAAAAAAATTTGAAGACCTTGGGTTATTATTATGTTTTTAAAGTATTTTAGAATGTCCCATTTTTTTCACCTTTCACAAAAAGGAGTGTAAATAAGTCAACGTTAACCACGGCTGTCCAGAAACCAAACACCACCAATATGTCTGTTTACAACTTGACTTTTGGTTGTTGTGTATTGCAGGATGAAAACGATCACAGCAGAATTGTATGCGGGCTCTGCCGATCACCGCTGGCCTAAAATCTCTTTCCCAGCACATCAAGAGCATGCCTGGGGCCGTTCCTGCAGTCCTAAAGACACTGTTTTATGTGTTCTGATACATGTGTTAAAAATCAAGAACATGCACTTTCCTTTCAGACGGAGAGGACCCTTGACAGAGAAGAGGAGAATGCTTCTTTGTCTCTAATAAGATCTTGGATGATGTTCAGTCCCCTTCTCCCTGAGTTTTTATGTAACTCATCATTCGCTTCGACCAGGCTCACATGTTTTACGGTATCTCACTGCCTGAGAGCGAAAAACACCATGACAAATTACTCTAGACATTAAATATGGCATCGACTGGAGTTTGTTATCATATTGAGGACGGCCAGTGAAAGATACATTTGTTACAAAGGTAATATGAGAACACGGTTCAGCAACAACAGCACGGAAAAGGCTACGAGGAGAAGGAGAAACGCAGCAGTGAGCTTAATAAACACAATTAGCTTTCATTTAGGTCAAACAGATATGAATCATCTAACATTCGCTGTTTGATTTTGTTTGTGCCAGAGATATTTGTCTATGTCCGCCCGTGCCAGGGCGATCTTGCATCATTCGCCCATAATAAACACATACCGATGCGCTTACAGTAACGGCAGAGCACATATGATGATATTCCAAGCCCTGGGATTCTTTCCTAAAACTGTTTGCAATTATACATGGGCTTTTTGACTGCACTGGACAGGTCGCACTCCCTCGATGTTAAATTTCCTCTGTGATTGTAAAGAGGATGTAAGTTTGGGGCTAGAAGTGGTCAGCATCTGATTTCAATTTGAAAGTGCTTATTGACAGAGTGATCTGTTTAAACTCAGCACACATGATATTGCCTGCATGAGATGTCACTCTCTCGTGCACTCTTTCTCCCACTCAAACACACACACACACAGCTCTGTTCCCCTGAACAAATGCACAAACGTACATGCTTGAAACTATTCAAATGTACAGGGATTCTTGGGAGAAGCTTTTGAATATGCATAGTTCAATGGAAGGCAACACGTGCTTTATATTGCTATAACCATTTAATCATATTTGGAAGATAACTTGTTTTTATTATTATGAAGTAGGCACAAGTAGTATCCATATCAACCATATCAATGTTATGATGAGATGTTTGGATCTCTTTTTGTTTGCCTATTTAAATGTCATCATCACAACATTGATTTTGTTGTTATAATATGCATTTAAGTATATGCCTACTTTATGCCTAATAAATAATGCATGCTATCTCCCATATACAGATAAATAGCAACATTAATAAAGCATATGTACAACATGAGGCAATTACTGTACTTATCTTTATAGTGGTTTTTAAATTTGAAAGGAGATTTCTTCAATTAAACAAATAAATGTAAATTATATGATTTTTACCCAAAAAAATAAACAGTCAAAGCTTTTTGTGAAAAAGTATCTTGACAAAAATTCCGATAGGCTAATTGTTAAAGAAATAATTGTGTGGATTGTTTTTTTTTTTTTTACAAAAGGTACTTTTTTTTTTCATTTTTAAATATTTGTGAATCATACATTTTTTATTATTTCATTAATATGACACCTATTTATTTATTTATCTTTTTTTTCAATACGGGTGATTGTGGCCCTCTTTACACTCTAAAAAATGCTGGGTTAAAAATAACCCAAGTTGGGTTGAAAATGGACTAACCCAGCAATTGTGTTGTTTTAACCCAGTGATTGGGTTGTTTTAAGCAAACATTTAAACCAACCGCTGGGTTAAAACAACCCAATTGCTGGGTTAGTCCATTTTCAGCCCAACTTGGGTTATTTTTAACCTAGCATTTTTTAGAGTGTACGTATTCGTGTAAGTTATTGAACAACAAATTGTTGTTCATTAATGTCCTTAAGTCAAAACTGTTCTGAAATGTTATGAAGAAGTGGTAAGGTTTTTTTCTTTTTTTAAATATGACAATTTGTAATTTCTCCATTTAAGATTAGTTTGACCCCGTGCCTCGTAATGACAGATTAATGGTCGGCAACAGCCTCACACTGATAAGCCGAGTGAAATAAACACACATCTCAATCAATCAGCACATTTCTGAACCACACAAAAGTCCAAAGTAAGAACTGCCTGTCTCCCTCTAAAAAGGGAATGTATGGCAGGAACAGGGCATGTTCTAGCGAGCAGATCGAGCTGCCTTATCCCGGTCCAGTTATAATCAGAGATGACCTCAGCAGGGTGATGAAGACCGGGTTTCCTGCCCGAGTGACTGAGGCCTGAGCTGGCTGTTTCGGGGACTTCCCCCCCACCTCTGAACACATTCCCTCATTGCTGAGGTGGGGTTTCCTCAGCTGGAGAACATGCCATGCTGTCACCTTCACTCATGTATGGAGGCTTTAACCCTTGTATGTGCACATGTGGGGCATTAACACACAGATATTCAGTGTGTCACATATAGGGTGAATTCAGGGTGAGTGGGACACTTTTTGCCAATGAGATGACTTGGAAAAAGTGTCCCGACCAGTCATACAATATGTGAATGTAATATTTTCTAGAGGTGAGGGACTCAAGTCACATGACTTAACCCGAGTCGCAAATTTAAGGACTTGAGACTTGCTTGACTAAATGAAGAAAATGATTTGACTTTGACTTGAGATCCAATGACTCGAGGCATGACTTGTTTTGTTCCACAATGAATCAGCCGTTTTGAACGAATCAGTTGAATGAACACTTCTATGACACATTCACTAAGACTAAGAATTTGCCACCACCTACTGGCCGTTTTATTTTCATAATTAAAAGTATACTTTATGGGGCCATCCTAACGGTTAGAGGGTCAAACGTAACCTGAAGGTTGCGGGTTTGATTCTCAAAAGTGGCAAGCAATGACCGAGGTGTCCTTGAACAAGTCACCTAACCCCCAATTGCTCCCGGGTGCCACAACAAATGGCTCCCCACTGCTGTGTTTCCACGAGTTGCAGGGTGTGTGTGTTCACTACTCACTGCTCCTAATGTGTGTACAGTAACTTGAATGGGATAAATGCAAAGGACAATTTCCGCGTATGGGTTACACTAACTGTGTGATTTGTATATGTACATTTCTGAAATACATAACTTGGAAACAGTCACCTGTGATAACGGATCATTCTAAATTGTAATGAAGACATACATTTTCTGTAAAGCTGCTTTGAAGCGATATGTATTGTGAAAAGCGCTATACTAATAAATGTGAATTGAATTGTAATTGTAGTGCATTTACCTCTAAGATTACGTATCCATTATCAGGGTTAATTGTTCACTGTTCATGAGGTAGATGGCCTGAGGAAAGAAACTTTTTTTGTCTGGCTGTTCTGGTGCTCAGGGCTCTGTAGCGCCAGCCAGACGACAATAGTTCAAAGAGGAAGTGTTATAATAATAATAATAGTAATAATAAAAAAATTCTAATAATTATAAATATGCATTATAATAAATTATATTATTATTATTACTATGGTATAAATGTATAATTAAGTCATTTCTGAGGGAAAAATAAATAAGTTCGAGGCCAATATAAACTCTACTTATTTCTGTTTGGTATTGTAACTTGACTTAATTTGATCCTTGACTTGCACTGCGATTTGAGACTTACTTGTGACTTGAACATGTGTGACACTCCCACCTCTGTTATTTTCTTTATTCGATGAAAACATTATTTTTGATGAAACTACATTTTCACAAACTCACTCATATCCTTCAATTTACCTTCCAAACTTGAAACTTGGCTAGACTCTTTACTAAGATACCCTTTTAATCAATAATTTCCTTGCATTTGACAAAATACCAAAACACAAAATAAAATAGTAAATAGTATATCCAAGGGACCTTTTACACTTTGAGCTCCATTGTACCCTTATAGAAAACAATATGAGGGGCTAAATTGCATATATTTTTTAGACCATTTTTATTCATTATATAAATATAAATATATATATATATATATATATATATATATATATATGGGCTTTGGGCTGGATAACTTTATAAAAGGTTGAATTGTACAAGTCACGTTCTTTACCAAACACAATTCAAAATGTACCTTAAGACAATGAAAGGGTTAAATTAAGTGTCATTTGGTTTAATATTTTGTTGTCTAATGCAATAATATTCATGCATTTTAAATTGTAGTCCAAATTCTTTAGCATTTTGTTACAATGACGCCCTCTACTGATATCTAAACACCACACGGCCAAAATATTACTGTCCTTATTTTGCAAGAGTGAATGCATTTAAAAAAATTAAAAAACATATTTCTTATTATGATGTGGCGGCTAGACTTATCAATTGCTTTAACTGTGGTCATTAAAACAAAGTCAGTCCATAACAATATTTGAACTGTGAACTCGCAGGGTAAGCAAACTATTGCCATGATAAGGTAACTTTATTATCCTATTTATCTGCATGTAGCCTACAACTTAAATTAAACTTGTAAAAACTTAAAACAAAACTTAAAGAGTATTAACTCTATTACTAAAGCGAAACATCAAAGTTTTCATAAACTCTCTCAAGACAAAACAACAACAACAACAACAAAATCAGAATAGTTAAAAATGTTCATAATAGTGTAATAGTATTGTGACAACAAACAAACAAAAACAGAGAATGTATTTTATGACTTAGCTCCTTTACTGAACACTAATATTTTATAACTGTATTAAAGACTTTACACTGTTTTATATCTGAAAGAGTTGATGATAAATTGACGAAAAAGTGAAGTGAATAAATATAAATGTTTTAGAACAAATATTTAGAAATAAACCCTTACATGGTTCATTATCTGATATCTTTGTCTACAAAAATACACATTTTTAATGTAGTTAGTTTTTATTTATTTTAGTTTTATTTGATTTTTTAACATCTAAAACACGTTTTGTCCCTTATCTCAAGAATCAGTGATTTATTGATTTAAATGTATTTTTATTTATACCAAGCTGTTGTATTCACTGCCTTGCTGCTGAGTTGGGTCATATAAACTTCACTTCCCATAACGCCCTGCTTCACAACAGAAGCGATGGGAAGTCCACCTCATTTCCCCGAATCGGCTCTTTCGAAAAGCGCCTTGAATCAAACGGTTCTAAAAACGATTCAGTGATTTTTTTTTTATGTGACCACGTGAATATGTCATTAGTGAGTGACATCAAGCAACATGCTCTTAAACGTTTCAATAAAACCATTTGTAGTCACATAGTGCTCATAAAATTTCTAACCGTTTGAAATGTCATGTAAAATGGCTGAAACAACTAAATGAGTCTACTAAGCATGATAAATAAATTACATTATTAACATTTTACCATTACCGCTATTAAAGTAACTTACCTCATTGCTCTTCCCGTCACATGTCTGAAAAAGACGCGGTTCTTGCAGGGTTTTTTGGTTTCCTGTGAGTCGGTGAGATGTTGCCTCGAGAACCACTCTAACCGATTCAGTCTGATTATGAACAGGTTAATTTGATTATTTGAAAAGATTCGACTCGAAAGAACAATTCGCTCGCGAATCGGACATCGCTACACAACAGCCGAGAGCGGAGAGAAAGGCAGTGGATTCCTCTCGTACTACCACTAAAAGAGACACACACACACACACACACAGAGAGAGACGGGCGCATTTTCCCACATAAATGGAGGCACGACCATCGGACGCCATCAAACAGCCCTAAACCTGTAAACATGGCGAAGGACCAAGAAGTGGAGCGCATCGCCAAGAAGCTGGACAAAATGGTGCACAAGAAAAACACTGTAAGTGTGACAGATTTTCTAATCCCTATAGCGTCTAAAAAAAACAGAGAACTATTGATTTCATCCACGCGTTCGTTTCTGTTTGTCTCCATTTAACAAGCACGAGATCTAGTAAGTGTGTGTGATTATCACCTGTTTCATCCTCATCCAGACAACCACCACCGGACTCGTATTGGTCAATCTTTATGCACAATCACACATTTGGCGTTTACACTCATGTTTGAAGCGTTTGTGTACTGTGATGAGCTGGCAGCTGGTTGTTCTCCAATTTTCCCCAGCGCAAACAAAAGACTCATTTATCCAACACTTCACACCAGTCAGTCCTAGTTTTGTCCCCAAAACACTGCATTTATGTGCAGACTGGCTGTGTTTTTCTATGGTCCAACCTAGAGTTGAAAAAGCTAGTGTTTACTAATGCATTTGAGAAGTTGTGTAACGGTCTTTTCTCCTGGATGTGTTTTTCTCCTCAGGATGGTGCCATTGACCTGCTTCAGGAGCTGAAGAACATGAAGATGTCTTTGGAGACCCTACAGGTATCTCAGCTGGATTGGACACCATTTGTGGGCAGAGCATGTGCTGTGTTGGATTACATAATCGTCTCTCTCTCTCTTCCAGTCAGGGAATCCCATGCTTTTGTTCTTATTGGATGTGTCACTGCTTGTACTATTTTTTTGTTTTTGCAGTGTGTAGAATATATTCTATTTATTATGAAAATGTATGCATGCATAGAATATCTGGATAAACTGCATGTTATACCACAATTCAATGTGCCCGACCTTCCATTTCTACGATCAGTCAAGCTTGTTTATTGTTTTGAATATATTGATAAGAAAATGCAGGATTTTTAAAAATGCTAAATTTAAATATAATAATGAATTACTAAATTGTACTTTTTTCATTTGTTCTTGAAGAAAATAGTAGACAGTATACACAGTACATACTGCAGTATGCTAGTATTCCATTCTGAACACACAGTGTCAGTGTCTGTTTTAAAACATACCAATGTGTTTTTCAACTGGTATTCAGTATATTTGTTACTGTCTACTTTATATGCATGTTATATGAGAACATTTACTGTAGTGTTATGAATATATAGCAACTATATGCAGAAGATGAATGAATACACTGGGGAAAACACATCTGTGTCTTAAGGCCCCCTTATACCAAGGATGATAGCTGTAAGGATATCTATAAACATGACTATATTAGTGTTCACACCAGCGGACGATATCGTTGCAGCAGTTTGTCATCTGTCGCTTTAAATGCTTGAGCATTTTAAAGCAGGATGGATTCTGATTGACTGTCAGAGTTTTATATATACAAATTTAATATATATACATTTTAAAAAAAAATAACTATAGCGTTATAATTATCACTTTTGGTGTGAACTGCCCTTTGAGTCTTTTCAGGTCAATGCCTGATTTAATGTAATTAAAATAGTAAAGGATATCATGCCTAATAGCCGACTCAATGTACTAAACTTGTCAAAAACTGAAAATCTTAAGTGGACATTTACTCATTCTTTTATTTACTTATAATCCCCTCTCTTTTGAGTATTTATATATATGTTGTGTTAGTCCACTCTTATATTTACTATAATAAATGTGATATTCCCATTGTTTCAATGTGTCCCATGGTGCAGTCGACCCGGATTGGGATGTCAGTGAATGCAGTGCGGAAGCAGAGCTCAGATGAGGAGGTGCAGACACTGGCCAAATCACTCATCAAAACCTGGAAGAAACTGCTTGGTACTGTATCTACATTCACACCCAGACAGCTTAAAAAGCAACAATTAGACAAGTGTTTCCCTTACTTCAGAGTGAATGACAACAATTGAGAAGGAGACTGAAGAGTTTCATTTATAAAAAGTGTTGGGACAAGGCTGCTGTTTGTTCTTGCTCTTATTATCTTAAGGAGGTTAATTTGTTGATAGTGAATGCAATGAGTGTGTCTGATGTTAAAGCTGGACTGTGAATCTTCTTTTATGTAGATGGTTCCGAGGGTAAAGCAGAGGAGAAGAAAAAAGGAGGATCTCCTCTCCAGTCCTCGTCTTCTAAAGACGGTCCTGGATCCAGTGATACCAGGTGTGTGGGATCTATGTTCTAAATGCATATTATAGATCTTATTGTTACCAATTCTATGGAAGCTTGTTTTTCCACTTAAAAAAGAAGAAGTAATTGTTACTTTTTACAAGTTTAAAGTTAAAAACTACAAGTAGGAGTTTTTATGACTTTTTATCCTACAAATTGAATTCCTCAAAATTTGACTTTTATAATTCGCAATTACAAGTTTTGTCTCACAATTCTGCGGAAAAAAGTCAGCATTGCAGGATATAAACCCGTAATTGCAGGATATAAACTCGTAATTGTGAAGGAAACAAGTCAGAATTGCGGCATATAATCCCATAATTGCGAGAAAAAAAGTCAAAATTGCAGGATATAAACTCGTAATTGTGAAGGAAAAAAGTCAGAATCGCGGCACATAATCCCATAATTGCGAGAAAAAAGTCAGAATTGCAGGATTTAAATTCGTAATTGTGAAGGAAAAAAGTCAGAATTGCGGCATATAATCCCATAATTGCGAGAAAAAAGTCAGAATTGCAGGATATAAACTCGTAATTGTGAAGGAAACAAGTCAGAATTGCGGCACATAATCCCATAATTGCGAGAAAAAAGTCAGAATTGCAGGATTTAAATTCGTAATTGTGAAGGAAACAAGTCAGAATTGCGGCACATAATCCCATAATTGCGAGAAAAAAGTCAGAATTGCAGGATATAAACTCGTAATTGTGAAGGAAACAAGTCAGAATTGCGGCATATAATCCCATAATTGCGAGAAAAAAAGTCAAAATTGCAGGATATAAACTCGTAATTGCAGGATATAAACTCGTAATTGTGAAGGAAAAAAGTCAGAATCGCGGCACATAATCCCATAATTGCGAGAAAAAAGTCAGAATTGCAGGATTTAAATTCGTAATTGTGAAGGAAAAAAGTCAGAATTGCGGCATATAATCCCATAATTGCGAGAAAAAAAGTCAGAATTGCAGGATATAAACTCGTAATTGTGAAGGAAAAAAGTCAGAATTGCGGCATATAATCCCATAATTGCGAGAAAAAAAGTCAGAATTGCAGGATATAAACTCGTAATTGTGAAGGAAAAAAGTCAGAATTGCAGCATATAATCCCATAATTGCGAGAAAAAAGTCAGAATTGCAGGATATAAACTCGTAATTGCAGGATATAAACTCGTAATTGTGAAGGAAAAAAGTCAGAATTGCGGCATATAATCCCATAATTGCGAGAAAAAAGTCAGAATTGCAGGATATAAACTCGTAATTGTGAAGGAAAAAAGTCAGAATTGCGGCATATAATCCCATAATTGCGAGAAAAAAGTCAGAATTGCAGGATATAAACTCGTAATTGTGAAGGAAAAAAGTCAGAATTGCGGCATATAATCCCATAATTGCGAGAAAAAAGTCAGAATGGCAGGATATAAACTCGTAATTGCAGGATATAAACTCGTAATTGTGAAGGAAAAAAAGTCAGAATTGCGGCATATAATCCCATAATTGCGAGAAAAAAGTCAGAATTGCAGGATATAAACTCGTAATTGCAGGATATAAACTCGTAATTGTGAAGGAAAAAAGTCAGAATTGCGGCATATAATCCCATAATTGCGAGAAAAAAGTCAGAATTGCAGGAAATAAACTCGTAATTGTGAAGGGAAAAAAGTCAGAATCGCGGCACATAATCCCATAATTGCGAGAAAAAAGTCAGAATTGCAGGATTTAAATTCGTAATTGTGAAGGAAAAAAGTCAGAATTGCGGCATATAATCCCATAATTGCGAGAAAAAAAGTCAGAATTGCAGGATATAAACTCGTAATTGTGAAGGAAAAAAGTCAGAATTGCAGGATATAAACTCGTAATTGTGAAGGAAAAAAGTCAGAATCGCGGCACATAATCCCATAATTGCGAGAAAAAAGTCAGAATTGCAGGATTTAAATTCGTAATTGTGAAGGAAAAAAGTCAGAATTGCGGCATATAATCCCATAATTGCGAGAAAAAAGTCAGAATGGCAGGATATAAACTCGTAATTGCAGGATATAAACTCGTTATTGTGAAGGAAAAAAGTCAGAATTGCGGCATATAATCCCATAATTGCGAGAAAAAAGTCAGAATTGCAGGATATAAACTCGTAATTGCAGGATATAAACTCGTAATTGTGAAGGAAAAAAGTCAGAATTGCAGGATATAAACTCGTAATTGTGAAGGAAAAAAGTCAGAATTGCGGCATATAATCCCATAATTGCGAGAAAAAAAGTCAGAATGGCAGGATATAAACTCGTAATTGCGGCATATAAACTTTTGTGCTGTATTTGGTTACTGTATTATTTCTGGTTCAAAAGGTAGCAAAAAATAACACTTTAAAATCTAAAGTGTTCATGTGATTTTATACATTGTTGTAAAAAATTAATGAATGCATAATAATCGTGAAACCGTGATTATTTCTCAGACTATAATCATACCAACAAAATCTATAATCGTTGCATCCCTAGATATAAACTCGTAATTGCAAAGGAAAAAAGTCAGAATTGCAGGATATAAACTTGTAATTGCGGGATATAAACTCATAATTGCGAGAAGTCAGAATTGCTGAATTTTACTTAATATCTCACATTGTGAGGGGAGAAAAAGTCGCAATTGTCATTTACATTTTTTTTATTACGTGGTGAAAACAAGCTTCCATACAATTAATCTGTGCATTTTTCATTTAATAAAAAGAAAAGGAAAAAGTTTGACCTTGTAACGGTTGAGAACGTAAAGTAGGCAAAATCTTCAAGCTACTTGTTAGTTATTCTTGTCACTAGTGGCTGATTGGTTACGGATTTTTTTGATGGCCAATATACAGCTCTGGAAAAAATTAAGAGACCACTTAACTTTTTCCAGGGCTGTATATCACATCACATTTAACCTAAAGATGGTAAATAACGATTCCTGCAATGAAATAAATATATTTTATTTTACACAATATATACTACTCTAAAATTGTGGAACAAATAAACAGATTTATACTTTAGAAAGCAACTTCTTGGTTCTTTAATTCGCAAATAAAGAAATTATTAAAAAACATGCACATAAAGCAAACACTTTTTTTTTGCACACTCAATAATTTTTTTATTATATTAAGGAGTTTCACAAAACTGAAATGTTGTTTTCTCTTGTTGTCTAGGATATAAACTCGTTATTGTGAAGGAAAAAAGTCAGAATTGCGGCATATAATCCCATAATTGCGAGAAAAAAGTCAGAATTGCAGGATATAAACTCATAATTGCAGGATATAAACTCGTTATTGTGAAGACAAAACTGAAATGTTGTTTTCTCTTGTTGTCTAGTAACAGACAAGAGACGCCAAAAACTCCCACCACCCCAGTCACCCCAAAATTCACCTCCTTCCCACCTGCACCCGTCACAACGGACAGCGTGCGCACTAAATGCAGAGAGCTGCTGGTGGCAGCCCTACAGACTGATGGTAAGCCCTGAACAAATTAAGCTGTGGAAGTAACTGCACTGTAAAATGCACTAAATAAAACAAGTTAATTTTACTCAAATATATTTACTCCGGTTTATTGCACTTAATTGAACAAAATTACATGAACTAAAACGGAAATTAAGGGAACTAACATGTTGAAATTAAGTGTTATAACATTTATTTTTGTAAAAGTGACTATAGGGAGATATCTGGTAATGTTTTCTTTTCATGTTGGGATTTTAAATTAAAGTTAAACTATTTGAATGTAATAGTTTTACTAAATTCAGGTAATTTTTAGCTACACAGTGTATTTGAATAGAGTTTATAGTTATTTAATATTTAGAAATATAAATATTTTTGGTGAAATTAAATAAAGCATTTTTTTACTTTTTTTTTTTACCTTTTTTTAATATTGTTAAATATTGGTTTTGACTAGACTGGTACAAGACATCAAATGATTCGAGTTAACGCAACTCATTGGGTGGGTCTCACTGTGTGAATGAAGTACTTTAACTTTATATATAATTTATATGTAATTTT
Organism: Gobio gobio; assembly: GCF_949357685.1. Lineage (NCBI taxonomy): Eukaryota > Metazoa > Chordata > Actinopteri > Cypriniformes > Gobionidae > Gobio > Gobio gobio. The sequence continues at coordinate 31,246,030 of NC_137117.1, read as the reverse complement.
ACGTGTTAAATGTTTAAGGCCTGGTTTCACTGACTGGTGAGTTACTGGTGTGCATCTTGAGACAAAACAATAGCATATTTTATTATGTCAGTGCAAGTTGCTTTCAGTTAAAGCAGCTCAAACATGCATTTTAGTCTGGGACTAGGCTTAAGCCTTGTCTGTGAAACTAGGGGCAAGTGTATTTAGTGACATTATTGGAACATGCGTTGGAAAAAAAATGGTGTAATATTATAATAATTTGAAGGCTTTTTTTTTTTTTTTTTTTGTGCCCTTATTAGGCGTTTTCGAATATTACCGTTTTGTAGTGTGTGATAAAGCTGTTTGTGAATCTAAAAGATCTGCAAAGTTTTAAAGATCAACAAATAAAGTTGCACAACAAATCAAGTTATTGTCTTGATTGATTCGGTACTGGTGAAACGATTCATAAGCAGTTCCCATCTCACCGCCTGTTACACACCTAAGTAACACATTTGCATAATGCTAGCCTATATTCTTCATTGGCTGTTCGTGAACGATGTCTAAATTGACCCACCCTCAAAAACTGAGACCTGGAAGAGTTAGTTTGTGTTGTCGACATGTCGAGAAGACGCTGTTTTTAGAGCTGTGAATCCACTTTGCTGCACTTCAAAAGGATGAGGACTCGTGCTGGAATTGATACGGACAAACCGACGCCACCGTTACCATTTGTATCACTGTGTACCAGGCGCTGAGGAAGCCTCTGGAGCTAAAATTCCTAATAGGTGTTTCTTTTCTGACACGCACGCAAGAGGTAGACCAATCGTAACAGACTGGGCCATCTGACTATTCAGGGTAGACCAATCACAACAGACTGGGCAATCTGAACAGTCACAGCAGGGTAGGTTCACGAAAAGGAGGGATTTAGAGAAACTGAATCTTTGAACGAACCGTTTTCAGACTCTTTGAGAAATGAAGTAATGCTTCAATGTATATTATGAGAAAATGAAAGTTTTTTGACCTTAGATGCATGTAAATCTATTGGAGGAGCCCTCCAAAACAAAATTAGGAACAGTTTAAACGGCATAATAGGGGCATGTTAAGCATAAACTGTTACATGTTACATTTAAGGAAATTATTCTTTGTATATATTTCTCAGGTGATCACAAGACAATCGGAGCAGACTGTGAACACTTGGCAGCACAGATTGAAGATTATATCCTTCTCGTGACCAAAATTAGTTGGTAAAACAGTAATGTTGTGAAATATATATTTTTTATTATTTGAATATATTTTTGCAAACCATTTAGAAACCATGATTTGTTTTTGATGAATATAATGTTCTAAAAGAGCAGCATTTATTGTAACAAAAAAGTATTTACAGTCACTTTTGAAAAATGTGTCCTTTCTGAATAAAAGTATCCAATTCTTTCAAAAACAAAGGCAGTGTATGAAATGTTGGTGATTAATTTTTTCTAGCAAAAATGTATTTTGAATCCACATAAAACTGAATGGATGAATATACATTTTGCCTGCAAATTGTGTAGTTACATCTACCAGCAGGGGTCGTGAGAATCAGCCAAACCTTGACCTATTACCTCAATGTTTTGATAGCGCCACAGTGTTTACACTTTTCATTGAAATCCGCCAACAAATGGTTTACTTACAGTAGCCTCTCTGCACATTAAACTGCGAGAGGAGAATGTCAAATAATGACTTTGTGCTTCCTTGACTGGACTTCATGGCACACGTATCTACCAGGAGTTCAAATCCACTGACATAAAGTACAAGACCAGACTGAGGAGTCGCATTTCCAACCTCAAGGACCAGAAAAACCCAGACTTACGCCGGAACGTCTTGTGTGGCAACATCTCGCCAGACCGCATCGCCAGTATGACCGCAGAGGTACGTTTGGATTGAGAAGTGTTAAAGTCATCATGAGATTAAAATGACAAGTCTTATTTGTTGTGGAATATTGCGGTATGCATCATGACGTGTTAACTGCCGTGAGGGCGGGACATTTTGTTCTTGTTCAAGAAGCCGTTTCACTCTAATATACGTCACAATAGAGAAGAAAAGACCATCGCAAAACCATTTAAGTTCTAGTTAACTGCAGTTTCTTGGCACGATGTGAAGCGTGTTTGTCTTAATTGCGTGTTTGGCAGGAGATGGCAAGCGCAGAGCTGAAAGAGATCAGGAAAGCGCTGACCAAGGAGTCCATTCGAGAGCATCAGCTCTCCAAAGTGGGCGGCACGGAGACCGACATGTTCATCTGTGGAAAATGCAGGGGCAAGAACTGCACTTACACTCAGGTATGCCGTTACAACATCTCACCAGCGTTTAGGACCGTTTCATAACCAGAAGTGTTTATACTTGCCATGATTATTAAAACAACTATCAATCTGAGCGACACAGCAGTAGGTTACACAAGTATTTGTACACTTAAGCCACGCTTTAAAAAAGAAAACGGGGGCGGCTCAAGTTTCTGAAACACAAACAGCCCCACATTTCTGTGCCCGGAGCAAATTCGCACAAGTCTTTGATCCGTTTGCTCGTCTGAAAGGAAGTTTGCAAGTGGGCTAAAGCTGCATTGAAGCATGAAACAAGCAGGAATGCAGTATGCAATCTCTCCCCGCAGGTCCAGACACGCAGCGCAGATGAACCCATGACCACCTTCGTGCTGTGCAACGAGTGTGGAAACCGGTGGAAGGTAAGAATCTCCCTACACGTCTGGCAGTGCAAAAGCCATTGGTTGACTGATCCATTATGTGACTACCACACGGTGGCAGTATTTACTCACTGTAGTGTAACCTCTCAACGGTACTTCATTCAAAGTTTACAAGCATAAATTGACTATATACAATAACAAATTCAAAGGAGTAGTTCACTTTAAAATGAAAATTACCCCATGATTTACTCATCCTCAAGCCATCCTAGGTGTATTTGACATTCTTCTTTCTGATGAACACAGAGTTATAATAATAATATTTAACACTTCTGGCAGACCGCCTTCCGTATTCAACTTGCACAGAAAGCGTAACTGGCGTCAATTTTAAATATGGATATTTTTTGTACAAAACCCCGTCGATTCGCTTCAGAAGGCCTTTATTAATCCCCAAAGTCGTGTGGAGTACGTTTATTATGGATGGATGTGCTTTTTTGAGCTTCAAACTCAATGGACCCATTCACTGCCATTGTAAAGCTTGGAAGCATCAGGATATTTATTAATATAACTTTGATTGTGTTCATCCGAAAGAAGGAGGTCATCTTAAGGGTGAGTAAATCATGGGGTAATTTAAATTTTAAAGTAAACTACTCCTTTAAGGAGGTTTATATTTAAAACAAGTAGAAAAATTACAGTGGAACAATATAAAATATATAGAGGAGACCGGGGTTAGTTGTCACAAGGTTTATATTTCAGTAAAATTACACAGCTGGTGTTCCCTAGCAGATGTCAGTTTAAACACGTCCATTTTATTTAAAATAAATATATTTTTTAGATTTAATATTTTATGTACAAAAATGTTTTTAAATTAAAATGTTATCAATTTTGCTAGAGCTGATGAGAACACAAATAAACTATATAATAAAAGAAAATTAAAGGTTGAACCGTGTTCTTGTTTTTTCATAAATTACACATTTTTAGACCAAAATAATAATTTTATACTTTTTTTTTTCTTGTTACATTTTACATGTTTCATGACTAGTTTTGTCTTTAAAAATATTGGTAGACTCACATTGGGGCATGTGTTCACAAAAAGGCAGTGTGTGTTAAATCAGCTTTTTGTTAGGATTTCAAGGTGTATCTGTCTATAGTCAAGTCAAGTCAACTTTATTTATATAGCGCTTTTAACAATGCAGATTGTTTCAAAGCAGTTTCACAGTGTTCAACAGGAAAATAATGCAGCATCATTTTATTCAGCCGTCTAGCCATTCTGGAGAAAACGGTGATGTCATCAGTTCATTATCACACAGTGACAGTGTGGGCTTTAGCTCAGTAATTAGATCAGTAATTTAGTTTATATGGTTAATTTAGTTTAATAATTAGATTTATTTTGATATTTAGTTGAAAAATTTAGTGTCCAGAAATTGTAATACAGTGTAATACAGAAATTGTACCAAAAAAAACCCCTTTATTTAAAGGTACACTATGTAACTTCTGGCCCTCTAGCGGTTAAACAAAACTGCATGCATTTTGCGGAAGAACATTGGTTTGGTTATGCTTCGGCTCTGTGTGGATGAATATGGTTACCCTACTGCTTATAAAACATTCACTACTAGGCTTAAGAGAGAGAATCTCAAATTGGAAATAATCTCAAACTGACTAGCTGAAGATGTTACTCTTGCTATACCCATTAATATACAGTTTGTGGTACTTTTTTTTTCAATGAACTTTAAGAGAGGCAATTTATCTGTTCCATAAAATGCCATACCTAAAATGGCATCTCCATTTATTTATTTTTTTTTAAAACAGTTGATACCCCGGAAGATCTAGATTTAGGGCCCTATTTGAATTAGCCTGGCTCCGCCCTCCTACGTACTTCCGCTCAATTTTCATTTTCCTTCAGTACTCCATCTGGGACTGCGGTATATTCGTAGGTTTTCTCCGAACAAATTTTTACAGGTCCAATCAGCGAACAGAGGGAGTGGCTGAGAACGATGACGTTGATGTCGTGCGCTAGTTTGAGTTGTAGTCCAGTAATGGCGGCGGAGAAAAGATGCGAGCGCACCGCTGGCGAATATCCAGAAGTTAAAGCCGGAGCAAGAACAAACTTTGCTGAGTTTTGTTGGTGGTCATGATGTTGTGTCCCGGGAAAAGTGTGATTTTCCAGCTCGCTCAGTTAGTGGTGAAGGAGTTGGCTGAAGCCCCGGTAATTGTTTCTCGTGCGGTTGGAAGGTATTGTCATCATTTACAGGGGCTAGTCAGTGATTGTCGTCCATCTCCCACCACCCGCGTAAAAATCTCTGGCCGAATTACCTACTGTTTTAGATAAACACCAAGGTCGTGTGGTAATTTAATTGCTGTCCGAATCCACATCTCTGAGTTTTCAAGAATAAATAACTTCAAAATTCACTGTTTCTATCCTTTTTGACCACTGCAGAGCACTGTGCGGTTGCGCTTCGCTGTAATTTGGATGAATTTCTTGACTTGTATTTCTTTAAATGCTGGCAAGTATTTTCAAGAGCAATATACTGTATTTCATCACCACTCAAAAAATTAAAGGAAGAAAAGCACGTAAACATTTGAATTGGTCCGTTATTTACGGCAGCATTTATTCTTATCATACCAAGCATATGATATTTTATTTACAGTATACAATCATGTTATGGACCACATGAGCAGCGCATTCCCGATCACACAACTCTCCCCTCCACCATGAATAAATCACAATCCGAATGCACAAGGTTTTAACACTGATGACATAAGTCACGACCAAACGTTAGCGATTGGTTATGGCAGATCCAGAGTGACTCTTGGCAGATCCAATTGTTTTAAAATTCAACAGAGTACCCGCCTTATAGGAAGTAAACACTTGTCAATGGAGAGTGGCCAGACTCTCTGTACAAATGAAATGTAAGAGAGTCTGGTAGGACCAGGCTATATTTGAATAAACTAAGCACATGGTCTAAAGCGCATGGCGCAGGTGCACTTAGGGCATGTCCGAATCTACTTTTTGTAGTTTTAACGATGGGAAAAATGATCGGCGGCCTAAAAATGGTCTAAAAGGGTTGTCTCTAGTCTCTTAATGAGTCATGGGTGTGTTTTGGGCATAATGTTCAATAAACCAATCAGAGTCTCATCTCCCATTAACTTTAAAAGCCAGTTGCGAGCGGAAAAACAGAACTCTTCTCCAGAGAGGAATCCTTTAATTTTTCATATTTAAACATTTTTGTGTGCTGCTGCTCCGCCTTGTGTGTGTGTGTTAAGCAGAGTGTACGCACTGTGGACCTGCCTATAGACAAATATTACTAACGTGCTCTTAAAAAAACAAAACAAAAAAAAAAACAGTCGATTTCAGTTGCCTCAAAATTGCAATGCGCCAACAATGTGCCTGAACACACCTCGTTTTACCTCATTTTTGCTAGTTTCAGCCCAACACAGTTATCATTTTACAGTTATCATTTTCACCAGGGGCGTGCTGGGCTGAAACTAGCAAAAAACATTTGCGTCACGCCTGGTGTCGGATTGCGGGTGTATGATAGGGCCCGAAACACGACATCGTCATCGTTCTCAGCCACTCCCTCTGTTCGCTGATTGGACCGGTTAAAATTTGACCGGAGAAAAACAGAGAATATACCGCAAACCCAGACTGAGTACTGAAGGAAAATGAAAATTGAGCGGAAGTGTGTAGGAGGGCGGAGCCAGGCTAGCAAAAACAATCCCAACAGGTCAAAAATATAAAATCTTACCAAAATGAACCAGAGTAATACAAAAAACACATGCTGGAAAAAGATGATTTTATGTATTGACTTAAATTTAGTTAATTTCATAGTGTACCTTTTAAAACAATAAACCTACACTGAGGGACCGTTTACACATCACCGTTTTCAACCAAAAAATGGAAAACTTTGTTTTGGCCATTCATTTACACAACATTGGCATTTTGGGGGGCCTAAAAACGGGTTTCAAAGTCCAAGTTTTTGAAAACAATACCATTTTATAGTCTCTGTGTTGACTACAAAAACGTTAATTATTGTCTTCTGTTTTCTCTTTTCATAGTTTTGTTGAAGACTAAAGTGAGCAGGATTCTTCATATGAAGATTTGACCTGAATTCATAGTGAAAGGAACAATTTTTTTTTTTCTTTTGAGAAAAAAAAAAAATCTGATGTCTTTTTTTTTATACATTCATTTTCATGGCTTTGTAATTTATGAGTGTTGCTACTTCAAAAACCTGTTCTGTATTTTTTTTTTACTGGTGTAATATCATTGCCTTTCATGCACTGCCGATAACTTAGACTTAGTAAGTCAGCTGGCTTGTTCATTCTTGCTTTGCCTTTTGATATAGCGCTTGTGCCTTTTTGCTCTGAGTGCCAAGTAATTGCTGAAAGAATTTGTACACATTCATACTATTTTCTTGTTTTGTTTGTTTGTTTTGAACGTGTGCTTTTCATATGTATATGCAGTTTATGCACTTCGCAAATGATTTATTTAAACAAATCTTTAATGGTTGGTTGCTTTTCCAGAGTTTAGGAAGTCTTAAAGGATTACGGTTAATATTTGAGTCTTAATGTAGGCGGTAGTTTGCTTCTTGTAGACAGCCAGACAAAGAGAAAAACAGAATGTGGTACATGATTGAAGGTTCATATGTATTATATGAATAATTGGACTGTTTTGTCTCAGTAAATTTGACTAGAAATATTTTGTGGTTTGAGTGTTTTCATTTTTTATTTTTTACTTCATCCCTCCAGACCCACTTGTATGACAAATAGACATTTTGAAGAATGTTCCATACAGGGAACAGCAACAGTCTGTCAAACTTGATTGTACACAGTATTTTTAATTCACAAGTCATATGATAGCTTTAGGTGCGGAATAGACTGACATTTAGTAATTACTTTCTTAAAATTTGCTCCTCCGAAAATGTACAATGGCATTCAGAAGTTTGGGGTCAGTAAGATATATTTGTAATGTTTGTGAAAAATCTCATATACTCACCAAAGCATTTATTTGATCAAAATTACAGTAAAAACTAAAGTACTATTGTGAAATATAATTCCAAATTATGATTACTGTTTTCTATTTAAATATCTAGTTCAGTCATGAAACTCTTGAGGGCGCAGGTTGATGGGTCCTTTACATGCAGTCTGCTAGCAATCACATCATTACCACATGGCATGAGTTGATTGGCCTCTGCTCATCCTGCAGCCAATGAGATTGCTTGATCAACATTTAACAGTTAGTTCCTCTGAAACTCTCCACCTCCCCAGCTCCACCTGCCTAGATCTGCTACTGGATTGATGTATGTCTATTTATGCAGGTACAGCAGATCTTACATGCTCACAGAAGCGAGTACTATAATCAATTACAAGTCCAGCTGCGTGGCAGATCTAAACTGCCAAGACCAAATACATTTACATTGCCATATTCAACAACTAAAAATAACTAAATACTAACAGAAAAGCTTTTAATTGATTGCAATTTTTTTTTGTGTATCATTTATAAATCTATTTACGCTCAATTTTGACTTAAAGGGGCACTTCAGCGCTGGGAAGATGAATGTGTATTTAAAATGTGTCATTTATGTAGTAAAAATGTGAAATAATTTTTTTATTTGGTGCCTTCTAGACTGAGAAATGACCCAGAATGCACTTGCTTCGCTGCCCTATGAGGCCACTCCCTACACCGCCCCCAACGCCGTTTTGATCTTTGTAATAATACAAACATTTTGTTCAGTTAGAGAATTGACACTACAATTAAAAACTGAACGTGTATTTTCAATAAAGTGTGAGTGAGCCGAACGAAAGTCACAAGACAAACGCAGCAGGAGTCAGATTTTTATTCAGCACGAGAGCGAAGTAAGAGCTGAGGTAAGCGCGACAGTCATTCTCATCGCGTTTTCTGATCGCATATATGTAAAGCTAAACTTTCATAGGAATTTGTTGAAAAGTTGAAACACTCTTGCTCTGCACCGCTCCGTTATGAATGCCCGAGGCCGAGCCGAGCGCATTTACATTCTGAGAGTGAGATCTCTCCCCTGTGGGCGGGTTGAAAACATGCGGAACAGCTCCCTCTACTGGCTGTAGTTTTTAGCCTCTGGCGGGAAAGTATCATAATTCAAATGTACTACGAGGTTTCTACTGATACAAAGCTTAATGCTAAATCACTGAAGTGACCCTTTAATGCATCCTTGTTGAATAAAAGTATGAATTTCTAGTAGGGATTTCAATGGTATTTAAAGGGTTAGTTCACCCCAAAATCAAAATGCTGGCTTTATTTACTCACCCTCATGTCATTCCAAACATCTTCAGAACACAAATGAAGATATTTTTGATGAAATCCGAGAGCTCTCTGACCCCTCAACAGACAGCCATTTAATGAAACCTTTCAAGGTTCAGAAAGGTAGTAAAGACATCATTAAAATAGTCCATGTGACTACAGTGGTTCAACCTTAAAGGTGCGATGTAGGACTAACAGCTAGTGGTCGAAATTGCTCCCCAGACTCGACACACGGGTTGCCAGTTTGAGGACACGTGAGCGCAATTGACAATGAAAGCCACACTGTAAGTTGATGATTAATTCATGTTTTAATATGCTGTCCTACATAGAGATTTTTAGATTGATGCCGAGGCTTTTTAGGTCGGATAGAATCTGCAATATCTAACTCAGTTTGTTTTCCACCAACTGGCAACCTGTGGTGTCGAAACACTATTGGGTAAATTGGCAACGTGTGTTATCGCACAGACCAAAACAAAAACAATCCGACACGGAATGCGCACTTCAAAGTAGAATAACTGGCTTTTCGGAGAAACAAGTATAGGTGAATTTAGAATGTTTTCTAAATATCTGCAAGCATAATATGGTATTTTTATGCTTTAGTAAAGTGAAAAACTTGCATACAGCACCTTTAATGTTATGAAGCGACGATAATACTTTTGTAATAAATTAAACATTGAAATAAAAAAATTAAAAACACTTTATTAAACAATTTATTCTCTTCTGTGGCAGCTTTGACGCTGTTCATGTATTAAACAGTGCAGCGCTTCCAGGTTCTACATCAGAATGTCGGCTCAGTATTCAAAGACTTACACGGAGGGGAAGAAATTATTGAATAAAGTCTCTTTTTCTCAACCCTTCATAATCTAAAGGTTGAAGCTCTGTAGTCACATGGACTGTTTTAACGAGGTCTTTGCTACCTTTCTGGGCCATGCAAGTGGTAATGGTGTTGCTGCTATGGGCTCGTCAGAACGCTCACAGATTTCATTAAAAATATCTTAATTTGTGTTCTAAAGATGAATGAAGGTCTTACAGGTTTGCAAAGGACATGAGGGTGAGTGAGACCTGAGTGGCTCAATAGCCCTCATCTGCATCGACTATATTATTGTATGGAAAAAACTGTATGGAATGTTTTCCACAGGAAAAAAAACAATTATCAAATAGCCACATTTTTAAAAAAAAAACATGAAGGTGAGTAAATAAATTTTAAGGTATTGTATATTTAGTTATTTTGTATATCCGTCTGCTGCTGCTTTTTATTGTGCTTCAGATGTTTTCCACTAGAGGGAGCAGTCAGCCAATCCTCAGAGCAAACGCTGAACATTTGTGTTCCGCTGAATAGGATAGAACTGAGAATAGAGAATAGAACTGACCCTTTGTGACTTGCATAAGACACAGCTGGTGAAATATGTCTGGCCTTTGCCCGAGCAGTAATTTGCTAGGAGCTGTCACAACATTTCTTAATTATGTTGACCAAAAATAAATGCTGTCAGATCTGCTTTTGAACTGAGGGGATCATGAAGGTGTTCCTAAATAACAGCACATGTGTTTAGTACCTGCCAGATCATTAAGACAACAATGCTTTGAACGTGACGGGTTTGAGAGAATCTCCCAAGCAACCGTCTCCATTGAGTCTCCACAGAGGCGTTTGAGGGACAAAATAGCCCCTAGTCGTGGGGGAATTAAAGGGTCACTAAGCAAGCATTTTGATCTGCTGATTTCTAATGAATGGCTGGGTTATTTAAAATGCTCAGTGTTTGGAGGAAGTTTCCAGGCCTTTCAAGGGATGTACTGTAAAACCCAGCCTCAGGTGAAGATTGGAACATGTAGACTACGTGAAAAATGAGTTGTTCTGAAACACTGATTTCAGTCTCCATATACAAATGTAAACACATTCATTCACGCTGCACAAAGGCTTTTCTTACTGAGTATTTTTGTCTTATTTCAAGTACAAATATAAACAAATTTTTATCTAAAGTAAGCGCATTTTACTTAAAACAAGTCAAATTATCTGCCAGTGGGGTAAGAAAAATAATCCTAATGCCAAATTATTTTTCTTACCCCACTGGCAGATAATTAGCAAAATATGGTATCTTAAGAATCTTTAGATATTTTGACGAAACAACAAGACGAAAATACAAAGTGAGAAAAGCATTCTTTGCAGTGCAGGAACATTCATTCATTGCGCATATTTCATCATGAGGACACCGTCAAAGTGACTAAAATGGCATGTCCTTTTATATAGGATCTTGACGTTCACTTGATAAACCTCTAGAAGTAACCTAATAATTAGAATTTCCTTTAGGATTTCCAGTGGTTGGATGCATTAATGACACCCATATTCCCATCATCACACTTTCTGAAAACGGATTAGCCTCAGATGGATGGGTAGTCTGAGGTATAGCTGTTAATTGAACACAATTTTATGGTCATCTTTATTTCCTACAAAAACTTTAATATTAATATTCTTCCTCATCTCTTCGTCATCTGTCAGTGGTGCTGGTGTTTTGCGAGCCATGCCTTCATGCTGTTGGCTGGCTTGAGACGTCAAATGTTAATTTCATAGTCGTGGTGTACGCGCTTAACTCAGAGTCCGTCTACTCAGATTTGATTTAACTAATTCAATTCAGCTGTTCTTAAACCCAAAACTCAGAGTTTCCCATCTCAGGGTAAGTTCAAGTTTTAACTCAGAGTTGGTTGAGCCTCCTTGACCCCTGGAAGAGCTAGTTTGTGTTGTCGACATGTCGAGAAGATGCTGTTTTCAGAACTGCGAATCCACTTTGCTTCACTTCAAAAGGATGAGGACTCTCGCTGGAATTGATATGGAAAAACCGACGCCAACATTACCATTCGCATCACTGTGTACCAAGCGCTGAGGAAGCCTCTGGAGCTATAATTCATATATGGTAATAGGTGTTTCTTTTCTGACCAATCGTAACAGACTGGGCTGTCTGACCAATCAGAGTTGACCAATCATAACAGACATGGGCCGTCTGACCAATCAAAGAAGAGGAAGCTCTCAGAAAGGAGTGGTTTAGAGAGACTGAATCTTCAAACAAACTGTTTTCCGACTCTGAAAAAAGAGGTGATGCTTATGAGAAAATGTACGAAACCTCCAAAACAAAATAAAGATCCTGCACGTTAAAAAATGATAAATAAAACCCCTGGATGTATGGAAACACATATCATTTACAATAATGTAAATATATTTAACATTTTCATTTCGTGTCAACTTTAAGTACACCGAGAGCGAGTTTCTCACTTATTGGCCTAAAGGGTCTGTTACCATCTTTTATCATGTAGCTTATCGGTTTAAATGAGAGTAACTCTTCAGGAAACAATCATCTCTGTCCAGATGACACATCACTCTTTTTATCACGGCCAGATTCTTGTTAGAATGGCAGCGTGAACTGAGCCTCATGTTCAACTCCAGGAATGTTTGTGGAACTTGAAGGGGGAGGAAAACATGTCTCTGTATTGGTATTTCCGTCTCGCATTTTTAGCCATTTGTTTTTTCCTTCTTCATACATTCAAACTTTTATGCAACGCAGATGTTTGAACAGTGCTGATATATGTGCATGAAGCTGTTCGCCGTTTCTGTCAGCGGTCACCTACACGGCAGAGTGTGTAGAGCCGCCTGACTGCTGTCCGTGTTTGTTTTGGCAATATTACAATATTTCCATACATGCTCTCAGCAGCGATGGCAAAGAAGAACGATAAAGCCCGAGAAAATCCCTGAGCATTTAAGGATACTCACTTGGCATTAGATACTGTATGGAGTCACAGTTAGTCCAGAGTTGAAAGGATCAAGTCAACACAATAATGAGACATGTGACATGTATAACCAACTGATATTAAGGAGTCAACGTGAGGAAAGACACTCAGCATTTTCATCGTCTAGAGCTCTTTATGCTATACAAAAAATCCACAAATGCTTCTTGCATCCCAACTTCCTTAAAGTAAAACCAGATGTGCGGAAGGGGGTCAAGTTAAGTATAAATGCTATTTAGAGGGATACAATAGATCATATTAGTTTCAATGGGCTTTTCACATGATTCTGCACCCTGGGTTGGTGTTATTCTATTCCATATTTCACAATATTCGTATACTTGACTGGGTTAGTGATTATAGAATTTGTAAATCATGGGTTAAAGTAATAATTGGTTGTCCATCTGTGGGAAATGTTGCCATGTAAATTGTCTTAAATTAGGGCTCAAAGATATCGACCACTAGTACTTTGTGATACAATATTGTCACATTATCATGCAGTTTAGTAAGCTTTCATCCTGGCATAATTTTTGTTGTGGTCCTGTTATGATAATACGAAGCCCATAAAGCAAGGGTGCCCAATCCTGTTCCTGGAGATCTACCTTTCTGCAGATTTCAGTTGCAACCCTGATCAAACACAACTGAACCAGCTCATTAAGATCTCCCGAAGCACTTGATAATTACAGACAGGTGTGTTGGAGCTGAACTCTGCAGGTAGGTAGATCTCAAGGAACAGGATTGGGCAACCCTGCCCTGCCCTAAAGGGATGTGGTGAAGGGGGGAAAAATGAGAGAGAATCTTTGCGTTAATTTGCAAAATATTTGTGTTCCCACAAGAAATGTTACATTCGAGGTTAGACTTCATTTTAAGGTGACATATTTACCTTGTACTTACTCAAATAAGTACGGAGTAATATTAATTAACTACATGTACTTACTATAGCATAATTTACTGTTACTATAGTAAGCACTTTAGTAAGATAGTGGAGCGATCTTCCCAACGCCATCCGAGACGCAGAATCATTGACAACATTCAAAAGTCAACTAAAAACTCAGCTCTTCCGTGAGCACTTAACCTCATAAAAAAATAATAATAATAAAAAAAAACTTTATTTTCCTCTTTTTCCCTCCCTACTCTAGCCTGTGCTACACTGAGCAATGTACATGGTCTCAGTATTTCAGGCACTTTTTGCACTTACTCGACTCTTCATGACCATGATCGCTTCGTGTACCCCCAAGTTGTAAGCCGCTTTGGATAAAAGCGTCTGCTAAATGCATAAATGTAAATGTAAGTAGGCTACATGTAGTAACTGCGTCACCTCAAAATATAGTGTTACCAAATATTGAGATTTTTTCATCCCATCTCATTTTTGCTCCGTGTGATAATGAGTCTTACATTTAAAATTTAACTGTAGGTTATGATTGAATTAAATAATATAAATATTGAATAACTGGAAGTATTCAGTAATATTGTAAAATGCAATATTGTGAGAAATATAAAACCACAATAGGCTATATTGTGGCCCTGATCCGTCGAGGCATGGACTAAGTGACTAAGGTCTATACTTTGAACTGAAGTTGGCACTTAGTGTTTTCTTCCCTATTGTGGAGTATATCCAGTATTTAACGTTTTGCTGAATTGGTGGCTAATTTATACGTATTCATATGATCTCATTTGTACGTTTTCGTACGATGTTTAAAGGAACACTCCGACTTTTTGGGACTTTAGCTTATTCACCATATCCCCCAGATTTAGATAAGTTCATACATACCATTCTCATCTCCGTGCGTGCCATAACTCTGTCTGTGACGCACCCACCGCTAGCATAGCTTAGCACAAAGACTGGAGGTAAATGGCTACTGCTCAATAAGTGACAAAATAACGCCAACATTTTCCTGTTTACATGTTGTGATGTGTATAGTTACATCGTGTACTAAGACTGAAAATGAAAAGCTGACATTTTCTAGATCGATATGGCCATTTACCTCCAGTCTTTGTGCTAAGCTAGGCTAGCGGTGGGTGCGTCAGACAGAGTTATGGCACGCACGGAGATGAGAATGGTATGGACTTATCTAACTCTGGGGGATACGGTGAATAAGCTAAAGTCACAAAAAGTCAGCATGTTCCTTTAAACCTCAGTGACAGGTAGGTTTAGTGAGATTTGTTTGAAAATTGTATGTTTTTTTATTAATCAAATCGTACAAATTCATACAAAATTGCCACCTCGTAAAATACTTGCGTTTTCCTGTGAGATCGGGTTGGTACAGCCAATTGAAATAGCTTCTCGAACAAGAAAAAAATTTGTATGCGACTTGATTTTGTCCATGGGGAATTGATTGGATCATTGTGGTTTGCTATTGCTGTGATGTCATGTGAGTGACAGGTCGTCCCGCCCTCAAGGCAGTAAACGCGTCATCAGAGAAGACAAGAGATGAGGGGAAGTTCTTTTGATTAACAATTACGAGGGCATATGAATTAAACAAAGAATAAATGATGTGCACGGATAAATAATTTGTAATAAATACTGCAATATTCTGTAAAAAATAGGAATAGTCAATTTAGATTTTTATAGTGACTTTAAGCAGTTAAGGGTTCAGTACAGTTTGAAAAGCCCTTCTGGAGGCTGCAGTAAAATCAAATCTCTTGGCAAGCTGTAAATGAATAATAACACAAACATCTTTATTATTATTATTATTATTATTATAGTCATATCTTCTCTTTAAAAAAACATTCAAAAAAAAAAAACAAATTCTGCAACCAAGTAAAAGGTTCGGGAATATTACAGATGGGTTCTTGATTAAATCATCTCCGGCAATGAGCTGGCCTGGGTTAAAAGGGACCTCAAGCCGGCCCCAACCACAACCTGAAGAGGGCGTCCTGCTATGGCACCCAAGGGCGAGGGGAGGTTACACAGTAATGGTCACAGACTTTGGGAAACAAAAATTGGTCCATAAATCCATAAACATACTCTTTAAACATAACTTGATTTATTTTAATACAAAATATAATGCTAATGTCAATAAATAAGTGTCCATAGAAGTCCATGAGTCAGGGACCGATCTCACTGCTGTATGTCATGGCACTGCAAATCTCGTGAGAATACACGACAAAGAGAAAATCTCACAGAGCGACTGGAGAGAACATATGAAAGAGTGAGGGAAGGCCAATGAGATGGCAAGACCTTGAGGCTAGCATGTGAGGTGACATCAAAAACAAAACATATTGTAACAAAGACCGGCGTGCCCATTTGATGATGGCGTAATGCAGATGACGGAAACGCATCAGTTATTGACAGACTCACTCCTCCGCACAAATGTCCTCAGCTTGAGACTGTTAGAAGGCTAGATTATTTTTGGCACCTTAAAGAAATGTATGTAAACATAAGCAGCTCTAGGTCACAGTCCCTGTCTCCAATCAAATACAAGGTTGTGAAAGTCTGTCTGTTCTGTGCAGCTGTTGAAAGAGCACGAGGACGAGCGATACAACAAATTCAAACACTATTATTATGATTAACAAAGCATGTGTTGCAATGCATTCATTTAATTGTGCTGCTCATTTCCCCTATTTTTGCATTTACAGTAAAAAAAAAAAAGAAAAATAAAGATTTACTTTGTCTTTGAATTACATCCATTCGGACTACACAGTTTTAACATAAACTAACACACTTAAATGTGACGCATATTTGTCAACATTTAAGCAACAGGTAAGTACTAATAAACTGAATGTGATTTAAATACACAATAACCAGGTTTACACATCAACAAATCAGTTTGTTTCAATCTGACACATTTTAATTCATTGAATATCGCTTGTTTCACAGCTAGCCATATTGTAACCATGTTCATATTTTTAATGGAATGTAATTGTTTTCACAATTAACAGATCTATGCAGATTCTAAGCAATAAATGCATTTGAAAATATAATTATTTAAATAAAATCTAATGGAGGCAAATAGTTAAAATAAATTATGAAAGTTTGTGCAGAAATTTCTTTCCTGTTAAATGTATGCATAACTGGCATATATATATATATATATATATATATATATATATATATATATATATATATATATATATATATATATATATATATTTGTGATTAATTGCATCCAAAATAATGAATAATGTTCACAAAATATATATGTGTGTGTACTGTGTATGATTATAATGTATATATAAATACACACACATGCATGTATATATTTGACATATTTGCATGTACTGTATTTTTTTATATAATTTATCTTATATATAAATATTATATAATATAATATTATATTAAAATGTAAATATAACATATTTTTCTTAAATACATACATGCGTATTTATTTATACCCTCTAAAAATGCTGGGTTAAAAACAACCCAAGTTGTTAAAAAGGGAAATGGACTAACCCAATTAAAGCAATTGGCTTGTTTTAACCCAGCTGTTGGGTTAAATGTTTGCTTAAAACAACCCAAGTTGGGTTGAAAATGGACTAACCCAATTAAAGCAATTGGGTTGTTTTAACCCAGTGCATGGGTTGTTTTAACCCAGCTGTTGGGTTAAATGTTTGCTTAAAACAACCCAATTGCTGGCCTAGTCCATTTTCAGCCCAACTTGGGTTGTTTTTAACCCAGGATTTTTTAGAGTGTACATAATAATCATACACAGTACACACACATATATTATGTAAACACAACCTTTTATTCTGGATGCGATTAATCACGCAATTGCCCGGTAACATTTTTTCGTTAAAACTATGTAATCCAAATGGATGAATTTTGAATGCAATTAAATCCTAAATGTATGCTTTTTTTGAGTGTAGATTGATCTTTAAAATGCTAATAATTTCATATCACTGAATAATGTTAATCTCTGGCACCAAATATCCATAAATGAATATCCACTTTTCATACTGTACATTTTAATGTTGTGATGCCTAAATTCACTTGTATCATTTAACCAATTCATTTTAGTGTTTTATCTTTTAAATTATTTTGACAAAATAGTATAGAATTCTAATTTCGGCCATATCATGAAAATGATCAGCTTCTCAGTTTTTGGGAACATTTGTTGCATTGCATTGGTTACAACGTGTTCACACTGAAAGCGATTTGCAAAGCTATCTGAAGCTACATTCAATGCGATTGGGAAATTTGAGTTGACGTGAGTGACAGTTTAACATTATGCAAATGAACAGTGACAACCAATAGGAGCGAACAGTGGTGCTCATTTGATCAGCTGATACAGTACAGTGACCTCTAAATCGCTTTCAGTGTGAACGCAAAGTGCAAGTGGTGTGAAATTTTAAGAGGTCTACCAGCAAGCTTCCCTCATTGACCATGTCTTTAAAGAGCTTTGTGTAACTGTGCACGTCCCTGTGTAATTGAGTGTTACTGTCAAAGGCCGCAATGACATTGACATCTCTCTCCTATTGTCTTACGAAAGTTCACTTAACTTTTATTACACACACTCTCACACGCACACTCACTCACTCACTCTATCTGGCTTAAGTTAGACTGGTCACATCGTGTCGGACAATAGGAGCAATACTAAATATATGTTCATGTACATATATAACCATATACACACATATTTTACACACATATTCCAAAATGTACATCTTCATGCACAACTGATGAGGAAAAAAAATAAAGGCATCAGTCGTTTTTTCTTTTTTTGGTACTACAGTACATGAAGTTCCTCAAAATTTCCACATGACTCTTGAAATCTCACCACTAGAGTCTGTAATTCAATATACATTTATTTGCTGTACGTACTGTATATATATTTACAAAGAACCAAATCCTGAAAGTACCAGGAAGTACCAGGCGGATGTGGATGATTTACCTCATTTCAATGTGAAATGAAAGATATGATATTAAGACTTATTTGATCAAACCAAAACAACTGCTCAAGGAAGGAGAATGTTTAGGGGAAATACGAACGCCAGATTTTCAGATCAGTGCTGATATAAAAAGACCAACTCCATAACAAAACTATATTATCGTGTACCCACTCGCACAGTACTGGTTGGTTTCAGATTCACATTATGAAATATTTAGTGATGCATACGTTTGGAGTGGTGTCACAGCTCACAGTGTTAACATCAATCAAACCGGTTACTCTCCGATATTCCTACTATTTTCTTAAAGGGATACTTCACCCAAAAATGACAATTCTGACATCATTTACTCACCCCCGTGTCGTTCCCATGCTATCTCACGACCAATTTGTACGAGGTGGCTAAATTGTACGAATTTGTATGACCTCACTCGTTTAAATTCGTACGATTTGTCTAAACCGAAGTGACGAGTAGGCTTAGGGGCGAATTGGGCAAGTAAAAATCGAATAAATTCGTACGAGTGAGGTCGTACAACTACCACTTTGACGCTTTAAAAAGTTCATAGAGAGATCGTAAAACTAATCCATATGAATTGAGCAGTTTAGTCTAAATTTTCTGAAGAGACTCGATCACTTTACATGATGAACAGATTGAATTTCATATAAACATTCATCAACTCGCGCATCATTTACGGTAAACGGAAGCATGTTCGCTTGACGTGCGAGAACCAATGAGGTTCATTCTCATGTGTTATGCAGAACGTTTGAGCTTCTGTTCATGTTTGCTGTCAATGTTTATACGTTCATTTGTGTTCCGAAGATGAACGAAACTCGTACGGGTTTGGGTGAATAAACGATCTGAATTTTCATTTTTGGGTGTACCATCCCTTTAATAACAAGTGGGTTCAGAGGCTGTTGAAGGCATCTGTAAAGGAAATGAGTTGAAGCACAAGTGCAGACGTAACTATTAAACATGAATACATGAAGTGTACTGGACCAGTGGAATCTGTGTGCTCGAGAGGACTTTAAGAATGGATTTTACAGCAGCTAATGGCTTGTTTTTTTAAAGGTTCCTGTACAATACTATAAAATACTTTTTCTTATTCTGACAAATAATGCTGACGTACATTGTGTGTAAAAACAGACCGAAAAACACTGCAATGACTCGATAAGGCAAAAAGCAAGATGTTAAAATGATTTCCAATAGTAATACTTAAATTCAAATGCGCCGTTATTCACTATTATTGCTGTAACTTTTATTACAACAACATAAATTAGGGATTACATTACTGCATTTTAAGTTTGCCATCATTTTAGAAAGTTGTTTCAGAGGTGGAGCAAGTTTTTACATTTACAAAGACTAACTATGTGGAATGACGTGCACTAACCAATAAAGTAGTTAAATTAAGTAATTTTTGATTTTATGCTGCCTTTCTGACTGAAGGGAAATAGCTTGCAGAACTGCAGTACCTGAAACTGCCTACAGAAGGCGCCTTTTTCACACCACACAACCTCAGAAACACTCCCGCGCTCAAACACCCAGCGAGAGCAGAGAGAGAGAGAGATACAGCGCGATTGAGCTCGGTTGAACTAACAGTTTGCTCGGTATGTCGCTGATATGTTCCAGATTTTCTTTAATATTTGTACAAGAAAAACAAAGCAGGTCACAGTTTAACAAAATTAAAAATAAATAACATTCAAAAGAAACTTTTAAAATGTGAGTGACCAGTCTAATTATAAGACCATGGCATTCTCTCATCTCTCTCATGTTTTTATTTTTTATTTACTATCTCTAAAATCGGCGGTCCTCCTCGCTCTCCTATGTGGTTGATATCTGAAATCAACAGGCCCAAACGAAATCTGTTATATGCAGAAATTTGAAACATTTACAAAATGAAATGCACCTCAATTTTATGTTTCGGCTGAGTCGATAATGCTTTTTTTTTTCAAATAACACTTTTATTTATTGTACCATTTGAAATGAATTCCGCAGATTTTCCCTCAAAATCAGTGCAGAAAAGGTCAGCAGATTCCGCCTGGGCCTGGAAATTGATTTGCATTCAAAATAGTGTGTGGGTATTTTTGTCCCTATTTGTTTAGCACCTGGAAAAAGTGCTGTCCCTCTCTTTTACGATCATGCCACCAATCACCTCTCGACCCCTCGCCTCAAAGAGCCAATCAGCGCACAGAGACAGTGGACAGGTCAGGGTGAGGAGAGAGGAGCAGATCGGTCAGGCCACTCCAGTGTATGTTATTGCAGAGGCCCTCAGCTCTCTTCAACTAGAGACATCAGGTGATACAAGTAGTAGAAAAAACAAGATGGCTATGAAAATCAGTAGTTGATGCTGGAACGAAGGGGGGGGGGGTAAAGGAAATGAAAACTGCATTTTCAACCCTGTGTCTTCCAGTTTCAGTCTGTGCAGGTTCAGAAGAAATGTGGGATTCCCTCAAAAAAGAGAGAGGAACATGGACTAAGCAAAAACAATAATGATAATCCAACCGTGACGACACAAAAAAAGGAGTACTTTCTCCTCGAGTGGCTGTGCAATGAGCGAGATGGAGAGAAATCGGATGGAGAGAATGAGAAAGAGGATGGGGGTCGGGGGTCTATGACTCGGACGAGGAGCGCGACCCCCCCTGCACCAGTGATCTGTAGACGGAGGAGTTGAGGAATCGTGGGTAGGAGTCTCTGTGCATGAGGGTGTAGATCTGCAGCTGTGCATCCTCGAATATGTGAGGGGTGGGATCCTGCATCCTCCTGTTGATCACTTCCCTCACGCGAGAGTCCAGGCTCACCTTCAAGACAGAGAAAGAGCATTGAGAATGCTGAGCAACATCAGGATAATATTAAAATGCAATGCTTTTAAAAAAGGAAGAATAATAATAATAAGTAACTAATAATCATGGTTAAGAAGGTCAGAGTTTAGGATTTGGGTTAATGCCTTTTAAGCCTGGGTTAAACAATGTTTCAGATTTTTTAATTTAACCGATTCGAATACCGTATGAATCAGAAACTAAACTACGCTTACCTCAATAAATATTAATGCACTTTGTCGCAGAAACATTTACATTTACATGTTTCAGCATCTGAGGAAAACATAAAAAATGTTGAACAGTGACATCAAACACTTCTCCTATCACCCTTTGACCAATGAATTCTCGATACTTTTCCTGTCATTCATGATCACTGCATAATTATTTGTAAAATCAATTCATAGAGATACAGGTTGTGTTCTACTAGTCTTTTTTTAGCGGCATAAATATGCAAATAAGAACATTAACCAAGATAACCCCCAGTGGAAAAAGATAACCTATAGAGTAGTATAATGTAGAAAAAATGACACATCAGTCTTCACAAAAAAACTATATATTTTATTTTACTAACTACACTACCATACAAAAATTTGGGGTCAGAAAGATTTTTTTAAATACTTTTATTTAGCAAGGATACATTAAATTTATCAAACATTTTTAAAATAAAGGTTTAAAGAAATAAATATTTCTATTTCAAATAAATCATGTTCTTTTGAAATTTGATGACCCCTGACCCATCTTTGCTTGCAAATACAGTCTTTGGTGGATGTTCCTTTTATACCCAATCATGCTACCTTCACCTATTACCAATCCACCAGCTAATTGTGAATGTTTCAAGACTTATATATTTACATAATCTTTTCACTTTTATTATTCTTCTGCCCCAACTTTTTTGGAGTGTGTTGCAGCCATCGAAATCAAAATTGGTTTATATTTACAAAATAGAATTAATTCGGCCCGTGAAAACATTGACATTTTTTTCTTTGCACTTTTGGAAGTTAAATAAATATTATATAAGAGAATTAACAAATCAGAGTTTCTTGATTGTATTGCATTTTACAAAAGCAGCGGCAAATAGATGCTATTCACACTAAGTGAAAATAGTGATATATTCCATTTACACCATGTATAATTAGCAGTTCCCTTTCGTTCAGTCACTACGACGTACGTTAGTGACTAACGAATGGGGGTTTCGCTTAGAAGCCAATCATCTTCATCGTATTCAACAGCGCCCAATGGCAGTGCCAATGCCATGGGCATGCGGAATTTGCATGCGTAACTCCGCCCCACCTCGTGGGTATATAAGGAAGTACGCTGCGAACATCGCATTATGTTTCTGCTTTGGAGCCAAGAGGATCTCTTCACTCCTACAAGCCTGAATTCTGAAGTCTTCTCTTCAGTCTTCGAGAGACCAGCGGTTCTCCAGGGTGTTGGTGTTACGGCGCGTTCCAGCGATCTCATGCTGCCTGCCTGCTGATCTGTGCAGTGATCTGCAACAGCTGTGTGTGTGTTTCCCTGGGCGCTTCGGCACTCTGCAGAGCTTTCCTCTCACAAAAAGAGCTTGCGCGTGGCACGTCTTTTTCAAGACGGTTCGCCCGTGCACTTCCGGGTGCGATCGATCTCCGTTGCTGTCTATGGGCACATTCACTGCTCGATGTGTTTGGGCTTCAGCACGTTCGGGCAGTGTTTGTGGATGCGTCATGTTCCCACTGCGGGAACGTGACCATCGCGATGTTGCGGTCGAGACTCAGTGATCTCCGTGAGGAGAGAGAGTCCCCTCTGCCACACCCCAATCTACCGTCTCCGAGTGAGGCGGTACTTTGGCTGGTGGCCAGGGTGACCTGAGTGCGGTGCCGTGGTATTAAGAACCCCGACGATCATTCCTCGGGCCACGCCCCCTCTTGCACATTGCTTAAACCCGCGAGTGTTGGACTGAAACAGCGGCCCGTCTCTGACGCCTCGTTCGTTTCGTTCACGCTCCAGATAGCAGTGAGATGTCGATCGCCGCATCCCAAGGTGGGCTGGAGTCCTTTGGGGATGACGATTAGGAGTTGTGCTCCGCCTCCGGGTGTGTCAGCGCTGCCTGATCCGACCTAAGGTTGACAGCCATGTTATCTCGGGCAGCCGCGAGTCTCGCGCTGGTGTGGAACTCCGCCCAGTCGCGAGTGCTCGTGGTTGCGCGATTGGTTTTTGGGGACGGCACCCGACAGCTGTTGGGCCCCGCCCCCAATGCCTTTCGCTCCCGAGGTGCATGAGGAGATCACGCGGTCCTGGAAGTCCCCGTGCTTCCCGCGATCGTTTGGTGGCCTCCTCCACCTTCTCTGCCCTTGATGGGTCCGCGGCCTAGGGTACACTGGGGCCCCCTCACCCCCACTGTTGAACTCTCTGTTGCGCACTACGGTGTCCACAGAGGGCTTGACGTGGCGTGGTGTGGCTGTCCTAAGCACCCTCCCAAAGCCTGTGGGCTCGTCTACTTCGGTGGCGTGGTCCTGCAGAGCTACGGGCAGGCCGCCGCCCCGTTGCACATGCACAAGGGTGGAGCCGACCCAGGGCTCTTCATTGAGCTGCGTGCCGCGATTGATCCCGCCCCCGGGCGGTGAAGGTGGCCACACGCTCCCTGGGTCGGGAGATGTCCACAGCTGTGGTCCGGGAGAACACCTGGCCTTACCTGGTGATTTGGAGGACGTTGAGTGGGCCCGCCCCCTCAACTCACCCATATCCCAGGCTGGCCTCTTCGGCGGCGCGGCTGGGAACTGCGCCCAACAGTTCTCGGCCGCCCCAGAGCAGACTGAGGCTGTAACACGTACTGCCCCGGCGGCCAGCTGCTGCACCAGCCGCCGGCTCAGTCGCCTCAGTCCGCTCGCCGCCGAGGGCGCCCTCCCTCCTCCCGCCCGGCCCCAGCAGCAGCCTTCACCCGGGCCGCGCCGTGGAGGTGGTTGAGGATGACGCCCAGTCCGCTCCCCAGCCTGGTTAAACGCCACGCTGGAAGTGGACAACTCAGAGATGGGTTCCAGTTCTTCCCAGGGGATGGTAGCAGGGCCTCTCCTTCCCCCGGTGGAGGGCCGGGGGAAAATCCTTCCGCTGCTGGCCCCCGGGCTAGCAGCGCTTGGGAAGAACTCATGTTCCTGTCTCTGAGAACCCAGAGACCGGTGATGACAGTGCGCGCCACCCACGGGTCCCGCCACTCGCATCCCTCTCTGTCGCCAGCCTCCTGGCAGAGCAGACCCCAGTGGAACGCGCGTCCTTCCCTGGTCTCCTCTGTCAGGACGCAGCCGTTAACCGCACCCCCACACCGGGACGCCCAACAGCCTCCCTTGTCCGGGTCGGTAACGCTGCATCGCTGCCCCACTCCGGGTACACCTGTAGTCCGATTGACCCCGCTGGTGCAGTTCCTGGGAGCCTGGCTTCAGATTCCAGGGCTGTCCCGCTGGGTCGCGAAGACAGTCAGGTGCGGCTACGCGATTCAGTTCGCGCAGGTTCCTCCCCGCTTTCGGGGAGTCCGTTCCACTATGATTGGGGCTAATGCCCCCGTCATGCGAACGGAGGTTGCCACCCTACTGGCGAAGGGTGCGATCGAACCTGTCCCTCCAACCGAGGTGAATTCCGGGTGTTACAGCCCGTACTTCATTGTACCCAAAAAGACCGGTGGGCTTGACCGATCCTGGACCTGCGCGTCTTGAACCGTTACCTCCACCGGTTTCCGTTCAAGATGTTGACAGCGAAACGCCTTTTCGAAAGCGTTCGTCCAGTCGATTGGTTGCAGCGATCGACCTGAAGGACGCCTACTTCCATGTCTCCATTCTACCTCGACACAGACCGTTCCTACGGTTTGCTTTCGAGGGGCGGGCATATCAGTACGCAGTTCTACCATTCGGGCTATCTCTGTCCCCTCGCGTCTTTACGAAGATTGCCGAGGCAGCCCTTGCGCCCCTTCGGCAGCACGGGGTTCGCATCCTGAATTACCTCGACGACTGGCTCATACTGGGTCACTCTCGAGAGCAGGTTTGCGGACACAGAGATTTGGTGCTCCATCACCTAGCCCGTCTGGGCCTTCGGGTCAACTGGGAGAAGAGCAAACTTTGCCTCGCGCAGAGGATCTCTTTTCTCGGTATGGATCGACTCGGTCGCCATGTGCGCGCTGCTTTCGAGCAAGCGCGCGCAATCTCTGCTGACTTCCCTTCGACAAGTCGAGGGCAAGAGTGCGGTTCCACTGAATGGTTTCAGAGGCTCCTGGGGCATATGGCATCTGCAGCCGCGGTAACGCCGCTCAGATTGCTTCATATGAGACCGCTTCAGCACTGGCTACGCGATCGAGTCCCGAGATGGGCATGGCGGTCTGGCACGCTCCGGGTTCAAGTGACTCGGGCCTGCTTACAGACTCTCTCCCCGTGGTCGAACCTCAGTTTTCTACGGACCGGAGTGTCCTTAGAACGAGTTTCCAGGCATCTTGTTGTATCAACAGATGCGTCATCCATGGGCTGGGGTGCCATGTGCAATGGACAAGCAGCCGCGGGCTCCTGGATAGGACCCCAGCGCCTTCTGCATGTCAATTGCCTCGAGTTGCTGGCAGTACGGTTCGCCCTGCACCGCTTCCGAGCGTTGCTGAAGGGTCAACATGTACTAGTCAGGACGGACGACACGGCCGGGCGGTCTACGCTCCCGCCGTATGTCTCAACTCGCCCGCCATCTCGTTTTTTGGAGTCAGAAGCATCTGAGGTCCCTTCATGCTGTCCACATCCCGGGAGTCCTGAACCGTGCAGCCTACGAGCTCACGGCTTCAGCCACTTCCTGGAGAATGGTGACTCCATCCCCAGACGGTCCAGCTGATATGGGAACGGTTCGGCGACGCACAGGTAGTCCTGTTGCCTCCCAGGACTCTTCCCATTGCTCCCTGTATTATTCCCTGACCTTTGGTCGGCACGGATGCACTGGCGCACAGCTGGTTGTCGGGGCTACGCAATTTTGCGTTTCCCCCAGTGAGCCTTCTCGCACAGGTACTGTGCAAGATCAGGGAGGACAAGGAGCAGGTCATGTTGGTCGCCCCATTGGCACGGCCGGACCTGGTTCTCAGAACTGCTACTCCTTGCGACAGCCTCTCCCTGGCCTATTCCTCTGAGACTCCTCACTCAGAGACGGGGCACCTTTTGGCACCCGCGTCCAGCGTTCTGGAAGCTCCACGTGTGGCTTCTGGACGGGACGCGGCTGGTTTGAGTAGCCTCCACCTGCGGTGGTCGCTACCATCACTTCCGCTAGGGCAGAGTCTACATGACACCTCCATGCGTTGAAGTGGGACCTCTTCGTCACATGGTGCTCTTCCCGCCAGGAAGACCCCTGGAAATGCCCGATCGGGTCTGTGCTTCGTTTCTCCAGGAGGGGGTGGGACGAAGGCTGTCTCCTTCCACCCTTAAGTGTACGTGGCCGCAACATCTGCCTACCACGATCTCCTGGGAGACAATAAGGTAAGTAGCAGCACGACCTGATCATCAGGTTCCTGAGGGGGGCGAGGAGACTGAATCTTCCTCGCTCTCCTCTCGTTCCCTCTTGGGACCTCTCAGTAGTCTTAAGTGCTCTGTAGAGGCCTCCCTTGAGCCTTTGCGGTCGGCCGAGATTAAGCTCTTGTCTATGAAGACGGCTCTGCTGACCGCATTGGCCTCGCTTAAGAGGGTCGGGGACCTGCAAGCATTTTCGGTTGACGAAGCGTGCCTTGAGTTCGGGCCGGCTAACTCTCACGTGATCCTGAGACCCCGGCTCGGATATGTGCCCAAGGTTCCTACCACTCCGTTCCAGAGATCAGGTGGTGAACCTGCAAGCGCTGCCTTGGAGGAGGCAGACCCAGCCTTGGCATTGCTCTGTCCAGTACGCGCTCTCCGCGCCTACGTAGACATGACGCAGTGTTTCAGGACCTCAGACCAGCTCTTTGTCTGTTATGGTGGAGAGCGGAAGGGAAGCGCTCTCTCAAAGCAGAGGCTGTCTCACTGGATAGTGGACACCATTGTTTTGGCATACCAGCAGCAAGGCCGACCATGTCCCCTTGGTGGGAGGGCACACTCCACCCGGAGTGTGGCCTCCTCTTGGGCTCTAGCGCATGGCGCCTCGCTAACAGACATCTGCAGAGCTGCAGGCTGGGCGACACCCAACACATTCGCCAGATTCTACAATCTCCGAGTGGAGCCAGTGTCCGACTATGTACTCGCCCCTACGGGTGGCCGGTAATGGGCCAGGCTCAGGTGTCTTCGCTTGCTCGCCATTCCACTCCCATGACTGGATACGTGCGATATTTTCCTCAGGTGAGCTCCCCGAGAGCCCTGAGCTCCTCCAGCACTGTCGACGCCGACATCAGTTCAGTCTGCCCTTTCGAGCCCAGACCCTCATGTCCGGCCAGGTGCTCCGTGTGCATGGTTCCCCTCCGGCGACCCCCACACGAGTATTCCCACCATAAGCCTCCTCAGTGAGCAGGTGTCTTTCCCTTGGCAAGTCCCTGCCACCCCTAGGGTTAAAAATCCACCTTCGGCTGGTACCCTAGAGATCTTCCATATGCAACCCTCAGCGGGTCATATGTGTATTCTCCAAGTCCTCCCTACGGTAGGCATCTTGGCATTCCCTCACTGGGATATGCTTCCCAGTGTACCTTGGTAATCCTGTGATAAGTGGGAGTCCTAGGGCCTTAAGTGGCGGGATCTCACACTTACGCAGGGCACTGGATGACAGCTGAGTGGCGCTGTTTTACAGGTTCCCCCATTCGTTAGTCACTAACGTACGTCGTAGTGACTGAACGAAAGGGAACGTCCGGTTACGTATGTAACCCTCGTTCCCTGAGGAGGGAACGGAGACGTACGTTTCCTTAGCCACGTCAGCTGTGCTGCCTGGAACGCGAGGAGTTCAGTCTTGGCTCCTGCAGCAGTAACATAATGCGATGTTCGCAGCGTACTTCCTTATATACCCACGAGGTGGGGCGGAGTTACGCATGCAAATTCCGCATGCCCATGGCATTGGCACTGCCATTGGGCGCTGTTGAATACGATGAAGATGATTGGCTTCTAAGCGAAACCCCCATTCGTTAGTCACTAACGTACGTCTCCGTTCCCTCCTCAGGGAACGAGGGTTACATACGTAACCGGACGTTCTTTGCAATATGTGTAAATAGTAATTAGATGCTATTTATACTTTATTTTGGCAGATACATACTATTTGCACCGCAGTATTGTTGTACATTAACAGGATGCAATAATAACAGTGTAAATGATTATATTTATTAAAATTATTAAATGGATGCCTCCTTAATAGGACAATAAAAGCCTTCCATACACCTACCCCTAACCCTACCCAATAAATGCTTTTTTTTAATTATTATTAAATGTTTCGTTAGGCACTTTATTTCCACTTTAAGAAAATTTTCTTAATTTCTATTGAAAGTAATTGTGATGGGAAAAGGGAGAAGAGCGAGCTCTGCAAAAGGCGGATTCGAACCCGGGTCGATCGCGTCAAAACCTAGTTCCATGAGCCTTACGCTCTACTGACTACGCCACTGAAGACATTGGAAAATCTTTTTAATCTTGTTTGGGCCAACCAGGCATTTTTGGGCGGAGTTAGTGTGAATAGCACTTGCAAACAAGGTTACACTCCATTTTAGAAAACCTTTTCTGGAATTGGGGTTGTATTCAAATATAAAACAGTTATTTTAAATTGTAATAATATTTCACATTAAATGAATAAAATCAAATCATCAGACTTCAAAAAAATCTTTTGAATGGTAGTGTACCTCAAAATATCTTGAATATCTTTTCAAAATTCAATCCTATGAACCTCTCAAAGTTTGTACCTGTACACCGCAAGTCCATGAACTGAGACTATTACTACACTGACCTCTCTAGTTTCCTTTCTTCCATGACTCTATGCAATGATTCCTTTCATTTTCATTCTAGACACTCAAGAGTGTACGAGTACTGGAACTAGCTCAGGGCAAAACAAAGCCCATCCATCCGAACTCACTCGCTCCTTCTTGCACTCTATGGCCTATTTATATAACCGCTTTACAGTAGAGCGTCCAGCAGGGATCAATTTATAACTTCCTTTGCTCAAACCTTTGCTATTTAATTTACTTATAGAAAGTACTTTTTGGACGAGTTTGAAGGTGTGAGTTCTGACTCAGATAATGGAAAAAGAAAAAAGTTACATTTAACATGTCAACACAACAAGTGTGTACAGTACATGCACATCCCACCGTCTCACACCGACATAAGACAAAACATAAACAGCTCCTAATAGAAAGCAGGATCGACTGCCACATATGGTGCTAGAGGCCTGTATCTCAGGAAATGAGCCTTATAAAACATTAGGCTTCAATCATACATCTGGCAGAATTCCTTCACGCTTCGTTTCTTTGTCACACATGATCTCTGAAACGTTTACTTTTTCTAAATTTAGTGGTGTGAAGTTCAAGTCAAGCTTCCAAATAAGTTTTGTTTTTTAAGAAGCTTCTCAATGGTCACAACGCAGCCAATCACAGCCCTGCACAGAGGCTGAAATCTACATTCCACAAAGAAGAGGCGAGACAGAGGTGATAAAGAACAGCCGCCAATCTTTCCATTGCAGTTACTGCAGACTAGACTTTTTATGGACATTGTATTCGGTAGCTGATTAGAAAAGAGGTACATATATATTTATTTGTAATCATGAAAATATGCTATTGTCTTTTAAATGAATCTATTGTAGCAGGATAACATAGCCTACTAGATTAGTATAGCGCCCTGACACAACCCGCAGAACTGCCTCTTTCTCTCTATATCAGTGGTTCTCGGCCTGTTTAACTTGAAGTCCCCCATATTGGCAAAACAATAGCTGAAGGCCCCCCATAAATGTGCAAAAATGTTGCTTTTAGGGGTACAACAGCTTGTCACTGGGACAGCTTTGTAGTTTGTAAACCATCTGCCCTGAAAAGGTGCATATAATTATAAGGATAGTAAAATGAATAAGAGTAGAAAGAGGCACAACAGGAACGAGCGCAACAAGCCTTACACTGTAAGTTGATGAGTGGATTTTTAATGGTTTTAATATGCCTCTGGTCATAGAGCTTTTTGGATGGATGATGAGGCTTTCCAGGTCGGGTAGAACCTGTGGCTTTCGTGGCTACAATTACACTGTTTTTTGCCAACTGGTAACACGGGGTGGCGAAATACTATTGGGTAAATTGGCAGTGGGCGGGATCACACACACAAAAACAAAAACAGACATTCCGACACGTAATTCACATTTCAAAGAATAAGTTGCTGTAACACTGTTTTTCTGAGAGAGAAAAAAGAATATTCCTAAATTTCTGCAAACATATTATGGTATTTTTGGGCTTTAGTACAGTCAAAAAAAAAATTACACACGGCACTTTTAATTTAGTTCATCCTGCGGTCCCCTTTGAAATTTGCTAAGGCCCCCTAGTGGGCCCCAGAGAACCTCTGCTCTATATATAGTATATATTCATTAGAGATGGGTGAAAAACTCACTTCACCACAGACAACATATAAGTCCCCAACTATCAAATCTTTTAATTGGAATTACTATATACAAACCCTAAACCAAACCAACAGAAAATGTCATGCATTTTTATTGAAACTTGCTTTATTTATGAATTTCTCTAAATAAGTACATTCCTGGATTTCCTTAAAGGGTTTCATTAGAATTAGAGAACTTCTATATTTTAGAAATATAACAATTTTTCCACAAACTCCAGTCCACACACATTCACACCTTTACAACCTGGCCTGTTAACACATTTTCATTGTCATGTGTGAAAGAGCAGACTTTGCTCATCTACAAAACAGCGTTAAACATCCCGTTGTGTGATACGGGGCTGTTTTTGCAACAAAGACTTTGATTGTATGTGGATCTTTTTTCCATCAAAGGTACCTTTTTTTCATCAAAAGTACACAAATAAGAAGCTTAAAAGAACAATGATTTCAGAATATGCACCCTCTCACAGACATGCTTACAGGATCAAATGTCTGCTATAATGACAGCAAAGAAGTTTACACAGAACCATTGTGCTAGGGTGTGTGTGTGTACCTCTTTGGGTGAGAGGATCGAGATGTAGTCTTCGTAGATCAAACGCGTCTTCTCCTCGATGGCACTCTTATTGATCTCCTTCTTCAGGTCTTCGCAGGCCAGCCAGAAGAGCATGTTCTCCTCGCTGTACTCCGTCCGCAGGAACTCACGGAACTTGTTCCGGCCGGCCGGGTTCTTCATCAGCTTATCGAAAGACTGCGCCCACTGTTTAATCTCCTCCATCGTCGGTTTGGGGCTGAGAGACAGAGAGAGCGGCATTAGGCACATTCATATCCTAATAAACATAATAATCCATGATGACTTGGTTAAGAGAAAGAGCTAAACCCTCATGATAAAAATATGGGATTGTATGTGTATGGCAATGTGTAACTGTGTGTGAGTGTGTGCTCTCACCAAGTTTCACATGGAAAGGGCTCCAGCTTTGTCTCCTGGGCTTTCCTCCGCCCGCGCTTGTCATCTTCACTCCTAACAGTGAGACTAGAAGGTGGTAAAACGGCATTGAGAAATAACAGCATTGCCTGAACAAAACAACACAACCTACACGCATACAACGGGCTCAGGTAAATTGGTAAATTGAAAAAGCCTAGACAAAAGCCTTTGTCTCATGTTTCTCTAGTCACACCTTTTGGATTTAAATCACTAAAAAATACCGGTTCCTAAGAGTCAGTTGTTTCGAGAGTTGGATTAAACTAATTACATTTACAATTTAAATTACTAAAAAGAACTGGTTCATAAGAGTAATTTGTTCAGGAACTTGTTAGACTACCGGTATTGTTTTGAATCACCAAAAGTAACCGCTTAATAAGAGTCATTTCAGGAATGAGTTGAAGTACAAATCACTTAAAAGAACCTGTTAATGAGAGTCATTTGTTTGGGACTCAGCTGGACAACACTGGTCATGCTGTATGGTTTTGAATTGCTAAAAATAACTGGTTCATAAGATAAGTTCACTAAAAAGAAAGAACCAGGTTAATTAATGTCTGGTTTTGGATCACTAAATGGTTCATAAGAGTCATTCATTTGGTAATCGGTTGGACTACACTGGCTGTATGGCTTTGAATCACTGAAAAGAATCTGTTCATAAGAGTAATTTGTTAATGAATCGATTGGACCACACTGGTTGCACTATGGTTTTGAATCACTAAAAAGAACTGGAACATAAAAGTCATTTGTACGGAAATCGTTGGACTACACTGGCTGCACAATATGGCTTTGAAATACTAAAAAAAGAACCAGTTCATATGAGTCATTCTTTGACAATCGGTTAGATCACACTGATTGTGCAAGGCTTTTTGAATCACTAAAAGGAATCGGTTTCTGATGTATCTACAGAAGCAGCTCTAATGAAGCTCTGTCATTTAGAAGATACCAGAGTTTGGAGCTCAACGATCCCTACTAATGTTTATGTGCAGCAGGTGTGCTTGAAGAATGAGTGCGAGTGAATAAATGTGTGAAAGGTGTGTGGGTGTGAATATGGCTTCCATTTCCTCCAGGGCTTCTGGTGAAACGAGAGCGATCTTAACCACATGTATTCTCTTGAATCACAGTACACTTGAATTTCACTCACACTAAAATTAATGAAGCAGAAGCATGTATTCACCTGCACTCACAAACACATATCATTCATCATGCTGGCATACATATCAAATAAGCACACACATATAAAAATAACTGGTGATGAGGGATCTTCTTGATATGACAGTAGAAGGGAGCGCTTCATAAATTTGGCTTAGTTTCAAGTGAAACTGAATATTTGGCCGGAAATAACGCAGGATTGATTTCGCAAAGGGATTTGATTGTACTGTAAAAAGCAGATTATGCTATTATTGGTTAATGTTATTTTCCCCCAACCAGCAGTAAAGACAAGTTATTACAGTTTGATCGAATATTATGAAAACAAACATTTGATTTCTTTAGGATAACGTGCACCGAAGAAGTGGTTCATCTTGTTCATGCAACAATGCTGAGTGGTGGGACTGAGATGATCTAGGGATGACATATTTTTGTAGTCCAAAAACCAAGCAATTATGTGTATTTAAATTGGGTCAATTATGTAGTAGAAATGTGAAATTATTTTAGAAGTTGGTGCCTTCTAGACAGAAAAAAGCCAGAAAATGTTTTTTTGGCACACGTGGATGAAAGACAACAACTGCCAGAATGCACTTGCTTCGCTGCCATACGATGCCACTCCCAAAGCCACGCCTACCACTTACATCTCTTGCCAACCGCGGCTCCACCCCGCCGTCGTTTTGATTTTTATAGTAATAAAATCATTTAGTTCAGTTAGAGTACAGACACTGCAATTAAAAACTGAACGTGTCTGCTCAATACAGCACGAGCCGAATGCGTGTCGCAGCACAAACACAGCAGGAGTCAGATTTCATTCGTCAGAGAGTGAGGAGCTGACAGACCAGATGATAGCGGAAGATTTGGTTTCAAAGCGAAATGTGCCTATTTAAGTGAGTTTGTCATTGTACCGTTTTGTTGTGTTTTCATGAATCCACAATTCAAGCAACCCGCCCCGAAATTAACCCCTGCTAATTTTAAACCGAAACGATTTCATTAATTTACGGCCGCATTGTCATTCATTCACGGCCGCACAGTCATTCACGGTGCGTGTCCAGTCTGGCGCGTTTTCAGTTCATGCCTATGGACGCTTAACTTTCAAAGAAATTCATTGAAGACACTCACTTTGCTCCGCAACGCTCCGTTATCAATGTCCATGTGGCCGTGCGCATTTACATTCTGTGAGTGAGATCCCACCCCTATGGGCGGGTTGAAAACATGCGGAACTAGCTCCTACTACTGGCTGTAGTCTCTAGCCTCTGGCCAAAAAAAGCCTCTGATGACGCAAAATTATGATATTTGCGACATCGGAGGCTTTTTTCCAGACATAAAATACATAAATCTCTCGTCTCAGGGGGATATGAGGCACGATCATTCGAATATACTACCGGGTTTCTACTGATACAAAGCTTAATGCTAAATCGCTGAAGTAACCCTTTAAACCAGTGGTTCCCAACCACGTTCCTGGAGGACCCCCCAACAGTGCACATTTTGCATGTCTCCTCAATCAAACACACCTGATTCAGGTCATCAGCTCATTAGTAGCTACTCCAAGACCTGATGTGGCTGTGTCAGACAAAGGACACATCCAAAATGTGCACTGTTGGGGGTCCTCCAGGAACATGGTTGGGAACCACTGCTTTAAACAATCCCACTGAAAAGGTAAACTCATCTACACACTAGTCCATTTACAAACCATTGCAGTGTATTCACTATTGCAAACTATTCTAACTCAAACTTCCAGGGGAAATGTTTTTTATATAAAGACTTAAAGACTTTTTGGAAGCTGTGAATGTGGTCGTAGTGTATGTTTGTTTATAGCCTATGTTTAACTCTTTACTTCTGGCGATTCAAAAATTCCCAGAAGTTGTGTTCATTTGTGAAGATTGTAAGAATCATAAACTTTTGTTGGTCACAGAGCTTGTTTTCTGCAATAATCCAAAAGTCAATGGAAAAATCCTATTGGGGTTTTGTTGAGGGAAGCAGGGTGATGCAAACTTCCAGTTGGCCTACAAGATTACTGCAGCACTCTATATGAAGGTGAATATAATCTCTGTGAAGGAATGGAGGTGGAATGTAAGACTAGCAGCGGTGATGAGTGGAATGTACCATGTTGAGACAGAGGCAGGTGAGTGGGTCGTACCATGAGCAGCTACAGCAGCAGCACCAGCAGAAGCAGCAGGTGTTGGGTTTCTGTGTGGGGGAGGGATGCTGGGCGCGGCTGGGGGACGTCTCGCTCCGCGTCATCGGAGACTCGCGGTCTGCCGGGACAGGGCCTGTGTACTGATACATGTTAGAGTAAATACCAAACCCTGTGCAGAAACACACACACACACACACACACACGCAGGGAATCCTCTACATCTGGTGACATGAGTTTGGAAATTATCATGCACGTGGTCATGAGGTCATAAGCGGTCCATCTAAACAACCCCACATCATAATCTTCTGACAAACAAACAAATATTAGCAGAGGTGGTACTCATTAACTTGAGTAACTTTTTAAAACAAATGTACTTTTCAAAAGTAGGTTTAACTGGCCATACCATACTCATACTCAAGTTAATTTTTAATTACAGAAATCTACTTTTACATTGCTAGAATCGCAACATTTAGTGACGTTCCTCCCGTTACTAATGAATATGATAGCTCTAGAAACAACACACACTGAAATGTTTATTCCAAACGTCTGCACATTTCATATACATCAAAATTATGCAAACTGAGCAGCATTTATGACATCTTGCATTCATACACAGTGCCCTAGAACTGTCCTATCAACAGCGTTTGATGAACCTCATTCAAAGAATGGGCCAACCATAATGGGTCCTATTTTAACAATCATGGTCTGAAGCGCATGGCACAGGTGCACTTAGGGCGTGTCCGAATTCACTTTTGCTGGTTTAACAACGTAAAAACCAGGCGCATGGTCCAAAAGGGTTGTACCTAGTCTCTTAATGAGTCATGGGTGTGTTTTGTGTGTAACCTGCGATAAACGGCAGTTGTGCTCGCACCATGGCGTATTCGCTATTTACATGGCGGAATTTGCGAGCGGAAAGACTGAACGCTTCTCCAGAGAGGAATCCTTTAATTTTTAATATTTAAAAATGTTTGCGTGCTGCTGCCCTGTGTGTGTAATAAGCAGAGTGTACACGCTTTGGGCACCCACATATAGACGCATATTACTAACGCCCCCTTTAAATAACACACAAAATACTGCGCCAGTGACTTTAGACCAGGTTTTTTTTTGGTCAATGGCGCAGTTGATTTCATTTGCATTAAAATATCAACGCGCCAACAATGCGCCTGAAACACACCTCGTTTTCAGACCAGCACGCCGATGGGCGAACAGATGGGCACGAGTGCATTTGCTATTTAAACAACGTGGCACTGGATGTGAAAATGATAACTGCATCAGGCTGAAACTAGCAAAAAACACTTGCCTGGCGCCGCATTGCGCCGGGTGTATGATACCTTTTCCGTCACAAGAGTAAAGCAGGCAGTAGTTGACAAACTGTTGGTCAATTTTATCTGTGAAGGCAACCAGACATTTTCTGTCATGGAAGAATTACCATCATTTAAGAAACTTATAGAAACCTTGCAACCTCAGTACACAGTCACGGCAAGGAAAACATTACACCTCAAAACACAGGATGCATACGAAAATATGAAAAGTGCACTTGTCAAGATATTAAATGATGTTTATTGTCTTTACTGCAGCAGACTGCTGGTCAGCCAGGCAGCACAGTTACTTGGAGGTCACCTGCCATTGGATTGACAAAATATCTTTAGAGAGATGTTCGGCAGTCTTGGTTTGCAGACATATGACAGTTTCACACACGTTTGATGTCATTGCTACTGCTTTACAGGAAATAAACTCAAGAGTATGAAAGTAGAGGAAAGATTACGATGACGACTACAGATAGTGGCTCAAACTTTTTGATGGCCTTTTGAGTATATGGGCAGGAGAAAGAAGATGAAGTACAGGATGCACAGGAGGAGGAAGACTCCATCCTTGAAGATGAAATTGACTGAGAGGTGAAGAGGACTCAGGCCTGCTCTTAAACACCAACATCCCAGACATCAGAAGTGTGCATGCCATCTTCTCAATCTTATTATTACTGTTGATACCACAACAGCACAGTCAGCATTTGCAAAATGCAGTGTACTGTGGAATAAAACAAGCAGGGCTGCGTTTCCCAAAAGCATCGTCGATCGTAAAACAATTGCCACCAATGGTCTCTACGATAAACTTAGGCTTACAATGCTTTTGGGAAACGCAGCCCATGCCAGAATAACAGACTGAATAGGAACTCATAATCATGACAGTCAGCCTTGACTTTTGAAACTGTGGAACGGGAGTGTACATTTCCGTTCCTGCGACCCAATCAGACCCACTGGAACTCACTGTTCCTTGCTGTAGAAAGGGTGGTGCGCATCCAGAAGGAAGCAGGAGAACAAGCAATCCGAAATGTATATATTTATTAAAGATAATAAATGTAAGCTGCGAGACATGTAAGCATTTAAAAGATATTTGAATGTTTATAATCTGTGTGTGTGTACTCTATTATCACACAGCTAATCTACAATATTAGTATTACTATTATTATTATTATTAACTATTTGTGTTTCATTGTGCAGGCTCCGCTGAATCCATCTGAAGGGGGATTTTTGGCTGAGAACGCTGCTGTAATGAGGCCTGTTGCAATGGCCGTCAAAATACTCCAAGATGAATCATCTGTCCATATGGGTTTTCTGCTGCCAAATCTTTACCAATTGCTGGACAAGCTGAAGAGGCTGGAGTCAACCTGTCAGCCCCTCCTAATAGCCCCAAAAGAAGGAATCCTGAAATGTTTTGGATAAGTCATCGAGGAAAGAGAGCTGATTGCTACAGCAACATGCTTCCAAAATTCAGAACCTCCTGGACAACAGAGCAGAACATCTTGACAGCTGGTAATACTTCTATATGTGTCAATTCAAAAGTAATTTTTTGACCTTGAGATAAGATTTGTCTTCTCTTTTTTTTAATTAGTAGTAGAGTTGCATTTTAAATGCAGTTGACACAGTCTTGACAGAGGACTTGACTACATTAAAACTCAATTGGAGACCAACATGGAAAATGATGCCCTCTCTAACAGCAGCCAGTCGGATGAAGATGACTTCTTTGAATTTCTTCCATGAAGACAGAACTCTCACAGGCAGGAGAGGTATCTTTCATGTCCCTCAACTGGAGGTATGGATGCATTACATTCCTTTCCACAAGTCAAGAAGATGTCTCTCAAGGTAAACACGGCCATCCTAGCATCTGCAGCCTGTGAGAAACTCCTGCTCACAGCTAAAAGATCAAGGGCCCTATTTTAACGATCTGAAACGCAAGGGTCAAAGCGCGAAGCGCAAGTAACTTTGTGGGCGGGTCTCGGCGCTGTTGCTATTTTCCCGGCGGGATAAATGGCTCTTGCGCCCGGCGCAAATCTAAAATGGGTTGGTCTGAAGTAGCTTCATTATTCATAGGTGTGGTTTGGGCGTAACGTGAATAAACCAATCAGAGCGTCATCCAACATTCCCTGTAAAAGCAGGTGCGCAAGTTCCATTATGGATTGCTATTATTATGGCGTATTTACCAGGCGCACGCCAGGAGCGGTTCACAGCCGAGGAGACTGATGTTCTTGTAAGAGCAGTGAAAGACAGAGAAGTTGTGTTGTATGGGGATGGGAGAAACCCACCCAAAATAGCGTCGGTTAAACAGGCGTGGGAGGAAATAGCCACAATTGTTTCATCAGCTGGCATCCCCAGGACGTCGCACCAGTGCCGCAAGCGCTACAATGACATCAGAAGACGGGGAAAGTCCAAGCTTGCCAGCATCAATCGGGCATGCCGTGTAACGGGAGGTGGATCTGCCTCTACTCAGGACCTGACGCCAGCAGAGGACATCGCTGCGTCCACCCTCACCGATTTTTTTTCCTGGTTCTTGACGGACAAACCAATTTGTTAGATGTCCTTATATACATATATGTCTTGCCAGAAGTTGCCACTATTGGGCAAACAGGTCTCCTTAATTATTAGACTACAATTAGCCCGAATCATTTGTAAGCTAGATTTATGCCTATTTTTTCACATCTTCGTGGCACACCACAATGATTTCCGTCATCTCATGTGTTAATATTTTTTAGTGTAACAATTTATGATTTGCAAAAATAACTGTTGCATCTGTGTAGATTACATGAGCAAAGTGTATGCGCGTTGTGCAAGCTATACATTATGGTCAAGCATGCGCCCTTAAAATAGCATAATGAACAACGCGCAACGCGCCACTGACTTTAGACTAGGTTTTTTCTGGTCAGTGGCGCAATTGTTTAATGGAACAGCAAAATAGCACCAGGGATTGTTTGCGCCGGAACACGCCTCCTTTTTTGCGCTGAACCGCCCAGGTAGCGCAAGTTCATTCACTAGTTTAGCGGCGTGCTTCTGTGGAGGGAAAAGCGCGCTTTGCGCGGGTGCAAAATAGGAATGACACATGCGTCGGTGTACAAAGTCAATTGCGCTGGGTGCAAGATAGGGCCCCAAGACTGAATTGTAAATACCTTGAGAGCCAATTATTGTTGAAATTCAACAGGACAATTCAGTAAGACTGTGTTCAAGACAGAAGATACAAGCAAATACACACAGTAACTAGCTACTTGAGCAGTTTTCTCATTGGATAATTTGTTACGCTCACTCAAGTAATTATTAACATTATTACTTTTACTTGAGTAGTTACTTTTAGAAGTAGTTATATTTGTACCTGAGTAAAATTTTTGGCTAATCTACCCACCTCTGTTCCACTCTCAATCCACCTTTAAAAGAGGCCAAGACTCCTTTCACCTAAAGCAGCCAATCAGAAGACTGGGGGATATCAGTGAGCATGTGACCTGATCCCACCAATTCAGAGTCTAGATGTCTTGGCACAGGGCTGGTGAGTGGCGATAATGAGGTAAAAGAGCAGGGTTGCGTTCATCCCCGACAAAGCGTTGCAAAACGTTTTTTTAAACAGGAACGGTGTTGCGTTGAACATCCTGTTCTGATAACCCAAGAGTTGCAACTATGGCAGCTGAGAAGGCCATTATTTGTGTTCTTTTTGAAGAATTTTCAGAGCCTGATGAAATTGGTATAAATACATGTTTAATACTGCAAAATATGCTCGATGTTACAGTCACTGCCCTTGCCGTCCAGAATAAAAGAGAACATCCCAATAGAGTGAAGGGATTTGAGGAAACTGTGGTTCCTAATTATTGTGATCCAACATTTGCCTCTCATTTCAGGATGAAAAGACAAACACTTCAGGTGAAGGATAATCCACTTTTTACCTCCTGTGTTATGATCTATATGACCTTATTATTTTTATTGTGAGTATTAGTCTTATCATTATTGCTGATCACTGTTGTGCTATATATTGTATAGTTTATGAAAGTGTCAGTGCACAATACAATAGCAAATATATAAATATGTATAGTATTTTTATGGACCCATTGTGCGAGCTGTCTCTTTAACACCGCACGGTTAGTATACATGTTGCTGCTGATTGGGCTGACATTTTTGACACAACCACCATACAAGAGAAAACGTATCTCAAACCCGTTGCACACCGTTTCCATGAAACCGTATCAAAACGCTGCACAACGGTTTGAGCTTGAACGTGCCCCAGGTAAAAGAGATGCAGGGAACCGAAGAGTGTTAGGCCATTGTGATACATCACATGATATGGGAGTAGTTTGATTTCTGCCACCACAAGCACACATAGAGACCGGATTAGCCTGAGAGTAACCCAAATAAACAAATGTGTAAACCAACCACAGTTAAAGGGTGCTTCTTCCATTATTGTTTATGCACTTTGATAGTTGTGGCCCTGTGAACTTATAAACTCATTAAAAAAAAACACGTTTTACTCACATTTGTGTAATCTGTCCACTTTTTATTTTGTTTATTTTTTTAAATTCATTGAAATGACCACCATATCTCAACAGATGTATTGAGTTTACCAGTAGTCTGTGGATCAATAGACATTTTACGATTTGGAGTACAATTTGGATGAGTATCACATTACAAATAAAGTGAAGATTTCATGTAAGATTTAATTTTTTCGAATATTCCCTTTCATACATTGTGTAATATAGCTGTTTGTGAATGTAAAGGTTCTACAAAGTTGTAAAGTGGAAAGTGCACAATAAATAAAGTTATTATCTCCCAAAAGAAAGAATCTCTAAACCGCCTATATGAGTCGTCTGTAATTCGGATCAAACTGCGTTACGGTTCAACGTCACTAGATTAGATATTTGCATAATGCCCACCTATGTTGGCGAAGCTGCGCTGATCCTATGTTCGAGCTGCACAGAGCGGCTGAAATGATAGTTTCTGTCAGTTATTATAATACATATGACAAAAACAATTCTCTAAATTATGTTGCATATTCCTCAAAAGTTCTATATATAGTAACAGTTACTATATTTTCGGAAATCATAGGCTATGATATTGCGCAGGTGCAAGTGATGCAACGCTGTCAGAGCCGACAGACTCAGACTCATTTCAGTCCAAAATAAAAATGTCAAAAACTATTTAATATACTGCAAATAGCCTTCTAGTTTTTTATGTTTATTTATAATTAATTTAGGCAGACAACGAGGCCACCAAGTACTGCGCACAGTGCGCAGCTAATTAATTTAACTTTTTTTTTTCTAACGTAATTTTTAGTCGAAAATATCAGGACTTCAGTCGAACAAGATATTCTTTGGTTGATTACAGCCCTAATATTATGTAAGTTTCCGGCTAATTCACGTCTTACTGCTGAAATACTTCTGCTAAGCTGCTGTGGGCCACTATTACCTAAAACTGTGTCTATTAATGCAGATTGTCTGTCGTTCTTACTACTTAAAGATAAAGGATGGAGTATTTGTTTTACAAACTTCAATGTTACATCAGTCATTCACGTTAGACCTCAGCTATGCACCGTTATTGATAGAGTTCCCGCATATGTACCGCAATAAATTCGAAATATGCACATGGGTGTGTTGACGGACGTACACTTGTTAATGCTGATGGTGAGGAATTACAGTTGCAACATCTCATAATGTACCTCAAAATGAGTTGTGTATCACTGAGAAACGTCCTGCTAACTAGTTACCCAGTTATTCAATAACTACCAATGTTCCATCATCGGACTCACGCTTGGATACATATGGTAAAATCAATGTCCTCGTTACTGTTTTTACAGTGTGTACAATCGCTGAGGACTGAGGAAGCCT
Source organism: Gobio gobio (assembly GCF_949357685.1). Classification (NCBI taxonomy): domain Eukaryota; kingdom Metazoa; phylum Chordata; class Actinopteri; order Cypriniformes; family Gobionidae; genus Gobio; species Gobio gobio. The sequence goes on along the minus strand of NC_137117.1, from coordinate 31,203,838 downwards.
CCGGAGCTGAAGTTCAGCTATGATGGGTGTTTAGCTTCCGACAAGCGCTGTAAGCAGTAGACAATCACAACAGATTGGGCCATCAGGCTCACGGAAAGGAGGGATTTAAAGAGACTGAGTCATCCGACGAGTCGTTTGAGAATCATTGAAAAATGTGGTGATGCTTGTGCAATGTATATTATGAGAAAATTTGTGTTTTTTGACCTCTGATGCATGTAAACCTGTTGTAGGAGACATCCAAAACAAAATTAGGAACCTTTAAAATAGCATAATAGGGGCACTCTCAAACTGGGAGAAAAGTCAATGATTTTCTGTAGTTATCGACAGCATGGAAGAGAGAGTGGGGTGGTATGTTTAAACTCTCCTCTCCTCCCCCATATGACCTTCTCAATTCAGAGGTTATTTTTAATTCACTAAAAGGCCTAAGCCATAATTCTTTTCCAATTACATTTGGGCCAGCTGTCCTAAATAGAGAGGCCCTGTCCCACTGCATACCGAACATCTCTAATGCCATCACAATAGACACACAAACATACTGTACATGTGTGTGTTGAGGAAGGGAAAGAGAACCGCACAGTATTAAAACAAAAGGCTTTTGTGTTATTTGACAACTTCAGAGAGCACGGTAATATTCACATGCATGGGGAGCGTTTTAAAATCCAAACATTCATACACACAGACACACAACCACAGTCTTATAAACTTCCACGGCCTCTGGCAAAACCAACAACAAACCCCTGAGTGTCTCTACAAGATCGAGTGCCAGCCTGGGATTGAGGAAAAGCTGTTCACTGCAATGAGGAAACGCAAGCTAAAACATCAAGAGGAAGTGTGCATGAGGGTGATGGGGAAGTAACTCTTCACACCCAACATGGCAGCCCAATGTGGTAGAGTGTGTCCCTGTCCTTATGAGTCTGCCTTTATGGAAGAAACCAGGAGTATGTAACCTTTTGAGGAGTTGAGGTAGGTTGTCCCCTCATCATGGCCACCATTGGCAGAAATGCCATAGAAAAAAAACTATTTTTGGGTTCCCAAAAGAACCTTATAGAGAACAGTTCTTAAAATGACCTTTTTTTCTTAGTGTGAAGAACATCTTAATTTTTAAGAGTGTGTAATGCCTCATCCACACTAGTAGGTGTCAGTATACAAAACTACTGTTACAAATAAATGACAGAGAAACTGATTGTTCTGAATATTAAAATTCTGGCAGATAACTGATAAATGGTCGATATTAAAGTTGTGATGAAACGGTAGTAGCGGCAAATCTTTTATTCTGTATTATGATGTACATTAGAGTATAATGGATTATCAAAATAGGAAAATATGTAGGGCTAGGACAATGGTTGAATCCATCGGTTGTTGATTGGATGGAGGCAGATCTGAATCCAGTCCTGCAGGAATAGTCCGACATACACTATATTGCCAAAAGTTTTGGGACGCCATGCCTTTACATGCACATGAACTTTAATGACATCTTATTCTTAATCCGTAGGGTTTCATATGGAGTTGGCCTACCCTTTGCAGCTATAACAGCTTCAACTTTTCTGGGAAGGCTTTCCACAAGCTTTAGGAGTGTGTTATTGGGAATTTTTGACCATTCTTCAAGAAGCGCATTTGTGAGGTCAGGCACTGATGTTGCACAAGAAGGCCTGGCTCACAGTTTCCGCTCGAATTCATCCCAAAGGTGTTCAATCGGGTTGAAGTCAGGACTCTGTGCAGGCCAGTCAAGTTTTTCCACACCAAACTCGCTCATCCACGTCTTTATGGACCTTGCTTTGAGCACTGGTGCGCAGTCATGTTGGGACAGAAAGGGGCAATCCCCAAACTGTTCCCACAAAGTTGGGAGCATGAAATTGTCCAAAATGTATTGGTATGCTGAAGCATTAAGAGTTAATTTCACTGGAAATAAGGGGCCATCCCAACCCTTGAAAAACAACCCCACACCATAATCCCCCCTCCATCATACTTTTCACTTGGCACAATGCAGTCAGGCAAGTACCGTTCTCCTGGCAACCGCCAAACCCAGACTCATCCGTTGGATCGCCAGACAGTGAAGCGTGATTGGTCACTCCAGAGAACACGTCTCCACAGCTCTAGAGTCCAGTGGCCGCATGCTTTACACCACTGCATCCGACGCTTTGCATTGCACTTGTTGATGTAAGGCTTGGATGCAGCTGCTCGGCCATGGAAACCCATTCCATGAAGCTCTCTACGCACTGTTCTTGAGCTAATCTGAAGGCCACACAAAGTTTGGAGGCCTGCAGCTACTGACAGAAAGTTGGCGACTTCTGCGCACTGTGTGCCTCAGCATGCGCTGACCCCGCTCTGTGATTTTACGTGGCCTACCACTTTGTGGCTGAGTTGCAGTTGTTCCCAATTGCTTTGTTATAATACCACAAACAGTTGACCGTGGAATATGTAGTAGTGAGGAAATTTCACGAATGGACCCCGCTTGAATTCCCTGAGCTCCTGAGAGCGACCCATTCTTTCACAAATATTTGTAGAGGCAGTCTGCATGCCTAGGTGCTTGATTTTATACACCTGTGGACATGGAAGTGATTGGAACACCTGAATTCAACACCTGGGTGTCCTTTTGAAAATACAGTGCATGTCACCAGATACAATTTTCACTGGAAGCTCGAGTTATAAAAATTACGTGGGCATTTAAAAAAAGAAGAAGAAGAAGAAGAAAAGAAACTTTGGGTAAACGTAAGAGGACGGTAAAGGTAATCTAAATGTAAAAACAGAGGAAATAAATAGAAATTCTAATATCAACCAATATGGTACCAGTATATTCTCAAGAGAAAAAAATACGTATAATGCACATTTAAGATATTAGTCAAATATGTCAGTGTTATTTTTATTAGTCCACCAAGCAAAACAAGTTACCAGGCAGCTACAATGATGTACATCTCCTGTTTTCTTTTCTCTCAGTCTTTGACAGGTCGTAAAGGAGGCAGGAGGAGACGTCCCCTCAGCACGTACTCCCTCGCTCTTTTCCTCTCCTGACTTTCATTTTATTTTACAGTTTTCACAACTTCTCTCCTCATTCCCCCTCGTGCGTGAAATTCTCTCCACTGTGAAGATGGTTGCAGCCGCTTGAGGTATTTTTAGCTTTTGGCAGACCCTCATTCATCCTCCCCTCTCAAGCTTTCTTTTTCTTAGCTGGAGAGCTATTTTCTGCACCGGGGTCAATGGTGGCCAGAAATTTTGACAACACACTCCACACTTCACAAATACTGTCGAAAGCAAACAAGGTATAAATCCTCCCCCGTCCCTTCATTCTCATGGCGCGTGGTGTTGTACTTCCCTCCGGAGATTCTGTCTGCATTAAACGCCTCTCCTGTTTGCTTTTTTTAGCGTTGCACAATGACAGTCTCAAATGAGGTCCTGTGAACATTATGTTTTTGTTTAGTCTGCATCTTTTCTTCTTCTTTTTCAAAGGTTTGAAAGATTACACAGGGATATAACAGATGTACACAACAAGCACCGCATAATGAACGGCATGTAAACCACAACATGCTTTAAAGGGGTAGTATTTATGGGTCTACTATATGATTATGCCAAATAGGAAGATGCAAATGTGTGTGTGGGTCCAGAGCTGAGGCAAAGTGTAAGCTCAGTCCTTTCTAATCTTGTTAACCCTCCCTTCAATCTTGTTAGGAGGGATTTGGTCAAGTCTTGGCAACCTCAAATACTGTTCCATTTGACCCACAGTGAGAGGGAGCAATACACAACGCAAGAGAGGCAGCGAGTAGATGTGAGATGTGATTATTCGTGTCTCTTGAGACACAAATTCCAAAAGCAGACATTGCAAAATAATTCCTTATGGGTAACTGGATGCCAATGACTTGTCGGAAGCTGTGCTAAAGCTAGTTTTAATAAACGAACATGCACATGGGCGCAAATGCGTTCAGTCATGTGCTCCAACCAAAACTCAGAAACGTGCATATCAAAATCATAAAACAGGAAATTACATCATAGAGAGGACCACTGCAATGACTGGTGCTGAAGTCTCTTAGTATCTAAGTATTAGATAGTTTGACCATTAGAAAATCAAAGGTAAGTTCATGTTGTAAAATGTGGCGCAACTCGCCAAAAACCTAATATTTTTGACATAATATTCTTGATTATCATAAAAAGATGTTTTAGCTTGAAAAATATATTAAAAAAATAATGATGTGTACACTACATGTATTCAGGCTGTAAAATGTCATGTGGTGCGACTCCACAGAAACGTAATTATATTTATGAAATAATAATTCATGATTTTTGTAAAAGAAAATAAATAAATAAATAACTTTCATCCTGAAAAATATATTTAAACACATTTTTCGACATAACAATTAAGATGAGTACACTCACATGTATTACATTTTTTCTTTATCATGGACAATCTTGTGTGTCATTGGCCTGCTGGGCTCTTTTGCAAGCAAGCAACCACCCATAACACCCTAGTGACAACCAGAATACCCTAGCAACCGCATAGGAACACCCTCGCTACCCACCATGACAGTTATGGCACAGGCAAAAACCACTTACATTTTCTTTCTAAAATGAAAAAAAAATCAAGGTGGAATAATCACTATTTGGCATAAATTTCTTTAACAGGAAATACTTGAATGAAGTAATACAATACTGAAATACAACCCAGCGGAAATCTATTTATGCGGATGAGAACTAGAGAAGAGGATAAATGTGTGAGCGAGAGACAGGATATGGTGTAAAAGTGATAGAGGCCCCTGGGAGCTCCAGTGTCACCAGGGCCCTTGTGAAGCACATGGCAGAGGGTGAAACTCTGAGAGTGAGAACCAGAATGGAGGCATGCTGAGACGTGTCTCTCTGGGTGGCGTTGCTCTGGTGCTGAAGGGCTGATTAAAGCTCTGCTGTTCATGCCCGTGGGCTTAAAGCAATTAAGAGTTCATTTGAGAATTAATCTGTGTGATTATTCCATCATAATATCAAACACAGATCAGCGCTAAAGGACAGAGTCAGAGAGAGAGGCTTGTTTAAATAACACCAGGCACCGCAGGGAATTCAAGCCTAATGCAGACAAATGAAAACAGGCTCTAAAACACACATACAGTAAGTTTACATGATTACACAAAGGTAATAGAGAAAGTTGTGATCGCACACCCATAACTGGGCAGAAAATATTGTGTTGTTTTTTGTTTTTGTTTTTTACAGCAGATTCAATGTTACAACTGGATCTTATGTAAAACAATGACCAAACATATTTTTGAAAAAATATTTAAATGTTTTTCTTTAATTACACATTGTCATATGAACAACCAGACATGAGCCAACAGTAAGCATCTGTAATGATTCGGAACGAACCGTTGAGTCTGATTAATGAGGTTGAGGCTGTTTCTTGAGTGTTTTGGACCAGTCATTTGTTTGCATTACGTCTCGTTGCAAGGAGGAGGGGAGGTTAAATTTGCTGATTAAAGATTATGGGCCCTATTTTAATGATCTAATTGCATGATGTAAAGTGCACGACACAAGTGCACTTAGGGCGTGTCCGAATCCACTTTTGCTAGTTTAACGACAGGAAAAATGGTCGGCGCGCCCGGCACATGGTCTAAAAGTGTTGTCCCTATTGTCTTAATGAGTTATGGGTGTGTTTTGGGCATGGTGTGCAATAAACCAATCAGAGTCTCATCTCCCATTCCCTTTAAAAGCCAGTTGTGCTCACACCATGGCGGATTCGCTATTTACATGGCGGAATTTGCAAGCTGAAAGACTGAACACTTCTCCAGAGAGGAATCCTTTTATTTTTAATATTTAAAAATGTTTGTGAGCTGCTGCGCGTGTGTGTAATAAGCAGTGTACGTGCGTTGTGCACCCGCCTATAGGCACATATTACTAACGTGCCCTTTAAATAACACAAAAAAATATTGTGCCAGTGACTTTAGACCAGGGGGGTTTTTTTGGTCAATGGCGCAGTTGTTTTCAGTTGCCTCAAAATATAAACGCGCCAACAATGCGCCTGAACACACCTAGTTTTCAGACCAGCACACTCATGGGCGAAAAGATGGGCGCGAGTGCATTTGCTATTTAAACAATGTTGCGTAGGACTTGAAAATGATAACTGTATTGGGCTGAAACTAGCAAACAACACTTGGGTCGCGCCGGGCGCCGCATTGTGCCGGTTCATTTATAATAAACACTGCAATATTGCATACAAAATAAGAATTGTCATTTTGACTTTAAAGTTATTTTGTCACATTTGCAGCATTTTATTCACAGTCTAAAGCCCCACCTAAAACATTAGGTTAGCAAATTAAGCAATCGAGTCTTAAGGAATATATCTTGAGAGAATATTCTGTTAGAATTCTTGTTCATCTCAATTGGTACTGCTGTGAATCATCTATAGTTTAAGGCTTAACTTTTTTTAATGCATATGGGGAAAATTAATGGGAAATATGCAGGACGTCCAGGGCCAAGGCTGCTTAAAAAGTGTGCACTTTATTGCTTGATATGTTTTTGAATGAATGACGCTCAACAGTTTGCACTAAATGTGCAATGCAGGTATGATTGCACAGACAGGCAGAGGCATGTAGTTTACATACAAAACAAGTGAAAACACACACTCTCTGATATCTGAGACTGGAATTTCACTTTGACATAAAAGCGGTACTCTTAGTGCAGGCCCTTTTGGTGTGAGTCATCGCTGCCGCACCTTAGGGGGGAATTTGGTGTCCAGTACGAAGGAGGTCAAAGGTTAAAGGTACGAGGGCAAACGTCAGACAGCTATTCCACTGGTGCAAAATGCTAAGCCCTGACACCGCTTCAGATTTAATTGCAATCAATGTGATGAGGAATTTCCTATTAGTCTATGTTCTTTAATGGAGAAGAAATTCACCTAAATAACATAAAATCAAATAAGAATTGGCAGGTTAAAAAAAAAAAAAAAAAAAAAAAAAAAAAAAAAAAATTATATATATATATATATATATATATATATATATATATATATATATATATATATATATATATATATATATATATATATATATATATATATATATATATATATAGTGGGATATCAACCTATTACTAGTATGAATAAGTCTAAAAATAGGTTCTGTCCAGCATTTGTGCAACGTTTAATGGTGTAGTGAGTAATATTTATGAGGATCTATTGACAGAAATGCAATAATATACATAACTATGTTTTCAGTGGTGTATAAAGACCTTACATTATGAACCGTTATGTTTTTATTACCTTAGAATGAGCCATTTCTATCTACATATATTGCGGGTCCCCTAACAGTGAAGTCGCCATTTTGCGTCATCATGTTTCTACAGTAGCCCTAAATGGACAAACTGCCCTACAGAGCGCCAGCTACTCTCGGTTGTCTCACACAACAGCATCTTTGTCCTGAGTCGGCCACCTTAGCTTAGAGGCACACAAAATGTTTGCGGTCATATCCCCTTCCCAAGACTTTTTAAATGCTTTAAAGGGGTGGTAAAACACATTCTTTTGAAGGTTTGATTGTGTTTGTGGGGTGCACTGTAACATGTGTTCATCATTGCATTATTTTTCATATATTTGACCTTTATTCTATACTGTTCTGTCCCTCCTTGTAAAACGGTCTGATGGTTTCCGGGTTCTATGAAGCCAGTCCCTCAAAAATACGCGATGGGCTCAGATTGGTTAGCTGGCCCAGTGTGTTGTGATTCGCTAACCGCAGAGCACGTTTATCGGAAACGCCACGCCCCTTACCTGGAGGCTGTGCTTCGGTCAGTATTAGAAACAATGGCGTCAATAAAACCATACCAGTCTGAGCCCGAATCAGACCCAGAACATTTTAGTGAAGATGATCGAGCAGAACCTGTTCAACCTGTTCAGTCCTCAAGAGTAAAGACTGCGGATCTATAGTGATCGCTACTGAATGGCACTTTTTTATTTTTAGTACGATTATAGCCAAATATCTGTGGCAAGAACTATTAACCCAAAACGAACACTAAACACTGGCTTTACTAGTAAGTTAGCCAAATCACACACAGAACCATGTTTAGCAAGCCTGTAGATAAACAACACATAAAAGCTCTAATCAAAGAATCATTTAAACTAATGCCAAGTTCGCTGTTGAGATTTTAACGTTAGTGTTTGTAACGTTAGGTGTTCGTCGGATAACGTTAAGTATGAATGAGCATTTAACAGACTGGTTTGCAGAACAGCGTTGTCATCTGTTTACTTCCTTGCTATAACGTACAATTAACCTATTACAGGAAAACACATCGATGAAAAATAAATCAGACTTACAGGTTGTGGCCCGTGAACAGCTTCTGTTTGTAAATCCAGCTTTCAGGACAAGCCGTTGTGCAAATCCTGCATTGAACTCGCGAAGATTGTGAAAGTTTTCCTCCGTAAAATGTGCAGCGGGAGCCCCGCGCGTGCCTGTTCCCCTCCGTCTCAAACACACATGCATATAACATGCTGTATGTTAAACGCACTGCAACGCACGGTACCCCCGTCCCTATGAAGGCTGAACAAAGCAAGTACCCCAGACCTGCAATCCGGATGAAAATAACAGCGTTTCGTCTGTATTGCAGCAACACCACTCCAGCCTAACAATACCACAACAACAGCGATACAAAATGCCCCCCCCCCCCCCTATTTAATATTCTCGGAGGAGGGGTTTATGTAAATATTGAGGCTGGTGATGTCACCAACCCTGGAGGAATGTCTGTAGTCGCCTGCTGGCCGTTTGCTGTAGTCCTTAGAAATTGATTTCTTTAAAAGCAAATATCTCCCTTTGCTTTAAACTTTGAACGTTGTAACTTTGCAGATGTTGTTTATGCTCAAGAAGCAACATTACACACTAGCTAAAGTTAGAATAGTGACATCGTGGTTTACCACCCCTTTAAAATGTCTACTTTGGTCACTTTTAGACCAAAAAAAACAAACATTAAAACGTCTGTGCTAAAAGAGCACATAACATTTAGTGAAGCAACGTTTAGTAAACAACGTTTAGACGTTCAGACGTTTAGTAAAGCTGATTGCTGTAGCCTATATCTTAGCTTAGACAATAGGCATGGGGTCTTCCTTTATTTTAATTTGTAGCTGTTGTTCGAATATTCAATACCTCTATTCTCTATACGTAGTTGGTACATCAGCGGTAGGTAGCAGTTCAAACTAATATTAGATGATTGGTTAATATACCAAGGGAGGCTAGCCTCCTCTGTCATGTTACTTTTCTCAACACTCCTAATATATATGAAATGAAATATGAAAAAAGATATGAAATGAGTAACTGGAAATTGTATTAAAGGACAACTGAGAAATGAACCTAGGGGTAATTAACACATGGTTACCGAGTAGATCGTTCTCTGGGATGCGTTTTCATGAAAATCGAATGTAAAGAGTTTTATCTCTAAAACAGATTAGCTTATAATGCAAGTCGAGCCACGAACGCTGTGCTAAGCTGCGATAATTCCTATCGACCAGCTCACTTGGCGCAGCGTTCGTGGCTTGACTGTCAAGACTGTTTTCCAAGATGGCTCCTGTCTGAATACGCGTAATGTACTGTCTTTATGAAGTATCTTTTTATTAAACTGTTTGAACACTTACAAAGTTCTCAATGCTTTGGTTTGCATGTAGGGACCCTCATTATGTTAGTGTGAGGCTATTTGAGCCTTGTTAGTGGTATTAACTAGCGATTTAATTTTACTTACACTATGCCCCATAGACTAGCATTATAAGCTAATCTGTTTTTAGAGATACAACTCTTTACATTCGATTTTCATGAAAACGCATCCCAGAGAACGATCTACTCGGTAACCATGTGTTAATAATCCTTAGGTTAATTTTTCACCGGAGTTGTCCTTTAACATTGAATCGTCCTTTTTCCCATTTTCACCTCCAAATTTTGGGTAGGCTGTGCCTCCCTTGCCTCCCCTGACAAGCCGCCACTGAAGGGCAGGTAGATTTGGGTGTCATCAGCAAAAAATCGAAATGACATGAAATGGGGGGATAGGATGGTTGGGTCAAGATATATTTTTTTAAGAAAGGGTTTAACAATTGCATGCTTTAGATGTTTTGGAACAGTCGCTGTAAGAAAATACTTATTTATTATAGCTAAAATACGTCGCCCTAACACAAGACAAGACAAGACAAAAAGACGAGAAAAGACAAAAAACTAAATAACAAGACAAGACAATATTTTCCATGTTAAAACAAACTAAATTTAACTAACAAAATAGTAATTAATCAAGCCAATATCAGTCAATCATTGGTATGAAAAAGCCTAAAATAAAGTTCTGTCCAGCAGTTGTGCAATGTTTAATGCTCACAAAAGAACGTCAGGCAGAATGCGTACTCCAAGCTCAAGATAAATGGGGCCAAGAGCAAGACAGAGCAGCTCAGTGCCCCGACACCACCCTGTGGAGACCTGGGGGCCAAACTTGGAGCTCTGACAAAGTCAAATTGGTCACAGACTTCTAAAAAGAGGTCTGAAAATCAGAATGGGTCTTAATGCGGGACAGAGTTACTTGTTACACACAAGGGGGAAAAAACAATACAAATCACAATGCAGAAAATTTCACAGAAGAGAAGAACATTTGCTAACTCTGATCTTGTTCTAACAGGCTCTGAAACTCCACTCTTCCAGTGAAACAAAGAGAACGAGTTTTCAGGACTTCACACACACACACTAACCTACGTCAACATAAAGATTTGTGAGCTAAGAGTACATTAACATTCTCTCTTAAATCATCAACTCGCCATAGAAAAGCTGAAAACCTTGTGTGAAATAACAGCCTCATAGTATTATCACACTATTAGTTTATTTGGCCAATAGATATTTTTAATACCAGGAGCTGCAGTAAGTATTTGCTGGAGTTATGTTGTAGTTTGATGTCCTTGTAAGGAGATCCCACTGTAAATTTCGACTCATTTCGTACAGTCACACGGGAAACGAAGACCTCAACTATGAAAACCATCCTGACCACCATAAGGCTTTGTACACTGCACCTGACCATGGATTATAGACTTTTAAATACTTATTTAAATATGAATAAATCATAATTAAATTCCTATTTATGAATTCAATTTGTTACATTTTTTGTCCTGGCAATGTGATTAACCTCATAAATACGCAAATAAAACATTCATCCATTCCAGGGTGAACACATTTGCAGTGTGAAATAGTGTACAACCCAGCCGTACGTTTACAGTTTACAATGACATTGTGCTAACAGTTTCAAGTGCAAAGAATGCAGATAAAGGAACAGGAGAGGAAAGGAAGTGTTGTAACTCTTCGGATGTTGTAAGTGGCACACGGCGCTTGAAATCTAATGAGTCAGCCGCAACCTCTTCCTCTTTCTAGACGCTCACCTCTCACCAGATCAAACTAGATGTCCTGACAAACAATGAGTCCACCACAACACCACAACTAAAGCTAACATTCGCACACAATTCCACATACCCTCTTTATCGACACGCACACATCTCTGCACAGCACAGCTCAATGGGTTGAACTAATTATTCATCGAACACATTCTATTTATTACACAGCAGCCTCAAGATGCAGATTTGGTTATTTCATGCAGCAAATGCGCGGAAAACTAATTGGTGTAAGATTTACTTTGAAACCATTTTCACTCAGGAATGGATAGTAAATTTCACGAATAATTACAAAGAAACAACAAGCATGAGTTGGTGAAATTTTTAAATAGATAGTCTTGGCAAATGTAATTTACGCAATTTACATGACGAGAAGCTGAAGTTTCTGTCATGCCAGTGTTTGCTAATAACATTGACACATGACACTTTGGTGACTTCTGAGCTAACATGTGCCACATCAAGAGCTGGCATTAAAAAGCAGAAGCATCCTGTGCCCGTGGTTACAGCCAGCCTCAATACAACAGCCCCTGTCCTGCAGCTTAAGGGGAATTAAAAGGTCACGACCTCTGGAGATAACAGGGAAAATGTTAACTGTAACTGTTACAGTAACAGCAAGTCTGAGCTAGCGAATAAATAAAGAAAATGATTTTATTAGGTTAGGAAGACTAAAGGGGCCTTTCCTGCTGGCAGTTGGGAAACAGTGGCCACGTCGGCCTCTTTTCCCATTTATAGTGCATGAACTCCTCACATGCCATCTCATGATCATCAGTACACAGTGTGTTTCTAGTCATCATTAACTGTACTAGTCCTGAAGCTTCATGGTGTCTTACATAGGTGCTTATATATAGGATCAACATGTGAAGAGAATTTAAATTCAATTTAGCCGGTGGCAAAGTGCTAACCGCTCCACATTGCCACCAAAACACAGCAAAAGAAACAGAAGCAGTAGTGGCAGGCCTCCAGACTGCGAACAAATTGACTACATTTTGTTAGAGGTCGCACTGGTGCCACCACAATGTTGCCCAACTGATAAGAGCTGGCATTTCCATTACATATGAGATTAAACGGCAAGCGAAACTAATTTAAAACGAAACCGCGCAACTCGCTTTAGCTTCACAGACCGTTTATTATTCATCTCAGGGTTCATACAACCTTTTGAGAGTGAAATTCAAGCACTTTTCAGGGTCTTTCAAGTGCTTCACACTTTTTCTAGCAGTATAATGTTATTTCTAATGTGATGATTTGTAAAACAAAAAGTTTAACAATGTAAGACAACTAACCCTTTGTGGCAAACAAGCACTTGTATTTAAAAAAAGAATGTAAATTACCACTATAACCAGTAGATGGCAGCAGAGGAGCACTTTTTGACTTATTAACCATTTCCACTAGGGGTGCACTGAAATTTCGGCCACTGAAAATGTTCGGCCGAAAAATGGCATTATCGGTTTCGGGCCGAAATAAAAAAAACAGCCGAAAAGGTAAACCGAAAATGAATGTCATCCGCCCCTCCCATCCGTGCGCAAGCGCTTGGGTTTCAAGCGAGCTGTTATCACGTGTCTATCAAAGATTAAGCATGTCAGTGGTATGGAAGTATTTTAAAGTTTCAGATGAGGACACCAAAGTTGCAATATGTAACATTTGTTCTGCAAAAATCTCAAGAGGGGGTGCGGTGCGGTGCCAAAGAACTTTTCGACAACAGGTTTGATACACCACCTGAAATCACGACATCCAATTGAACATGAGGAGTACCGCAAAACAACATTGGTTAAAACTAGTATACGTTTTTTAAAAGAAGCCATTTTCGGCTTCAGTTTCGGATTTTCGGCCAAGTACATCCTACATTTTCGGTTTCGGTTTCAGCCCGGAATTTTCATTTCGGTGCATCACTAATTTCCAGTCCCTAAAATATGGAAAAAAGTAGGAAGTCACAAAGTCTCATGAAAAACAAAAACCTTTCTTGTCAAATTGTGACGGAATTACACAGAAAGAAAGTGAAGAGCGCTTCTTTTATAATCACTGAAGCTGTTGGTCAGACTTCAGTATGATACTAGAAAACAAGGAGTAGGAGCAGATTAAAATTTTCCCAATAAAATTACGTTTTTGCACATTACTGTTGATAATAAAAGTTAATTTTATCTGCATATCAATTCAAGCTCAGTGATATTATTAGTGCAAAACAATAGGAATTTTATGATTAAATTAACTTTATGATAAATTTTCCCCTAGCGCTACCAAATCAGGTGCTGCTGGTGCCACAATCTGTAGAACATAGTGGCACCGGTGCTACTGCTCTCAAATGTTAGTCTGGAGCCCTGAATGGTCTACGAAAGTAAGAGTTTAAAATAAGAGGGAGCTACCTCAAAGAACCAATGAGAAAAGGAAGTGGTTTTACTGAAGAGCAACCGCAGCAGAGCAGCGGCCCACCAGGAACTGGCTACGCTTTGGTCTTAAATCACTGCAAACACACATAACAGCCCTTAAACGCAACACAGAGCTGCACTTGTAGCTTCTCTTCCACTCTGTCACATGACTTAAACGATCACGTTTGTTTGCTGGTCACAGCATGAGCCTCAGCAGAAACACTTGCACTGCAAACAAACCCAAAAACAGTATCTTCAGCGGTTAGCCACTAGTATGCACATTACTGTTAATATTACATTGAATTATGTTATCATATTATTTTAATTTCATTATCATAATCGTAAACACATATTGGTTTGTAGCGCAAATAGTTTATTGCACTTTGTTACTCTTCAAGTTATTTATCTATAGCGGCTAATGAATCAGAAACACATTCAAAGAAGATAGCTTACTTCTGCAGTGCAAAATAAGATGGATATTGTGTACACTGCTCAGTATGCAGTACACTAAGCATTCTGTACCAAACATAGCCCATGTTTCTGCAATGTTCATGCATGATCACTACAGCACACCACCATGGTGACCATGAATCAATCCTTATTGGACTGAAACCTGCAGCTTTCTGGAAACCAGCCCAGATCCACTAGGCTGTGCAACCTCCATCCCTTTAAAAAAGAAAAAGAAAAAAGAGGTAGCCACTTGTTTTCTAAAAGCAGTATCAAAACCAACAGGCTTGAGAGAACTACCACAGAGAACCCCCAACCTGGCATCAAGCGTGAGAAACTCAGAGATCTCCTGAGGGCAAGAAACTTAACCCAGGAGAGGGGGAGGGAGAGAGAGTGAGAGAGAGAGAGAGAGAGAGAGAGAGAGAGAGAGAGAGAGAGAGAGAGAGAGAGAGAGAGAGAGAGAGAGAGAGAGAGAGAGAGAGAGAGAGAGTGAATGTGCAAATGTTTGCTTTATATTTAAATATATGAGTCAAACTTTAGTCTATGGAGCTGGGAGGAGCTTTGCAGAAACACGTGCAACCAAATAAACTGCTGGAGATATGAGTAAGCTGCTCTGTGCTATTAAAGATGAGAGGAAAACTCCCTTACACACACACAAACAGAATGAATGTCTGTCTGCTTGTCTGTTTTTAGATCTAAATCTTACTTTCCTCTAACTTTATCCAGATGCCATGGCTGACTGGCCATGAATCATGTGACTTATCACTCCCTCCCTCTTCTTCTGACTTCTCCTTTCTGTCTTCCTAGCTTCCCAGCAGTCTTTGTCTCTTAATGAACATCTCTGGATCTCTTGTTTTCCATCCATCTCTGCTGTTCCGTGAGCTTTAATGGGCCGAGACTAGCCAGGGCGGAAGCGTGTGTGCGCGCGCGCTTTTGAGGAGTGACAGAAAATTAGAAGAACATCTTCAAAACATGATGAAAACAGATGCTGTCTGTAAATACAAAAAATGTCAAAACATGCTTTGTGGAACGTAGTAATTATTATTATCTTAAATTAGGCTAATCTAAAAAAAAAAGATGGGTTTTTATAAATTGGTGTGTGTTTGTGGAAGGGAAAGGACAGAAGACAAGAGGCGAAGAAAGGAGAGAACAGAGCAGAAGAGACCAGATGAGATGTGAGGAGAGCAGAACAGAGACTTCACATGCTGTAAACAACTCCAGCAAGGACCAGCATAATTCTCTCAAGTATTAAACACAAAAAGCATTGTCAGTGAAGAAAAGAAAACACACAAATAAGGCTAAACATCATGATATATGGGTATAACCAGGACCAGACAGAGTCTGCAGACATGTTTCTGCACTGATTTTGGAGGGAAAATCTCTGGAATGAATTTAAAGTTGGTAAAATGCAATAGACGGTGTACTTCACCCTTACTGGTAGCATTGTCAAATTAGTAAAAATGTAATTTGTCATCATTTACTCGCCCTCATGTTGTTTCAAACCTGTATGTCTAACACAAAAGAAGAATTTGCCAACCAAACAGTTTTGACTTCTATATTTTCTCAACATGAGGGACAATAAATGGTGATAGAATGTTCATTTTTGGGTGAAATAACCCTTTAATAAAAAGGAAACTTTGTAAATTATGAGGGGGTTCCAATTCCAATTCCAATTCTGTCTGGACCTGGATACAACAAACAGTATTCATCAGTATCTCTCAGGACATCACTTGATTTGAAGTAACCAAAATGAACAAACCACATCATAGCACTCTTCAATCCATTAACACACAAATAAACCACCACAAAAACACCCCAAACACAAACAGCAATGAGAGAAAAAGAATGTCCAGTTACCAGAATGTCCATCATGGCTTGGCGGAGGGCAGCCTACTAGTCTTAAAATCCTCAATGATGTTAAATGCCTGGACACATGCATGTCATCCCCCCGCAGGCCGCGGACCTCTCCTTCACACACAAACACATATAGCACAGGCCGGAGTGCACAGGAACACACAAACAGGGCAACAGTAAGACACAGACACACACAAATAGGGAGAGAGAGAGAACGGTGAGGGGGAAAAGAGAGAAAGACTTTATATTAGTCACATCAAGCAAATGCTCACAGTTAAATCTATGACTGTGTTTTATGAATTAAGCTAATTTAGCCAGGCATGTTCATTCAAATAGCCTACTAAAATGAGCATATGGTGGCAGAAACGTTGTTGAAATGAAAACATCTGCAAACAAATTCACCATTGTATGAGATTTAACGAAGAATATAACACATCCATCGTTCCATTTTACAAACTGCTTGTCCTATGTCCATTCCCGCCACCCTAACTCCTCCTCCACATTTACGCTACTGTTCAAAAGTCTGGGGTCGGGAAGATTTTCCAATGTTTTTGAAAGAAGTCTCTTAGGCTCACTAAGGGTGCATTTATTTGATCAAATACAGTAAAACGGTGTTAAAAATTACTTTTATTTGATTTAATAACCTCTATTTTGACTATGTATTAAAATGTCATTTATTCCTGTGATGGCAAAGCTGAATTTTCAGTTTCATTACCCTTCAGAAATCATTCTAATATGTTGATTTGCTGCTCAAGCAACATTTCTTATTAGCAATGGTGAAAACAGTTGTGCTGATTAATATTTGTATGGGAACCATGATATAGTTTTTCAGGATTATTTGATGAATAGAAAGCATTTATTTGAAATGGAAAACGTTTGTTACATTGTAAATGGTTTAACTGTCACGTTTAATTTAATTGAATGCATCCTTGCTGAATAAAATTATTTTAAAAAATCTTACAGACCCCAAACTTTTCACGGTAGTGTATAATAATAGTATACTAAATTCAGATATGTTCTGATTTGTTGTGACCGTGTCAAGCAGCTTCCTCATATTCATTGTGGACAAACAAAGAACTTGCTACTGGAAGCTCATGTCACGTTTTGTCACTCTGGTTGGTCTTACTCTTAGTTTGGTGACAGAACCCTGACACTCATGTATCGTCGTGTATTTGTGTGAGTGTGGAGCTTTGAGTGTGTGCACTCTCTTCAGGTATGTGTTGTGAATGTGGAGCTTGGTGCCTGGATCCCTGTCTAGTTCAGTTTTGGTTCAATGTCGGGGTCGGGACATTCATGCTCCATGTTTTGTCTTTTGTTGTGAGCACTCGGGTTGAGTGTACCCTCTAGGGTGACCACCATCAAATCAAAACAAACCAAATGTGGGACGATTACTAAGTTTGTGTGGGACAATGTGGGACATGTTACCGACACTAAAACATAACCTGAAACTGTTATATAATGTGTATCTAAGTTAATAAAACCTTTTGTATTCTGCCTTTCAGCTGATAAAAATACTTTGTTCTTTAGAAAACCTTTGAAAATACTGTTCCTCCCAGAAAACACTATTACTTCACAATGTAACATAACATGTCTTTATTTTAAATGTCATTTCAATTCAACATCACTGAGCCCAAAGGCAGATAACTATTTTTGAAACAGTTCTGACCAAGTCCAACTAAAATCCAACAAAATAAATAATGAGCAAATAAAATATAAAACAACATGAAATTAGTTCATTGACAGTTAATTTATATGATACATTAAGAATAGAACCAATTTACCAAATTATCCAGTAGTTTTCTGACAGGGAACACAACGAATCACCTCTCCACATTTTGATTGACAGCCGTCACAACCTACTAGTCACCGTGTTTACTCCTTTCTTTTCAACCATTGGATAGAATTTAAAAAACGGCTGTTGTATTTGTGTAAGGAGGGATGTTACTTCTGACGAAGCGCTGTTAAATATAGGTCAAAAACTACGCCAGAAAAATAAAATATAAAATGCTTTCTTAAAAGGGCAAAAAATAAAATGCTTTCTTAAAAAGGCAAAAGAACACATGCATGTTTTCTTAGTATGATAGTTAAAAACCAACAGACGGATGATGAAGAAATGCAGGACATTTTCTCAATATGCGTCATGCGGGACAAGGGGTGAAAATGCTGTTCAGTACAATGCAAAGCGGGACAGGTGGTCACCCTAGTTCCCTCCCTCACTATGTGCTCTGGTATGTTTTTGTTACACCTGAAGTTTATGTTCTTGTGTTCCTGTTCTTGTATTAAGTTTGATATCAGCACACAGTTTCTGTGATGTTTGTTTCTATGTGCCATACCTCCCCTGTCTAATGCTGCCTTCAGTATTATCATAAATACAAATCTTCTAGTTGAAAATTGAAAATCTAGCCCTCTCTGGATGTATTTAAAACAGGGAAACTTAAACATCTTAATGTTAAAGTAGCCTATACATACATGAATAACCATTTTAAGCATATTGTGTGTTTTACACAGTGTAAATGTTTTTAAAAATAGCATGTTCTTGACCAAAATTCGTGAGTCGTCAGCAATTTGGCTATGTAGATCAGTCAGGGCCTGAATTTCTGCATGGGATTCCAGGTATAATTTTGTGCCTAATTTTACTCATTTAAAAAAAAAAAAAACTCTTAGAATTCAAGAAATTCCAGTATACATTTATGCACTATTGCATGTTGGTTGAATTAGTCATTTAATCCACACAGATTATCAAATCAAAATATTAATTTAAAAACTTTCTGTGATACGCAATTTCAAAATAAGTGTACTTAATGTTTATCAAACAAACAACAAAAGAAAAACTACTCAGTGCTCTTGACTGAATTTTTGTAAATGTAATTGTTTTATATATTTGATTACTTTATTCAATTTCTATAGCTTTTCTGTACCTAAATACTACTGTTAGACCTACCTAAATATATGTATGTGTGTATATATATATATATATATATATATATATATATATATATATATATATATATATATATATATATATATATATATATATATATATATATATTATATATATCTTTATTCTATTGTATTTATTTAGTATTTATTTGACTGTTTACTTGTCTTTTTTTGTAAATTCAAATTTTTAAATCAGGCTTCTTTGTGCTGCAAATATTTAGGTGAGATAATTGTAATAAAAAAATAAAATAAAATAAAAATGTCTAAAAAAGCCTAATCCCTCAAGCACACCTGACAGTTCATCTCATCATCTCAGGTTATTTAGCTAACATGTTTATCTTAATTTGATCATTATCTTAATACGAGTGTTCTTGAATCGCCTGACCAGTGAATTTCCATTATTTTCCATTACTTTTATATTTATGATTGGTAATTATACTGACTGAAGACATTTCCATGACCCTTCAATCAGCTTTTTATGATTTAATCCATGTCCATGACTTTTCCAGGCCTGTAAATTACACTTTTGAAATTCTCTGGTATTTCTAGGTTTTCCAGGGCCAATGTGAACCCTGGGAATGAAGTACAGTCTGTTCAATGGGTTTCATCTTAATGTCACAGGTCAGGTCTGTTTTTCACAAGCAACATTTTCTGGAGTTTCTCTTCCACTGAACTGTATTCAAAAAGCTCTGGTAAAATGTGTTTTCAATGTTTTGTTGGCTAATCTATTTACATCAACATACTCATCAGCCTTGTTTTCACATCGAATCAAATATGGCACCTACTGTACAGAAAATCACACAAATGACATGAGATCAAATCTATTCTTCTAAACGTCCAAGTCCAATAACTTTTGAGAACTCTAACTTAACCAATATTAAAGTTTACTAAATCCATGCATCGCTAAACTTGTGTCCTGTCTTCTCACGTTAAATAAAGATCTGCCAAGAATCAGCCACAAATCATAAAAAAAATCAGCCCCAGATGTTCAGCCAGCTGCCACGATCCTGTGCCACCCTCAGATACACACAGATGTGCGCTAAAAGGTCAATCAGTGCATAAGATATGACCAAACATGAAAACGCTCTGCTTTTATTATATATTTATTACCATATTTGATTAATATTAATGTTTCTAATAGTACTTCCACAAACACTACTGTTAATGCCATTAGAAAAAGTACAAATATAATGTTACTGCCCTCAATATTCTTATTAAAACTATGAACTTTTAATAGAACTACAGATCGGGTAGACTGATACTTACATGGTTCCAGGTTTTGGGGGTTAGATAATATCTCTGGACTGTCAGCTAACCTCTACTAGATCATCCGGACAGGGGTTTGTGACTAGGAACTTAAAGGCACTGCTGAGTCTGCTATGGCCAAAATCTCCTACTTCCCTTTTAACTCTGTGAAGGAGAGAGGAGGAAGGGGAGCTACACATGAAAAGAGGAAACGTTCAACAGAAGACTGGGGAAGAAAAGCGGACATTGGCGAGGACATGCGTAAGAAAAAGCAGAGATGGAAAGCAAAAACATGAGCGCTCAAAGTAGGAGGGAGGGAATGGTCTTTGCTAGCCAGCCTCTCTACGGACACAATGTGATATTCCAGTGATGTATGTATCATGAAATGGAATTTGGAAACTTGAAACGTTGTAACTAAACAAGTTTTCCATAGCAAAGAGTTAAAAGAACTGTTTGACCCACAATGAATATTCTGTCATCATTTACTCACCCTCATGTTGTTCCAAACCTGTGACTTTCGTTCCTCTGTGGAATATAAAAGAAGATATTTTGAAGACCGTGCTGGTTGCTCTTTTCAATGCAGTTACATAGAATGGAGGAAGATTTCCATTATCAATGTTAAAATTTCATAAAAGTTGTTTGGTAACACTTTAGTATGTGGAACACATATTCACCATTATACTTTTGCCTCAATAAACTCCTAATTTACAGCTTATTAGTAGTTAGTAAGGTAGTTTTTGTAGTGTTTAAGTTTAGGTATTAAGAGATGTAGAATAAGGTAATGCAGAATAAGGCATTAATATGTGCTTTATAGGCACTAATAAACAGCCAATACCCTGGTAATATGCATGCTAATAAGCAACTAGTTAATAGTAAGAATTGAACCCTAAGATGAAGTGTTACCAGTTTTTAGTTACCAGTCTACATACAAAAGGTTCGTGAGAGGAACTAAAATTATCATTATTTGAGATAATTAAGATTATAATATTCCCCTCAAGTGAGCTGTTAAGTTGAGACCCACTGTAATTGAATCAACTGAGTCAGAATTCTGAATCCAATTTGTAAATGAATCTTTCAGACTCATTTTGTGAATTAAATCAACTGATTCATCGAAATTATCCGTTTAAAATGAACGACTGGTTCATTAATCAAAATGTTACTACATTTCTCACGAATACATTAAGAAGAACGGAGTAGGGTTTTCACTGAATAATGACTTAAATTTCAGTCTATTTCTCACACAAAGGAATTATATGACTTCAGAACACTTGCAATATTTGTATGAACAACTTTATGGCACTTTTATGGAGTTTTTGACCTTGTTGACGCTTGAAAGCTGCATGGAAAATAGCTACCAGTATGAAATCATACTGTTTTAGAAAGACATGAGGTGGGTGAGTAAATATTTTGCGAGACATGATGGATTGGGCATGGAGAATGTGATAATCACATCCATGTAAAATTAGTGTAAAGAGAGAAATAGAAACAGGAAGTATAAGAAAAGTGACAGAAAAGAGGGTGATTGTGAAAGAGACAGAGGACAAGAGGAGGAAAGAGGAGTGTGGTGAAAGAAAAAGAGAGAGAGCAAAAGAAAGAAAGAGAGTGATATGGCACCAAAATGACAAGAAACTCAAGCTTCCTCCTTAAACTCAGTTTTTCTTACAGCAACACCGGGCTAATCTATTGGAGACTTTTCCATCAGACCAAAACATGAATGGCGCAATGAACTCAAGTTGTTTGTGTACACAACTTGAATTCTTCGCCTCTCAACTGTTGGGTCGTGACCCAAAAATGTGTTCTGTTCAGGGTCTGATAGGGTTACGGACAGCGGGGATATAAACAATGCTAAATGCAAATAGTAAAGTGCAACATAATCCTGCATAGTTAGATACAGCTTGTATTTTGCTGCATATTCATCTTTCATTTGCTAGAGTCAAAAGAAGCATGACCTCATCCTTGAAAACCATGAACAAAAAAACTACTTTGTCAGGGATGGGTGCTGATTGATCCCCTCACTGAAAGTCTGTAAAAACTAGGCATATGTATCAAGTATTACTCCAACTTATCAAAATTATTTTGACAAGCAAGGAGTTCAAGTCGGGGCTTGGTTTTGCTCAGCAATGACACTGGCATTGTGTTTCATCACTAAACAAGCAGCATCATGAAAAACATTCTTGGGTCGTTCCTGGACAGCATTCGTCCCTTTATCCACTTTCTGACAATGTATCAACCTAATCCTTCCCTTTTCAACCATTTTATCTTTATTGATAATCCAGTTTTACACGTAATGCTCGTCAATAAAACCAATAAAACACTTTTACAAGACCTAACTAATTTATCATTTAACTGACACTTTTATTCAAAGAAACGACATATTACATAGACAGTCTTCCTATTGAAGCCAAAAGCACAATGGCGGTTAGCGTGCGATTTGAGCCTACAATTTGTCATGCCCATCATTCACAAAGTTCAACACATCAGAAGAGTAATTTATTGACGAATTGACTATACTAGTCGTTCTGTGTGTTAAGATAAGATTAATGCAATAGAAAGATGTGTTTACTGTCTGTTTATCTTAGCACTCTTAGCAACACATTTTATCGCATTTGAATTTGAAATCGAAAGAGAAAATCAACACAGAGAAAATACAAAGTTTTTCATCCAATCAAATGTCCTAAAGGATGAGAATGTCCTGCCCCCTAATCCCACCTTCAAATGAAGAATGAAACAACACTTTCAGACCTCTATTCAAGCAATCCCCTATAGCAACAACAACTCACAGAAGCTACTGTCTCATAAAGCCAGTGTTTAACTTCAGCTTACTGTATATAATGTAAAACTGCCACCTTTGCAATTTGCAATGGCAAAACACTTCGTTTTAAAAGGAGCTGTGTTTGCTAAGCGGTGTTCTGATTGAATTAGTGCTTCAGAGAGGACGAGTAGCCCCTTATGAACCCTGCGCAACCCTGAAGGCCCTGAATAAGGGAATCGTTTATTCAGGATTCTGCTCCAGTGACTGGTCACATTGCTTTTCTATTTTCTCTGGTTTTGTTCATTCAGGAACTGCTGTTGAATAATGCCTATACAGCAGACAGAATTAGTTTTTTTCTCTCTTGCAATAGGATGTGGTTTAATATCTATCTCTGCAAACCACCACGGAACTGCACTTTTCAACACATTTGACAAAAATGTGTAAAATGCAAAGACAATGCACATTTTTTCATCATTAAATCTAAATCTTTCTGCGCTGTTCTAAATACGAGTAAATAGACAGAAAACTTGTCAGAGCATGATTTCCTGTCTACTTTACATGCCTTTGTAAATAAAAAAAGTGACGGAAGCACTACTCCGGCTGAAGAAGAGAACAGCGTAACAATCCCATAAAATCAAAACTTTAGTATAGTCCATGTCTATAAACTTTGAAGACATCTATATGCACACATCTAAAAGTTAATAAAAATAATCAACCTTTTAGACCTTAGGTCTGAATTGAATGTGGTAAAATGCAGGGCTGCATGTAAACTTTTTTTGAACACAGCACTGGTGCTACAGTTTTGTAGCACAAGCCACAGAGTTATAGCAGAAAACGCCTGATATGATTTCTGAAAACCACCATAAATAATGCAGTTCATCATACATGTAAAATAAATATGTTATCACTCACATCAATCGCCGTCGTTTAGGAGTGGGCAATGTGACCAAAATATGTTTTTTTCTTACAGTGTATTTAGTTATGTTGTTTTATCTTATGCCACTGTTTTGGACTTTATGGACCAAAATAAATTAAATATATGTGAATAGATGTCTCATAAAATTATGGTTAATAAAGAGCCCATTTTTCTTGTGCATGGTGCTCTCAAGAACATTATTTGTATTTATTATTTTATACTATAGTATTGTACTTGAATATATCTGCATAATATATCTGTATTCCTAATGTTTTTATTATTAATCTGTATAGGCTATTTTTATTCTGTTCATTTATTTTATATTTTTATCCTCAATATATCCACATCTTTTTCTGTAATTAATTGTGATTAAAAACATTGGCGATTTTAATATTTTAATATTGTAATAATTTCACAGTTACTCTCCAAATTGATGTAGAAACAACTTAAAGACAGTATAACAAATTTAAATATTTGTTGTAATGGCATCTTTTTATGAATGAAGGCCAGTATCACTGATACTAATAATGCTACTGATGTCTCTGACATTTTTTTTTTACATTAATGATAGACATTCAACATTACAACATAATTGAAATATATCACTTTCAACATTTATTATGCTTTAAAAAATAACAACTTTTAATTTAAGTGAACTTAAAACAATCTTCACATAAACCCGTTATAATAAAATCTCATATTTACCTGTGGCCTTCCGACCTGTCTAACAGGTAACAGGAATAAATTTAAATAAATATAAATTTTATAGATTAATCCTTATTAAAGCTACAATTTTCTCTGTTACCTTTGTTCTTTGATTAACATTAATGATTTGGTTTATTAGGCTGCTGTCACTTTAAGATCTGCCTGTCATGCTTTACTCTTTAAGTTCATTAAGACATTATTTAACTCACTTAAGACTGCTCTTATGAGAATCCTTGGAAAAACTGACATTTTGGTATAATTCTGTGTTCGATTGTTCGATTTGCGCTTCATCTGGCATGTTGTCTGTGTGTAAAATTATGATACAGATGCTGCGTTAATTGTGTTAAATATTTTTAATGTGTTAAACTGAAAATAAATAAAATAAACGCACGCATTAACGTGTTAATTTTGACATCCCTACTATAAACACATCCGAGGTGTAAGTCAAAACAAGGCTTGAGTAAGTGTGCCTGTGAGTACAGGGAGTGAAAGCAGAGCACTGCAATACTACAAACAACAAACGGCTCTGTCTCACACACATGCAAAACTGTTTCAAGTGTGCTACGGTGCTAAATTTCGTTTTTTTTTTGTAGCTGTACAGCCCTGAATGTACTGTGAAATATGTAAAAAAAAAAAAAAAAAAAAAAACATTAACAAAAATGAACTTCTTTCTCTCCAGTTGTTTTTTGGGCAGCACACCAAAACATAAAACATGAAAGAGTAGTCCGATTCATGAACAAATAACAGATTATTTTAAAGTCGCAATAAAACAACAAATTCTATAGAGAAAATGACTGCATTACAGATTTTTGTCCAATCAAATACCACCTGCAACTGCCTAGTATAATAGCAAAGCATAGTGCATGGCTCGCTGCGACATAACTAAAGTGTATTGCCAATTTCTTAAAAAAAGAGAGAGATTTATTTTACTTAAACTTCAATGGGAAATTCATCAATAAAGAACAGGGTCCTAAAATCACCAGCAATAATAATCTCTAGTTAAATTTGGTTTAGCTAGTTTTCAAGGTCTTTATTCCCTGACTAGATTGGTCATGGGCACTCTATCTCTTCACATTTTAGGACACAACCTAACACTTTTTTACTTTCTCAGTTTGTGTAAGTCCACTTGGGGTTCAGAGTATTTTCCCCCCACATTAATTGCACACATATCTAGTACAACCATGTGGTTTTGGTTCATTAATACAGTGTATACTTTTTTTCTTGATTTACCCCGAAAGAATGGAAGTGAAATGTGACAACATGCCATGCTATTGTAACATGACCACATGACAGCTTAAAATGATCTAATCAAAACAATATAAAAGACAAACCGAAATATTTTGTCAATACAATACAATTATCAACTTTTTCAAATTAAATAATGGCATTTTTTAATAATTAAAAATAAACTAATGTTTGAGTATGACACAAACACACTGTAAAACACAGCTTACACAGCATAGTTCAAAACATCATAATAATCAATAACTTCTGAACATTGACATTTGTCATTATTCACTTTTTTCTCATGGTTTCTCCCAAAAAATCATAAAAGTATAGAATATAATGGCATATTTCTAGGGGCTCATTGTAACCCCACCTGCACAACAGGGATTTAACTCAACTGTTAAATAACAGATATAAGATTAAAATAATATCAGATTTGTCTAATTTTAAATAAACACAACAAATAGACATGACAAAAATATTTACTTTTGCCATGGTTAGTTAAATGTTCAGTGATATCTTCCAAAGACTCAATTTTTCTCAAGAAGGTTTTAATATGACAACTATACACTAGGTTTTGTCATGCTGGCATGTGTGGAAAGTTTTAAACCATGTGTTTTACAAGTACAACTAACCCTGCGTTGTTGTTCCCCGCTCACCCCTGTATGGTTTAATTAATGCCAAATGCACCAAGAAACAATGCAAACACAATGTTCTCTGTGAATGTGCGGAACAAATGAAGTATGCTCACTAAACCTGATTCCTGGTAAAGCAGAGATGCTGAAGATATCAAAGCAGCTGGGCTTTGACTGGCATGCCCACGTGGAAGCTTACTTGGTGTTTCAAAACATGTCATTCTTTTAGCTAAATATAGAACTTGTTGTTGTCACCACAAACTAAGAAGGCTACATGCACTATGATGATTAGGGTGAATTCAGGACACTTTTTACCATTGAGGTGACTGGGAAAATGTGTCCCAATCAACCTCTGTTTGATTTCGTCAAGTAATAGACATGCCTGTGGTGTGGTCAACAACAAAAAACCCAGGCTTGACTTCCTCAGAGAAATCAAAAGGTCACGTATAGTCATTAATTGGACATTAATATATCTTAACCTCGGGAATTCTCTATCTGACGTCAGAGCTGCACGAGCGCTGTGTGTCTCCCCTCCATTTCTGCAGCGACACGCGCGAACGCGTTCAAAGCTCGCCGCCACGCGACACCGCGGGCCCCGCCCCCCGATCGCGACGTGAACGCGCTCACAGAATTCATTCACCCGAAGGTCCCGCGCGTGCATCGCGAACGCGCTTTACTACACAGCCAGCTAAAGGGGGAAAGAACATCTTTCGAGACTAAAAAGACTCGCGAACACGCACACAAAGGCGCGCGGGGTTTATTCTCATTGGTTACGTAAAATATGCGGTTAATTGATAGAAAGACAGAAGTAGAAATACGGCAGTGACAGATGATAACTTGAGCTTTATCCTCCCCCACTTCCTAGATGTCTGAATTGAAAATATCCCCCTCATACAACGCTATAATCCGTGCATTAGCTTTCACTCTCCGATGAACTGAAATAGCCCAAACCAGCATTGTATTACGGGTAGAGATTTAACACATCGACTGTGGTGAAACCATAGCGTGTTATGCAAATATTGTTTTTGTGAGGAAAAATCAAACCCGTAATGCCCGTGACACACACAAACACACCGGGCGCAAGACTACTACATGGGGCTCACAAAATACATCTTACAGCAGATGACAACTTAGCCCTCCAACCACATATCTATCCCATCCTGATGAAGCGAAACGGGAGACGCGAAAATAAGCGGTATTCCCTCCTCGACTGCGAATAAGCGCTGTACATACATTCATATACACAGTCTCAAATACATTCAACCGCTCTATTTCTAGGAAAGCTTCGTTTTCACCAAGCCACAGAAGTAAGTTCCTGCCCATAAGACTGTACAAAAACACAAATGTAGAGAAAGAAGATTGGATTTACGGAGGACGACTCATTCTTCGGGAGAGAAAAAAAACGGAAAAGAACCCACCATCCACTGACAAACTCAACGTTTATGCTGTTGAAAAACGCCAACGATGACAATACTTACAATTTTGGCATTAAAATGATCTGGAGGGCGGTAGCCGTTTCGTTTTCTGAAGCACGCCCGTTTGTTTTTGCCTGTTTTGTGTGTAAAATACAGTATCTTTTTTTCCTCCAATGTTCCAGCTTGAGAATCGACACCCTTACGGAGGCAGGCTGGGGACGAATTGCGCATGCGCTTATTTAGACAGTTCTACTCAGTCGATTGACGAAGGACTTCCTCAGTAATTGTCATTTCCAGCGGAACTTTTCAAGTTCATCAGCCCATAATCAGGCAGTTGAAATAGTGGCCTACACAATAAAGTAACAAAATAAAACTGTTTGTTTAACGAGCACTAAACCTTTGGGACTTCAGTCATAGAATAACGCTGACTATGCCTTGCATTACCTGAATTTTATGTAGCCTACCATATTATTACAATCATTTCCCTTTCGTGTATTCTCTCATATATAACCCTAACATTCACATAACCTCTACCCAACTTAAATATGTGATTGTTTTATATGTATAATGGTTTATTGACCACAGGTTTATTGAGGCTGTAAACTATATAGAACTTATATTAATTTAGTCATCATTATTTCATAGATTATAATCATGTTTTCAGAGAAATCTTGTAAATATCCAGCAGGGGGCGCCAAACACTAAGAAGAACAACGAGTCACAAAAATCCCTCAACAGCATTTCTGCAAGATTCTTGAAGATATATAAAAAATCATTAGCAAAGAGATGCAACGCAAATGGGTTAATATGCACGTGTTGTTACTTTAAATGATCTAGGTTCGTTTTAATGCAAAATTCGACGTGCTTTCACTGATAGCTATAGTGCAGCGTTGCTTCAGCAGACTATTGTGAATCATCTGAGGCGTCTCTTGATTAAAACTCCACTGTTCAACAGTTACAGGGAAGGCCTAATAGGAAATGGCTGAGGGTTACGAGGGGACACCTATGCGACGACCACTTGGTGTCAGTAAAGCTCTCTGCCTCACTGTAGGGCTGAACCCCCACGTACACCATTAAGAAGTCCGCAGTTTGATTTAGCATATGATTAAATGCTTTCCCCTCCTAAAAGCACCTATGTTGCTGCTGAGCATTTAGTTAAGCACAATAAGAATGTCTTTAAAAAGCTATTCCTTTTAGGTATAATTAATGATAGCCTATGTTGTTAAGGCTACAGGCAATTTTCTCTCCCCACCTTCAAGTAGAAGCTCAGCTAATTGTGTTATCTGCTTCCTGTCATCTTCTGCTTCACCCCCATCTATAATCTAAGAGACATGAAATTGACCAATCTTTCACCCTCCCTCCTCTCTAATTACAATGCATAATGACTTTAAGCCATAATTAGGTTGATTTCTGACTTTGTTTACTTCTCTCTGATGCAGAGAACCAACATGTTCACTCAGTGTAAAAATATGAGTGTAATTCTCAACTAGCGTCACACATAAAGCACTTTGGCACACTACACCGGTTATTAGCTCCCTTTCTGTCATAACGTTAGCAATCTGCAAGGTGAATAGGGCAGTTCTATTACTCGGACACCATACTCATGCATAGCCCCAGACTTACCATCCGCTCACAGTCTGACGCTGCCAGATTCACCCTCCGATTCTTTACAGACACTTCACACACACACACACACACACACACACACACACACACACACACACACACACACACACACACACACACACACACACACACACACACACACACACACACACAAAAGCCATGCTGCCAGTAATCTGTGTTTGACTGATACTGACATGGCAAGCTGCCCTGTTCTTTACTCTCACTTCTATTTGCTGGTAATGTCAGTTTGGGCTTTTTTTTGTGTGTGTGTTTGTGTGTGTGTGCTTCAGCTGAAGACTTTCATTTTTGTCGTTCTCGATCATGATCTGCTGAGATGGGATTACTACTGAACATTCAGTCTCCACTTTGGCATCCTCCTTTGGTTTCCAAAACCCACTTTGGAGATATAGCAGAACTATGAAATATGATACAATAAGATCAGAGGTTCAGACCTCTGGTTATTGCAAGTGTTGCACAGTGGATTTAATACAACAGTCTTAGTCCTCTATATATTGCTGAACAAAATTAAGGATACATTACTATATCGGTACCATATTGGTTACCAGTCAATCTATGTATTTTCCATTTAGATTACCTTTGCTGTCTTAACCGGTTTTGTTATCATTAACTAAAAGTATTAAAAATTAATTGAAATAAAGCTGAAATAAAATATAAATATTAGATGAAAAACTAGTAAGCATAAAGGAAAATTGGAAATGTTGCCTAACTGAAATACGTTTAAGTATACTAAACAAGTAAAACTGTAATAAAAAATAAAGCTAAATTGAAATATTTAAAAATATATATATTTAAAAATAATAGAAAATACTTAAACAACTACAAAATTACTAAAATTATAATGAAAACTAGTATATTATAATGTATATTATAATGTTGTGATTCACTTGTAGCTTACTTTATTTCTTAATAAATAGTAATATTTGTCATTTATCAATTACTATAACATGAAAATAATTTTCGGCTTATTGGTATAATTTTTTAATCAGTACATCCCTAAACATAAAGGCTTTATTGGTCATTGATAGTATGGTAATGCAACATTAGCTACAATTTCCGGCAATGCACATTTCTGGATATCGCATAAAATACCACTAGATGGAAAAAGATTGGATTCTAAAAATGCGCATAAAACACATTTACTGTTCATATCTTATATGCTCAGAAACCAATGTTTATTGATTAGATTTTTAAGAAAGTCCAATCAAACACACTTATTAGGATTTGGCATACAAGGCCCCATAGGCTGCATGCATTTTGAGTCTCAAAGCATTGAGAACATATTTTCTTTCTGTCTTCAGTCATCTGTTGATGGTCAGGCCCTTCTCATCCACTAGGATTTCTTCAACTCTTCGTCTCTAAACAGAACCCAAAAACAGATAAGCAGCAGAAAATGTTGAATATTTTATTTGAAAAGTTCATGTTCTTAAAAATGCCGTACCAAGTTTATTTATATGAACATTTATTCATGTAGCAGACGCTTATTCCAAAGCAACTTACAAATGAGGAACGCTACAACATAAAAGTTTCATAAGCAGTTGAATTAAAGGGATAGTTTATACAACGATGCAAATTCTGTTTTCATTTACTCATCCGCATGTCATTCCGAACATGTATGGTTTTGTTTCTTCTGCAGAACACAAAAGATATTTTAGAATGTTTTGTATGTACAATGAAAGTCAGTGAGGTCCAAAACAACGACTCAGATTCAGAGTTATTGTCATTAACTAAAACTAAAATTATTAAAAACATTTGTGTTTA
This sequence comes from Gobio gobio, assembly GCF_949357685.1. NCBI lineage: Eukaryota > Metazoa > Chordata > Actinopteri > Cypriniformes > Gobionidae > Gobio > Gobio gobio. The sequence goes on along the minus strand of NC_137117.1, from coordinate 31,172,584 downwards.
TTGCAATAAAATAAAATATAAATAATAGATGGAAAAACTTTTTTGTGTAATTAAATGTATAAACGTTGCCTTGGTAACTCACTAAAGTTCAGTCAAATAAATATCTAGCTCAGTAATGAAACTCTAGTGGGTGCAGGCTGATAGTTTCTTTACATGCAGTCTACAAGCAATCACATCATTACCACATGGCACAAGCTGATAGGCCTCTGATGATCCTGCAGCCAATGAGATTGCTTGCTAACATTTAAATAGTCTGGTTCATTGTTTGCTGTAAGGTAGTCCTGCAGCGTATTATTAGAGTTCCTCTGAAATCCTCCACCTCCCCAGCTCCACCTGCCTAGATCTGCCTAGAGATTTATGTATATCTATTTATGCAGCAGCAGCAGATCTTACGTGCTCACAGCAGCGAGTCTGTGTATCTATTAGCAATAACAAGTCAATACTTGCTCTGCATCAGCAGTAATAATCTACTGCAGCAGCATAGCAGATCTAGTCAGCCAAGACCAAATACAATAGCATTGCTATATTAAATAACATGCTACAACTATTCAGAGAGCTGTCATGATTGAACTAAAATTAATAACTAGGAATAAATGAAAACTAAAACTGAACTTAAACTAAAATAAAAAATAAACCCAAATAATAATATAAAAATGCACATAAAATCACATTTTTAAACTACAATTAAAATGAACACTGAAAATATAAAAGCTAATTTAAAATATTAATAAAAAGCTAATAGTATATAAATAATACTGAAACAACACTGCTTTCATTGTTTGGGCATCAAAAACCACTAAGATATTATTAAAAATATATTTTGTGTTCCTCAAGAAAAGAAAAAGAGTCAGGTTTGGAACGTGGAACATGAGGATAAATCAGTGTTGCCAAGTCTACGTTTTCCCCGCGGAATTGGGCTACTTTTGTAGCACAGACCTGGCAACCCTGTCTCATTTTTGGGTGAACTATTCCTTTAAGTGAAAAAAAAAGAACCTGTATGCGCTTACATAGGCCTTTTGCATTAAAATATAATCACTTGAACTAAACAGTTTTAAATTTTGTGAAGCCAACGGCAAATGGAGATGTCAAGTATTGATTTACAGATCAATAAATCATGCATGTTTGATTTGAGTGTGCTCTTTTTTAACAGCTCAATCTGAGTCCCTGTACACACTGAATGTCATGATTCAGTAATGTCAATTCCATCAATGTAGGGTCTCGCATGGCAGCAGTTTGACCAAGTCTGCCGATGTTACACAGATGACACGTGGCACTGCATTGACATTTTACTTCTAAAGATAGCATGACTTTGAAAGGACAGTCAGATTAGGACCCCTGTTGTCATGATTCTTATGAACTTTTTTTTGAAGAAGAAAAAGAAGAAGAACCCTTCAGGGTGAAATAAAGGCTGAGACAAAACATAAGCAGTCACGTAAATATCCGCCTGCTGAGGGGAGATAATTGGAACACGTCCCTTCACCTGTTAGAATATGTGGAGATCTGGAGCACTCTCTCTCTCTCTCCAGTCATGCTTATTTAGGAGATAGCATCAGGACTGTGACGGTCGATGAGAAATTGTCAACTGGGGGGCTGCTTAATGTTATTACGGCATTACAGCAGTGGGAAAAAGGAAATGAAGCAAAGATCAGACTCCCTCTGATCCTACTTCTGTTGTTGAGTAGGCATCGAAGAACATTTTGGGGCCAGACTCGTACATTTCCCTGAGCTCCATTTATACTGGTAATAAAAGAAAAGTATTGGGTAGCCTATCTATGAGATTTGATACGTTTTAAGCAAAAATAGCCACCTGTAATTGGTCCATGCAGTCAGTGTGGTTTATCTTCCTCTCTCTCACAGAGAGTAAATGCTCCAGGCTGTACGCCCTCTGTGCGTTAGGCTGGCATGAAATCATTAAGTTAATTTCCTGCTCCTGAAAATTTGCAAAGGAGAGAGATTAGACTTTTAGGCAAGCGTTGAGGAAAATGCTCTATTGAGTATCCTTCCAAAGAACTAGATGAGATTTATATCATTAAAATGTTCACACTTGTGTAAATCCAGAGGGTCATGTAATGCGTTTTGATTAATGGTGAATTTTTTTTAACCCCAAATAAATCACATGAAATTACTGTCAAATTATTTTCTCAAAGTTGTACATTTGGAAAAATATTATTTCCTTCCGTATTGTGACAAATGAGTGTAACAGATTATCAGAAAAAAAACTGGAGAAAAACTTCCCAGAAGTCCCACGTATGCCACCAGAGAGAAGTCTGTCATTTCACCAGGTGACATTTTGAGTCATGTACAGTAAGAGCAATAACATGCATTTATAAAATAGAAAGGGTGAAATTTAATTTCATGGCAACTTTAAATGAGATGAAGACTCCAGTCTTATAACCTAATACATTTATTTTACATGTTTATGACTTCACAGTGATATAAATAAAATGAATAAATGAATCATGGATGACTATGTAGCCATGGCCAAAAGTATTGTCAGTGACATAAATGTAGTGTTTCGCAAAGTTTGCTGCTTTAGTATTTGTAGTGATGTCAAATCGATTAATCGTATCCAAAATAAAAGTTTGTGTTTACATAATATATATGTGTGTACTGTGTATAATTATTATACAGTATCAATACACACACATTCATATACTTAAGAAATATTTGCATGTTTATACTGTATATACTTATATAATTTTTATGTTATATTATATATTCATAATAATTATACGAAGTACACATATATATGTTATGTAAACACAAAACTTTATTTTGGATGCGCTTAATCACGATTAATCGATTTGACAGTCCTAATTTGTAGATTATTTTTTCATATGTTTTCTATGGTGGAAAACAATTATAAGTATTTCATAAGTTTTAAAGGCTTTATTTGCAAAAATATTCAATATATGTAAAGACTCAACATTTACAGTATTGACCCTTCTTTTTCATAACTTCTGCGATTCGCTCTGGCATGGATACCAGCTTCTGGGCTAAATCCGGACTGATGGTGATCCATTCCTGCCTTATTAGTGTTCGGAGTTGATCACAATTTGTGGACTTCTGCTTGTTCACTCACCTTTTGAGGATTGGCCCACAGGTTGGGATTAAGCCACGGATCCAAAATTTCAATGTAATGATCTCCGAGCCACATCATTATCACTCTTGCTTTGACACATGGTGCTCCATCATGCTGAAAAATGCTTGGATCTTCACCAAAATGCTCCTGGTTCTTTGAGAGAAGTTGCTCTTGCTGGAGGCTTTGATATACTATTCTTTATTCATGTCAGTGTTTTGGGCAGAGTTGTGAGAAAGCCCAGAGAGTTTACCTTTTCTTACCTGGACAATCGATTTTCCATTTGTCTCAAAGAGTCAGAAGTGAAAGAAATATCTTTGCACCAGTCTTCTGCTGTCCAATCCTTGTATTTCCTGCAGAATTTAAGTCCTTTATGTTTTTTTCTTGGAGAGAAGTGGCTTCTTTGCTGCCCTTCTTGACACCAGGCCATTGTCCACAAGTCTTCACCTCACTGTGTGTAATGTGCTAACACCCACCTGCTGCCAATACTGAGCAAGCTCTGCACTGGTGGGGACACCATTCCATAGCTGACACCTCAGGAGGAGACGTCCTAGCACTTGCTGGACACCCTGAAGTCTTCTTCACTGCAGTTGAACATCTCTCCTTGAAATTCTTGATGATCCGGTAAATGGTTCTTTCAGGCGTAATATACTTTTTGCAGTGATTTCTTTGCATGTGAGGCCATTTTAATGCAAAGCGAAAATAGCTGGCAAATCTTTCTTTGGGGGTAACCATTGCATAAGAGTAACACGAGAACACAATGATTGGAAGCACTTCTTCCCTCCTTTTATAGCAATCAGTCTGCTCTTATAATCCAAACAGAATGATAGAGTAATTTCACCTGACTTGTTCACAGACTCACACTTTCCTTTGTGCTGATGATATGATTAGTAAAGTGATGTTAACTGGTCATTTTGTGCCAGTGGAAAAACAGTGAAATTTGGGTTTTTGAGATAAAGTTATTTCTTTTTGTTTGGCAAATGAAGCTTTGTGTACTTATTTAAGATGCATCTGATCATTTTGCACACTAATATAAAAACAACGTGAATCAACACCACAACAACTGAAGGTGCAAAGATTGCAAAACACAAAATTAGTCACTGCCAATACTTCTGGCCAGGGCAACGTAAAGACTAATATACTGAGTGCACCTTTAAATAAATAAATGCATAAAAAAACCTGCCTTTAGGTCTTGATAGTGTAGTCTCAGTTGTCTAACACGATTCCCCGCCTCTGCGGCTTTTAATTGTGCTGTGAGTTGAGCTGACCGCTCGGCAGCAGCGGTGGGTTTGCAGACCTGACAGGATTTTTGATGATTTAGATGCGCGCACACGCGCTGTCTCGCCTCTGCCATCCATCTTTGTGTTTGTTTAGACGGCTCATTATAGGCTTCTTGACGAGCTCTCTGCTGAGGGCACATCTTCACAGAAATACTGTTCCGTGATTTTTGTCCTGCCATCTTTCACTTCCACAACAGGGTGCAATTATAAGCTATATAGGCCTACAACAATTTATTTTAATGTTAAATTAGCTTTTGCAAGTTGACAAGAATATACAACCCAAATCAGAAAAAGTTGGGACAGTATGGAAAGCGCAAAAAAAAAAAAAAAAGAAGTGATTTCTAAATTTACTTTGACTTGTATTTCATTGCAGACGATATGAACACAACATTTTTCATGTTTTGTCTGGTCAACTTCATGTAATTTGTAAATATGCATCCTTTCCTGTCATTCAGACCTGCAACACATTTCAAAAAAAGTTGGGACAGGAGCAATTTAGGGCTAGTAATGAGGTAAAATGGTTAAATAATGATGTGATTTGAAACAGGTGATGTCAACAGGTGATTATAATTTGGTACAAAAGCAGCATCCAAGAAAGGTCTAATCCTTTAGGAGCAAAGATGGGCAGAGGATCGCCAGTTTGCCAACAAATACGTGAGAAAGTTATTGAAATGTTTAAAAACAATGTTCCTCAAAGAAAGATAGGAAGAGATTTGGATATTTCACATTCAACAGTGCATAACATAATTAAAAGATTCAAGGAATCTGGAGGAATTTCAGTGCGTAAAGGACAAGGGCGCAAGCCTAAGCTGAACAACCGTGATCTCCTATCCCTCAGGCGGCACTGCATCAAGAATCGTCATTCATCTATAAGCGATATCACCACATGGGCTCAGGACTACTTTGGCAAACCTTTGCCAAGTACCACAATACGTAGTTACATCCACAAATGCCAGTTAAAACTGTACTGTGCCAAAAGAAAGCCCTATGTTAAGAGTGTTCAGAAGCGCCGTCAGCTTCTCTGGGCTCGGAGGCATATGGGGTGGACCATCACACAGTGGAAACGTGTACTGTGGTCAGATGAATCAGTATTTCAGGTATTTTTTGGGAGGAATGGACGCCGTGTGCTCTGGACCAAAGAAGAAAAGGATCATCCAGACTGTTACCAGCAACAAGTCCAAAAGCCAGGGTCTGTCATGGTATGGGGTTGTGTCAGTACCCTTGGCAAAGGTAACTTGCACTTCTGTGAAGGAACCATTAATGCTGAAAAGTACATAGAGATTTTGGAGCATAATATGCTGCCTTCAAGAAGACATCTTTTCCAGGGACGTCCATGCATATTTCAACAAGACAATGCAAAACCACATTCTGCACACATTACAAAGTCCTGGCTGCGGAGGAAGAGGGTACGGGTACTTGACTGGCCTGCCTGCAGTCCCGACCTGTCTCCAATAGAGAATGTGTGGCGCATTTTGCGCTTCAAAATGCGCCACACATTCTCTGACAACGAAGACCCTGTACTGTTGCCCACCTTAAGACTTGTTTGCAGGAAGAATGGGACAAAATTACATCTGAAACACTTCATCACTTGGTGTCTTCAGTCCCTAAACGTCTTTTAAGTGTTGTGAAAAGGAATGGCAATATTACAAAGTGGTAAATGCTTTACTGTCCCAACTTTTTTTTAAATGTGTTGCAGGTCTGAATGACAGGAAAGGATGCATATTTAAAATTACATGAAGTTGACCAGACAAAACATGAAATATTTAGTGTTCATATTGTCTGCAATGAAATACAAGTCAAAGTAAATTTAGAAATCCCTTTTTGTAATAGCCTACCTTTTGTTTCATACAAAAGAATAAAGGCCTGTTCACACCAAGAATGATAACTATAACAGTAACTATATTATCAGCGGTAGATATCGTTCTGTAAGCATGCACTGCAGTTTGGTCATCTGTCGCTTTAAATGCTACAGCTCTTTAAAGCAGGATGGATTCTGATTGGCTGTCAGTGTGTGTATCATTCATCCACTGGAAAAAAAAAAATTTTTGAAAGTGATTCCAACAATCGGTCTTTGTCAGACACGTGGGTTTGTTGTGTGTGATGTCACCGAGGCGCCATCTTTGAGGTATCGCTACTGACTGACTCGTATTGAAGATATTATAAGAGTAGAGATAACAAATAAATAACTCGCAAAACTGGAGAAGCAAAAGAAAAATGAGAAAAAGCCGTACCGCAATTAACTCAATAAAGACGCTAGGGACTGTTATTTGGAAAAATTGTCATTCTTTCAGAACATAGATCCATATGAGCTGACTGAAGTTGGAGCGCTGACACCGCATTGCTACCTCCATCCTCATACCTCGACATTGTAGTGAACAATTTAAAAACTATACATCTCTTGAAGCCCAAGGACATTTTACCAATGGCTGGGTACAGGATTTATTTACATTCCGACCGAAGGACTGCGACAACACAGTAGTATCAGCAAAGGTGGGCTTGTCATGTTAACTTTATAATTCATGAATGATTAAGATGGCTTTTTAATTATTTAATAACCTTTTCGTGCATTTTGTTCTTAATTGTATCAATTACACAATCGAAAATGCCTAACACAATAAAACAGAAACAATGTTCTAATAAAACGTCTCGGTTACGTATGTAACCCTCGTTCCCTGAAGGAGGGAACGGAGACGTACGTCGGAACTGACAGACGAATTGGGATCTGTCTTCAGAGACCAATCTACTTCGAGTATATTAGAAACAAGCCAATTGTATTGGCATGCGGTCCACGCACCGCCCTGCACCGCGGGTATAAATACGGAAGTGGAGTACCGCATATTGCTTTTCCAACTGAGGAGCCAAAGTAGTGACTCGGCCCTTCAGCAGAAGCACAGCACCTGGCGACGGGACGTACGTCTCCGTTCCCTCCTTCAGGGAACGAGGGTTACATACGTAACCAAGACATTCCCTTTCAGTAGGTCACGTTCGACGTACGTCGGAACTGACCGACGAATTGAATCCCTACCAACACGCCAGGGATGCTGGCCCTTCCTGCGCCCTGCCTTAGCTTGCTGGATCACTCCTATATTGGAGTGGGAGTCAGGGTTCACGGCAGGGAAGGTCAGTTACTGCTGTTCCTGCAAGACACATTCAGCGTGACTACTGGATAATACTGGGAAGCGTGCCGGTCTCAGGGAGATGGAACGCTGCAGAGCCACGTCCTCCGAAGGAGGAGAGGTGGAGAATACTCATAAGGACTAACCTAGCAGGGTAGTGCAACATATGGCAGCCTCTGGGGTGGATCCAACCTGATCCCAGAGGGGAAAGAACACACCCAGAGACGACAGAGCGGGGCTCTGTCAAAGGAAAGACACGGGGCTAGCCAAGTAGGGTAGCAGGTACCGTGGAAATACACATATGGGGTCGCCGTGAGGGAACCAACACATATCGAACCCAGCCTACACACACGTTCCACAAGCCTACGGGTGCAGGCCTGGCGTCAGACGGCCACAACGTCTGACACCGAAGGGGTGACGGAGGACCTCGACAGGGTTCACCATTTCTGGGGAACACAACTGGAGAAGATAACTGCACATATCCGGTCATAGGCGGGAGTGGCGTAGCAAGCCGACACAGGAACAGCCCGCAGCTCTACAGATGTCTGCCAGCGAGGCGCCTTGAGCCAGCGCCCAGGAGAAAGCTCCACTCCTTGTGGAGTGCGCTCCCAACCGGAGAGGGCAAGGCACGTCTTGCGATTGGTACGCTAAGACGATAGCATCCACTATCCAATGGGCTAACCTCTGCTTGGAGACAGCCTCTCCCTTCTGTTGGCCTCTGTAACAGACGAAGAGCTGCTCTGAGGTCCTAAAGCTTTGAGTCCGCTCTATGTAAGCGCGAAGAGCGCGGAAAGGGACATAAAGCCAGGGCTGGGTCTGGGTCTGGGTCTGGGTCTGTCTCCTCCGAGGGCAGCGCTTGCAGGTTCACTACCTGGTCCCGAAAGGGAGTGGTAGGAATCTTGGGCACGTATCCAGGCCGGGGTCTCAGGACGATGTGAGAATCAGCCGGCCCGAATTCTAGGCACGATTCGTTGACCGAAAGTGCATGCAGGTCCCCTACCCTCTTGATTGAGGCCAATGCAATCAGGAGCACTGTCTTCATGGACAGGATGTTCAGCTCTACAGACTGCAAAGGCTCGAATATGTTGTTGTAAATTTGAAAAGTAATGTGTTACTTTACTAGTTACTTGAAAAAGTAATCTGATTACGTAACTCAAGTTACTTGTAATGCGTTACCCCCAACACTGATTATAGTACATTTGGAGATATGTTTGCAAAGGGGATGTTGTCGCACTGCTGCAACCCAGACCATCGGATGCCACGTTACGTCCGCTACATGCAGTCCATGTCCTTTCTTCAAAGTGGGAAAGCTAAAAAACCTTTCCCTGTTGTTTAGTTTTGACACTTTCTATCATGAGACTTGCTATTACAGCCTATCACACAACAAGAACGGACCATTTTATTGCTGAAAAGAAATGAATAAAAAAAAACCCAACTCTCTAACAACAGAACCCCACACCATTGATATCTTACAAATGGTGGCTCCGCCCATAATGCACTTTGGTTCTCATGAGTGTGATGTCACCTGACAAAGACCGATTATAATTTCTCTGTGCCATTATTGTTATAGCTGTGGTGTAAATTCTGCTGTTCTTTATTATTGAGAACAATTTTAAGATCTAGGCTATATCTTTATCATTATCTTTATAGTTATCATCATCGGTTTGAACGGGACTTAACAGTGTAGCTACCTACATTGTAGGGAAGAAAGGCATTTTGATATGCTATGAGGATATCCCAATTCTAAACAAATAGCATACTTTTCAAATTCGATTTGATTATTGGTTTAGGATTAAGATATCCTCATAGCATATTAAAATTTACTACAATGTAATATTACATTGTACATTGTCCCTACAAGGTAATACTACACTCGTTCACTTTGAACACTTTCTTAAAAGATTTGTAAAAAATATTATATTTTTAATATGTTTAATTATTCAAAACAAATAGCCTAATATTTTGGTTCAATGAGAGTGATTCGGGTCATTCATAGCCTACTCTTGTCGCCACCTGTTGGCTTAGCAATGTAACATGCGGAAATAATCAGTGAATCAATCTAATTGAATCGTTTTGTTGAACAAATTCAAATGATTCGAGTTACAGAGATAAATGAAAAACTCACCCATAAAATCAAAGTCAAACATAACACTCTGCGCAGTTTTCTAGTTGTATGACCCTCCTTGATCTGTCTATCAAACATAAAAATATAGGCCTACATGGAACATATTTAAGGCTATAATTTAAAATGTTTTACCTCACAGAACTCAAAAGAGTAACTCTCTTCTGCCGTTGAAGAAGTGAACTCGCGCTGTTTACTAAAGTCGTCATGGCGACTTGTTGTTGACAAAAGCAATGAACCAGTTCTGTATACCATGAAAGTCAGGTGAAATGACAGACAGTGCAGTATTCGTATCATATTACAGTTAGTCTGAAACGTGCTTCAGTGAATAAAAACCACAGCTCGCAACATGAAAGAAATTCATTTCTTTGTAACACCACTAGCATGTTTTTTGAACATGTAATATGATCATGGTATTCTTCAAAGAATGGAGGCGGTAATCGTGTTGGTAGGCTATTGTCATTTGATATGAAAGCAATACATTTTTAAGTGAACTTATTGTATATTTTGAGGTAAATAGAGTTATGAAACTGAAGTGAACAATAACTGCACTAAAGCATTACAAAAGAGAGAGTTTCTGTAAAGGGAGTCCCAGCTCCTCCTCACGACAGGTGCTGAGAAGATGAGAGATGAGATACAGCTGTTCGCATCCTGTTCTGCAATGAGTAAACAAATGAGGACAGTTCAAACACACACGCACTTCCTGAAAATGAACTTCTGTACACAAACCTGCACGTCTTTTTTTCTCACCTCCCTCTGCTGGGTTATAATTGGTGCACTGCAGGCGCTGCTGGGGGGAAATTGGACTGGCTGCTTATGTCGCCATGCAATTAACATTGATCTCAGAGTGCTGTGCAAAGTTCAATGTTCTCCATCACTATGGATCCCACAGTAGCACACTGAACTCCCGCTGTGATCTGTGAACTATGTGGAAAAAATTTAAAGTTAGCCTATTTTATTTTACAACTTGTTTCCATGACGATACAATAGCCAAAACCTCAAAACAACCGTAAAATGACGATAAAGGCCCACTGAAGTGCCTTGAAACACGCAGCATTATTCAATGTGTTGACGTAATTTCCCCTGAAACGGCTCCAGCTGTTAGCAGCTCCTCCCCTTTTTTGAAACAGCCAATAGCTTTTCGTTAATACCACAGTTTGACTAGAGCCTTTCTGTTTGGTAAAGCCACAGTTTCCTCCTAATCTCTAACAGTTTATCATCATAATCTCCTCCATATCGCTTTGAAATACAGCACTCTGTGCAGAATTTAAATGGGTCTGATATGTTTTGTTGTCTGCGCCAACTCGCGCATATGATCCGCTCTGCGCTCTCGTGTCTCTAGTCTAACTTTAGACCAGAGCCGTTGGTGTGCGTGTGCGCGCTGCTGCGGTGCGTGTGAAACTAACGTGGAACCAGACTTCATTCGTCTCAACTGAAAGCATGTTTACACTGTCTGAATCGTTTCCTATCGTATATATATTGCGCTATGTGCCTTTCACGTATGAAATGTAGAAATTATTAAATATGTGAACAACTGACCAATTTCAGACGCAGCTTCAGTGTCTATTTATAATGTAGGGGGCGGGACGCTTCAGATTTTGATTTACATTTTCATTTCAGGGGGCCTTTAATCTCAAATTAATACATGTTTTTTAAATGCTCAAAAAACAAAACAAAAAAAACACTAATAATGGAAAAGTTTATTAAATATCTGCATCTATTTTATTTTATTTAAATAATAAAATTTTCAAATATATATTTATTTAAATTCCTTGGAATAAGCATAACTGTTAATTGTGAAAACAATTAAATTGAATCAGTTACAAATATGAACATGGTTCAAATGAGGTAATATCTTTCAAACAAGCAAGCTTCTCGTAGTTAAATGAGATTGGTTTACATAATGAATTTGATTTATTGATGACAAATAAACATGTTTATTTAAAACACATTTTGTTTATTATACTATTAGGCATAAATGTCACTCTTACTTGTTTAATTTATGACTAGCAAATATGCATCATATTAAGTTTATTATTTTTTGAGTGTAGTTTTAATACAATTTTATTATAGAAAAATTTATGTTTGTAGCCATATCATTTTAAAAGCTTCACAAATCTTTTTTTTTTTTTAATAAATGTCTCCATTTTGACTACTTCTATTGTGTGCCTCATGTTTGTTTGACGTGGGGGGGGGGGGGGGGGGGGGTTGGCTTTATTAAAGAAAAGGAGTGACACGTTGAATTTAACATTGTTTCATATGTGCTGTCAATTGAACTTAACTATGAACTGAACGGACAACCCAATGAAATCATCACATGCTTTGTAAAGTGAGGAGAAATGTCCCTCTCCTCCAGAGGTTCATATTTGAAAAATGTGTTTCTAAGGGCTCTGAAAGCTCTTGAAAGGAATGATTCACAGTCTCTCTGTGCTGTTATTAATCTTTGAATACACCATATATAGCAGACTAGAAAAGAAAGAAAAAAGTTAACTTTCAGTATAAATTGTAGAAATGTGTTGCTTGAGTGTGTGGGTTTCCAGCACTAATATCTGACACACTTGCAAATTTGATTCTAATGAAGGCTTCTTAGCACTTTAGTATCTACTGAACCTGTGTGTGTGTGTGTGTAGATAGAGAGAGAGAGAGAAAAAATACTATATACTGTATTTCTCTTTAGCAGCAGGACATTATTCATGCCCTTCTGAGTGTGTCTTAGTGATTAAAAAACTCCATGAAATGGTTTGATAAACAGTTTTCTTTGAAAAACAGTTTTCAGTTTTCTTTGATAAACAGTTTTTGTCCTTAAAAATAAACAAGCAAACTAAAAAACAGCCATTAGCTTTTAGTTAACATCACAGCCGGGCAAGTTTGTCCCATTAAAAGCAATGGAGATATTTAAGATGTGTTGCCACCTTGCAGACCGGCCAGACAGCAATGAAGAAGGAATTACATTTTGTGCAACCTAAAATCTGAGGGTAACCATTCTGATGAAGAGGTTTACTGTCATCAAGAAGGATGATCAAATTATTTCTTTATTTCAAACATGTGAGATAGGCTACTGTACTTTTGCTGCACAGTATCCTGAATATACTGAAGTGAAGGCCAGTATCACTGATGTCTCTATGAAACATCAATGACATTACATTACAGTATAACTGAAAGCTACCAATTTCAACATTTATTAGGCTTTAAACAAAATTACTTTTAATTTAAGTGAACTTAAAACAATCTTTACATAAACCCATTATAATAAATGTTATATTTACCCATGGCCTTCCCTGTTATAGTCTACACAGAAATGTAATAGTTACCAAACACTTTTCTTAACTGCATAAATAATAAATGAAATATAGATTAATCATCATTAAAGCTATAATTTTCTCTGATCCCTTTGTTTTTTGAAGAACATTAATGACAGACATAATCAGTGCTGCTGTCACTTTAAGATCGGCCACTGCCGAAAATATTTAATGTGTTAAACTGAAAAAATCTATCGCCCACGTTAACGCGAATTACTGTTTCTCCCGTTTCAACGGCGTTAGCGTTACTGAGGAAAAAAAATGCTGTGTTAGTCGCGTTACTATAATTGAGCTCACTGAAGCGCTTTTCATCCTAACAGGCTCTCTGTCAGTCGGACCTGCAACGTGTGTGTGTGTGTGCGTGCGTGTGCGCGCGCACCAGCCATGCGTGTTGGGGGTGGGTGCGGTGGAACACATAACTGATGATGATTGGTGGGTGGGAGACGAGGTTGAAGTTCATAGGTTGAGTTCACACCTATTTTTTTCACGGTCTATGGTTCACACACACACACACACACACACACACCTATGACGCGCATATGCACATTCAGCGATGGTCCAACGACTTCAAAGGTAGCTTTCGCAAACTGGAAGTATAAGAGCTACTTTTCCCTCGTTGAGGTGAAAGGTAAGAATATTTATGTAACGTGCAACTTATGCCCAGGAAGAAAGAGTCTCTCCACGCCGGTGGCAAGTGATTCTGAAGCGCCTCACATCATCATATGCAACAAAATTAGTGGCTAAAAACCCAGGTGATAACGTGAGCTCCACTACCAAAGGAAAGTATAGTACTGATAATTTTTACACAATATTAGGCCTACTGATAATATTTACAATAATGTATTGAATTTGATAGGTGTCTCTCACATTGTCCCACAGCAACATTACAATAGTGTACATTAATGTACAATGTTTTATAATAATAATTTATTCTATTTAGTGTCCAATTCATTCATTTAACATATCTAATATTGGGGGCATCCAAGTTATTTGACATATTTGAACATTTGGGAAGAAAAAAAAAAGTAACGCAATAATTACTGTCCCTGGTAATTAGTTACTTTTATAATGATGTAACTCAGTTACTAACTCAGTTACTATTTGTAAGAATTAACTAGTAACTATAACTAATTACTTTTTTAAAGTAACGTGCCCAACACTGCTTGACAGACTAGTTACAGACTTGGCTGCTGATGCAGAGCAAGTACGGACTTACTATTGCTAATAGATACACAGATTTGCTGCTGTGAGCATGTAAGATCTGCTGCTGCTGCATAAATAGACAAACATCAATCCTGTAGCAGATCTAGGCAGATGGAGCTGGGGGGTTCAGAGGAACTAACTCGACTAGCTTGTATCAAACAATGAATTGTATGTACAATGAAAATGCTGAGCAAGCAATCTCATTGGCTGTGGGATCAGCAGAGGCCAATCAGCTTGTGCCATGTGGTAATGATATGATTGGTAATGAGTTCTAGCAGACTGCATGTAAAGGACCTATCAACCTGTGCCCTCTAGAGTTTCATGACTGAACTAGGTATTTTTTGTAATATAATGTTCAACATAAAGTTCAACTAAAGAGAGCATTTTATATTTATTGGACAAATTATTTGTATGCACTCTGCAGTAGATGAAGTCATCAATATTTATGGATCAAACTCATATGATTATTTTATCCCATGGAATATGAGAGGAGTTATCAAAACATTTGTTTTTTCTACAACGAACAAGTTCCGTTTAAATTGAATAAAAAAATATTTAAATATATATATTTAAAATATACCATACTAGTATTATATAATATATATTATACACTAGTATATATTATATACTAGTATAATATATATATTATTCTATATATATATGATATATATATGATATATATATGATATATATATATATATATATATCATATATATATGATATATATGTAATGTAAATATATATATGATATATATATATATATATCAAAAGTGACATTAAAGATTTTACAAAAGATTTGTACTTCAAATAAGGCTGTTCTTTTCAACTTGATACATCAGAAAGACAAATTACAATAAAAAAAGGAAGCCTTTTTAGTAAAATTAAGGAATTATTCAATATAGGATTATTCAAGTAACTTTGATGGAATTTTACTATTAATTGAAATCTTAAAAAAAAGTTTTTTTTTTTGACGTTATCATGGGGTTAGACAATGGACAGGAGAACACATGGCTCAAGGAAACACGTGACAAGCCATGTGCTCACACCAAACTTGACAAACACAAGTTTGTGCTCGACATCGGCTGCGGCTGGATGCAACCGATCGGCGAGAGTTGCTGCGCACAGGCCAAGCGGCAACCTCCCGCAGTTTCTCTTCAAGTGAAAGTGACTTAAACTGCAATTCATCGACTTGCCACTAGAGAGGCTCCAGATGGGATCTTATGTTAAAATGTCCAACTTTACAACAGAAACAAACATGTTTACAGCCTGGTACAAATTGTGATTTTGGTCTATACGGCTAATTTTGCCCTTCATGACTACTGTGAGGGTGGTGGATTTTTTGATAACTCTTTCGTTTACATTATATAAAGCCTTAAAAGTTCTGCATAATTAAGGGCGTGGCCACTTTGAGTGACTGGTGGATAGCCATTTATCTGCTGTCTGTTAGTCATCACGTCACCTCAGCTCCACCCACATCCCGCCTCCCGTTATCCGGGAGTGACGCGCGATGACATGCTGCCAAGATGGCAACGGCCAGCTCGACCCTACTTTACGCTTCAAAACTGCTCTTCTGAATCTTCAGAATTTTTGACGTCACGGACACTACGTCCATATTTTTATACAGTCTATGGTACAGGCGGGAGGAGCGGCAAACGGAGGTGTGAAGTCGGACACTTTCTGCTTCCCATAGCGACGCTCGCGCTGTGTTCACATACTTTATCACAGATTAAGTTAAATAAATGCAATATTTGTCAATACACAGATGTTTCAGAGACATTTTCATTCCATACTTTATGCTTAATAGAGCGTGTGTTTGTAGAAGAATAAAGTTCAGCATATAAGCCTACACTACCAATGAAGTGGGGTCTATGTTTTTTTATCAGTTTTATTTTGATAGACATGACAAAATATAACATTGTGACTACCTAAAAAGAGGTTTTACTGTTATAAAAAACTGATTTGTGGGCATTAGTGGATCTGAAGGTTTCCGAATAAACACGAAACACACGTGCTCGTTGTCATGCGGTGAATCTGGCCAAACGTGGAACAGCTGTGTCGTCATCAGCGCCCGTGCAGCCGCTCTGGAGAAGCAGCGCAAAATGCACCAGCCGGCTGCTCTCGAATCGCTCCCGCGGCACTTTGATAGTATACGTCACAGTCACGTGTCATCGGTACTGTCTCAAGTTTAACAAAATTTTCAACCGGTATGCACTGCTTCAAGTCAGCCGCCGATTGGTCTGTGCAGCGTTGTATGAACTCGAACAAGCCTACAAGCACATGGCCAGCAAAGACAAATTACAAGCCATGTGCTCACACAAAGACAAGACAAAATACAGGAGTATCAGGACTCTGTCACAAAACCAAGAATAAGCTAGACCGAAGTGACAGAACAATTACAGCTCAACATTGATAATAATAAGAAATGTTTCTTGAGCATCAAATCAGTATATTAGAATGATTTATGAAGGATCATTGATCACTAATCATGTGACACAATTACATTTTAAATATATTAAAACATATATTTTTTAATTGTAATAATATTTCAGAATTATTTGATCCAATAAATGCAGAAATGATGAGCATAAAAATCTTCCCAACATTTTTAACTGTATCTGTAATATTATATATACATATCGTCGTTGTCCGATGAAAACCACGTATGTCCATTTTGCCGATTTTGAGATTTTTCGACGGATTGAATGTCCAGGTTCATTTCCGTATACAGTATGCTTCACATATCTAAATGGCCAATGAAAAGTTGTGAAATCATGTCATCTGATTTTCACGAATCTGAATAACACTGTGAGGTAAAGTATCAGCAAACGTTTGTTTTTGACAACTGTTCTCAAGTTTATTATATATTCACAACTATTATTTATCGGGAAATGGTCTAGACGAAGTAATTGTCACCGAATATTTTTATTTATTTTTATATTTGTGAACCTGGCTGACGAAAGTACGACATTGAAGCTCTCCACAGTTTAGTTCTAATCTAGTTCTTCACAGATTAGTTTGCTTGCTAGTATGTAAATAAACTCGGTCTCATTGATAAGATTCAAACTTTTTTTTTCTTAGTCAAACTGATCAAATTAGAGCCTGTAATGCTACTGTCATGACGCGTATCGACCACCGTTACTGTAAAGTATGCATGTCCATTTAAACTCAATTTTGGTCAAATGTGGATTATATCATTTCACTGGCAAGAATATGGTTACATGTAAAGATGCCGTACCAAGTATGACAATGCTACATTCAACTACTTTTGAAATACAGTGTTTTTTTCACTTCCTGAAAAGTAACCGTTTTGGACATACGTGAGTTTCATCGGGCAGCGACGATATACTGACCTGCTAAACTAACAAGTCTTACAATTATTTTACCTAGGATACCAAATGAGCCTGGAAAGCCTCTTTAATAAAAAAAATAGGTGCACGTAGATCCTGAACATGGACTAAAAGTCACAAAACTCCAATTTAGTTTTAATTGGCTCTTTAAGACAAGAGATTACTCAAAGGGCCCTATCACACAACCGGCACAATGTGACGGCAGGCGCGACGCAAGTGTTATTGGCTAGCTTCAGCCAGACGCAGTTATCATTTTCACGTCCAGCATTATGTTGTTTAAACAGCAAATGCACTCGCACCCATCTGTTTGCCCCATGGGTGTGCTGGTCTGAAAACTAGGTGTGTTCAGGTGCATTGTTGGCGTGTTGATATTTTGAGGCAACTGAAAATGACTGCTCCATTGACCAACAAAAACCTGGTCTAAAGTACGAATTATCCACCTCGTACAAATGCGTACAGATGGGTCATGAGATAGCGTTGGAATTACCTATTTGCAGTAAAGACGAAAGGAATTGGCTACTGATTTAACCCATTGTGGCAATACACTTAAACTGACTCGTCAGGTTGAGGGTGTCTATATTTTGCAATATACAGTAAATAGCGAATCTCCCATGGTGCAACTGGCTTTTAAAGGGAATGGGAGATGGACAATGATAGGTTTATTGCATATTACGTCCAAAACACACCCATGGCTCATTAAGAGACAAGTGTAGCGAGTTAGCTAAAATGGGAAATATTAATAATTATTCATAACACATTATGATTATTCATTATGATTAATTATGAATATTTGAATCAGTTAATGAGGTTAACTTGATGTAGCGACATTAACTTTTCAATAAATCAATCAATCAATCAATCAATCAATCAATCAATCAATCAATCAATCAATCAATCAATCAATCAATCAATCAATCAATCAATCAATCAATCAATCAATCAATCAATCAATCAATCAATCAATCAATCAATCAATCAATCAATCAATCAGATCATCCTGTGAACACTCAGTATTTATTATTAATTAATTCTAAGAGAAGAGTATTTTTCATGGCCACAATAATAATTCTTCCTTAGCATTTACAGCGCTTAGAGCGTGTAACAAAATCAATCATTTTAGTGACAATTTATTTAGAGACAGGGAGTCAGAACCAAATATGTATTGTGCACAAGTTTTATTAACTAAATCACAAACACAGCTAATCTAACAAAAACGCATACATACAATCACACAGGTAAGATGGAAATTGACAGAATGAAACCAGACAACAGAAATTAAGCTATGGAGAAAAGTCATTACCATGAAAAGAACCATCAGTTTTTTATTTGTTGACAAAGGGGTTCACGAATGCAGCTGAATAGAGATTTAGTATATCGTATGTTACTTGCATTTGCCTGAGCGGTTGAAAAGTTTCCGGATATACAGTTGCACAAGAAAGTCTTGATAGTTCGGTTCGATGGTGTTGAAGTTGCCTAGGTTGACTGAAAAAGATATGATGCACTTGCATGGTTAGTTTGACTCCGTCATGGTCGAGGAAGCTGCACATGGCTTGAGGTGTGTGTAGGCCTGCCAGCCTGGCCGGCTTGGCCAGGTGGGAGCCAGCAGATGCAGCGTGTCGGTCGTTGGTGCAAGAGAGAAAGCGGATCTGTGCGTCTCTCTTTAAAATCTGGGAAAGGTCACACCTCTCAGGGTTGACTTGACCAATGAGAAAGGCCAAATCTGCATGTTCATTTATAGATCAATTTGTCTATAAATTAATTCAGGAAAGTCTGTTCTAAGGGCTATGGATCTTTCCTAAAGTGTTGCTTCTCACATTCTTTCAAGCCATAAACTGTCTTATCAGTTGGTATCCATGGTAACTGAGGCCTTTGGTCTTAGTGGTATTTTAGGGGGATGATTCTAAAGCCCCCAGAGTGAGTTTTAAAGATTATTTGTTAAATATAACAAATAATTGCGTCTGATTTATCTCAACCGTTACACAACACTTTTGGACCATGCGTTGGGTGTGCCACCTGTTTATTCCGTCGTTAAACTAGCAAAAATGGATTCGGACACATTCTAAGTGCACCTGCGCCATATAATTTGATGTGTATGTAGTAGAATCAGATAATAGCAGGAACACAATGCCTTTAATGGGTTTCTTCCAGGAAAGACCATTGACCTATAGGAAGAGAACAGAGATGAACAATGAATGGAGGAGGAAGACAACCATTTTAAGCTTGACATCCGTTTAGTTGCATATATTTTAGAGTAGATTTCACTCATCTCGCATCTCACACCTTAATTACTTCACTTATCTTTCAAGCAGCAGCACGCCAATACACTGATGTAAAATGTGCACATTTGTCCTCCCCAGGGTTTCAAAGTTCCTACCCCTGAGTGTTTAGAGATGAGAGAAAACTCAGCTGACAGAAGCGACGAGTGGCTTTGCCACAGTAACTGTTCTCTGGCTTATTCCTGCAGGCTGTGGACTCCAAATGACAGGCCTGCCAAAGATGGAAAAAGAGGAGTGTGGAAAAATGGAGTGGACAGGACGCAATTAAAGCCATAGCCAACTGCTTTTTGGCCTTGGCAGTCAAAAGTTAGAAGGTGTCCAGTTTTCATGTTTCCTTTGCTGCTGAAAGCAAGTGATGATGAATATAAGGACAGACAAGGTCTGCAGTTACTCAAGCGAGTGCAGACACACCACACACAATAACTGTCAGCCTTGGGTCTCTCTCGCTTGCTCACCCTCTCTGCTTTCTCTAATTAACAGAGACAATGACTTAATCAATCCCTCAAAGTAATGTGAGTTCTTCAAGCTTGTTTAATGCTTGAAGTGTTCTATAGATGAGATGTGTTTTATGTTTCTTTTCTTTTTTTGAATAAAATGTCTGCCGCTATGAATCTAGGGTGTTTTGAATGGTTGCCAGGGCGTTGCTATGCAGTCTTATGAGTGGTTTTAGCAGATTGCTATTCTATTGACAGGCGTTTAGCAGTAAGACATACAAATCTGCCTATAGATTTGTCAAAAAATATTACAAACTTTCAAGAATCTTTGTAGAATTTTCCTCTCTGTCATCTTCATATATAAAATAAGCATTTGACTTTAGTACAATGCCAATATAAAAAGCAATGAATTAATGGTACATACAACATGTTGCCTTTATAATAGCACTTACTTTTTTTTCTCACACAATATAAATTAGATTGTTTTTTAAATAAAGGAGGCCCCACTTTATATTAGGTGGCCTTAACTACTATGTACTTACATCAAAAAAGTAAGTACAATGTACTTACTGTGTTCAAATTGTATTGCAAAACACCTTTTGCTGATATTGAGGTGGGATACAGGTAGGGTTAGGGACAGGTGTGGTGGTATGGCTAAGTTTAAGGGTAGGGTTAGGTGTAAGGGAAGTGTCAACGGTGTAACTACAGAAATTAATTACAGATGTAATTACATGCAGGTATTTTTTAAAATGTAAGTACAATGTAAAAACATGTATGTACACAATACGTGCATTGTATCAAATGATTAATTAAAATGTTAGTACATAGTAGTTAAGGACACCTAATATAAAGTGGGTCCCTGCAGACTGGAGTAATGATACTGAAAATTCAGCTTTGCATCACAATATATTAAAATAAAAACTGTTATTTTAAACAGTTTTTACTGTATTTTTGATTCAATAAATGCAGCTTATTTGGGCATAAGAGACTTTCAAAAACATTAAAAAATATTACTGTTATATTTACCCCACATGATCATCAGATTTGGGGGTTGTTTTGAAGTATCATTCATGCGTGTAGCATACATAACACAGGACGTTTTTCCCTCTCTCTTCATATAGCATCTTGAAAGCTGGCTTGTAAAGAAGGTCAACCGGCACTCGTCTGTGCCCGGGGCATCTCTTTTGCATTATGTCTTGCACTCACTGCATCACACTTGGCTTTACTGTAATTGCAGATGCC
Organism: Gobio gobio; assembly: GCF_949357685.1. Taxonomy (NCBI): domain Eukaryota; kingdom Metazoa; phylum Chordata; class Actinopteri; order Cypriniformes; family Gobionidae; genus Gobio; species Gobio gobio. The sequence goes on along the minus strand of NC_137117.1, from coordinate 31,151,186 downwards.
CCTTTGAGCAGCTATTTATGTGGATAGATAGATCAGACAAGTGAGAGCATTTGAAAGAAAAAACAAAGGCAGAAATAGCGTTATGTCTCAGTGGCACGGAAAGGTATTTAAAGCTTGAAATTCAATTGGAAAAGATGATACGCTATGTCCTCTTTCACCCTGCACTGTCTGGACTTTAGAACTCTCTCTATCTGCCAGCTGCTCCTTGTGTATCTTGTAGCTTGTCTGTTTGTTTGCCTGTGTGTGTGTGTGTGTGTGTGTCAGAGTGATGTGATTAATAGAGTGAGATTATTACACAACGATTAGTAGCATTGAGAATGAGTTTCTGGTGCTGTTATCGTTGTGATCTCAGACCCGATGATAAGTTTACAACCTCTCAGACAAATATAAAACAGAGGACATGTAATTATAGTAGTTATTTGTCTAAAACAGGCTATATAATGACAGGGTGAGCTGTGATTAATTGGCTGTACCCCGCATGGATGAGCAAAGTGCACATTTTGCTGAGGTGATTCACTGTGCTGTAGAAGACACTAATGTTAGACTATCATTGTATCTACTAGACTATCATAGCTATAGCATCTACCCATGTCGTTGGCCTCCCAATTTTACTGCTCGAAAGTTATACGTTTTAAAATACAGTTAGGCCAACACTTTGTTCAGCAGAATGCTCTATTCTGAACAAAGTGTAACTGTATTTTAAGGCTTATTTTAAGGCTTATAACTTACTATAGCCTACTACCCAGGCCACTGAGATATAAATCTGATATAAATCTGAGATATAAAGCTACCTAAAATGACCAGGTGCGCCAAGTGTGTCAGTTTTCGGAAGTTTTCAGGATATGTATGTCTGTATATTAATTGTTACTGCGAATGTGAACTGTCACGAGTCTCTGTGAGGTCTCACTGTAAATCGCTCTTGCGGTACTTTGACGTCATACGCTGATCGGCTTCAAGTCGAACAAGCCTTATGGTATTACAATTGACAGGTGTGTGTGGTCTTGTGTCCCGGACAAATCATCCATGAGGGGCTGCCGCCTTTATTAGGGGCCAAGCACCGAAGGTGCGGAGGCACCTATTGAAACCATTCGATTTCTTCTTCTTCTTCTTCTTCTTCTTATTCCACCATTGAAGTCTATGGCAGCCCATAGAATCGTTTTGCGGGAAAGTTATGAAATTTGGCACACAGATAGAGGTCTGGCCCATTCACCACACCACTTTTGGAGTCTCTAAAACATTCCCTCTAGCGCCACCAACTGTCCAAAGTTTCACTCATGTTTATGTTAATAACTTTTGAACCCAAATGACCAGAAACAAAATTCATTTTTCATTTGATTCCTTGGCTCAAGCCGTTTCGATTGCACCCTATGACTACTTTTGCGAACTCGTCCTAGACGGTTAGTCCGATTTGCACGAAAATTTAACCAGATCATCTACAGACCATGCTGACAAAAAAACTTGCAAATCAAGTTGATTCGTGAAATTGTTTTTGATAAATGCGTGCAAAAATGTTACATAGCGCTTGCAAAAACACACTTAAGGCTATATCTCCGCAACACTTTATCGTATTCAAACCAAACTTGGTACATGTCATCACAAGCATGACCTGAGGCAACATGCAGCGTTTCGCCGCAGTGCCACCTACTGGTCCGGAGATATGAAAAATGGCTATTTTTGCTTATAACATCTGAACTAAAAGTTGTCTTGTTAGATTCAGGATGTCATGCCAAGTCATGCAATTTTACCATATCGGCCATTTTGGCTGTCTGCCATTTTGACTTATGTGCTAAAATGCTGTATTTTATGAAAGCATGAACGGATTGTTACGAAACTCGGAATGGGTCATCAACACCATGCCCTGAAGGAGCCTGAGAAGTTTCGAAACAACGCCACCTAGTGGATTTTTTTTAAAATGCCTATAACTTTGGGTGTGATTGACTTATTTTCATGGGAGTAACTTTTTTCGTCTCCTGCATCCTTGCCGAGTCCAACGATACCAGACTTGCCAGGTTTCAGCATATAGATTGTGCAGCGTTGAAATTTAGCGCTTATAAAACGTTAGCTGATATCGCCGAAACCGCGTCTGATTGAGACGAAACCAGCGTCAGAAGTTTGAAAACATAGGTCGATAGCTAAATGTCAATGCCCAAATGTCAAAATATTGATAGTAAGGGGTAGTAAAATCCAATCAAAGTGAGGTGTCAGTCATTTTTCACATGTTTTTTGATATAAATGTCTATACCTCCAAAACGAAATGAGAAATTTTCACCAAAATTGACACACACATGTATGGGCTCACTCCGAGGACAAAACTATTTTTTTTTAGGATTGTGCCTCTTGGTGGCGCTACAATAGAACAAAACATGACATTCGTATAGACTACAATGCATTTTTAAGCCTTTTTGCCTAAAATCATCTTAAAATGTGTTTAATTGCTGCTGTTTATCTTACACTCCCAGCCATTTTGGCATGTCTTGTCTTCTTATTTGCGCTTGGCCCTGGTATTGCTGCTTTCAGCTATATTTTTAGTTTTGTATTTGTTTGTTTTATTTATTAAAATGTATTAAACGTTTGCCAGTTCCCGCCTCCTTCTTTGCTTATCCTTGAATCTCGTTACAGTGTCAGCCGAGATCCTGTCAACTAGACTTTCTCCTGTGAAGGCCTCATCGACACGACAACCAGTGGCACTCACTCCGATCTTCAACCAGATGGAACTGGACAGATATTCGGAATGTTCCGATCTAATCTGCCGTCTGACCTCTAATTCTGCCTGAATCATAATCATACACTGTTCATTCATTGGCCAGAGGAAAAATGTCCCCCCGACTGAGCCTGGTTTCTCCAAATTTTTCTCCATTCTGTCACCTAATGGAGTTTGGGTTCCTTGCCCCCGTTGCCTTGGTCACCTTTGGCTTTTGGCTTGCTTTGTTGGAGACACTAAACATTCTATAACTATATTACTGATTTGCCTGCATTGACACCATTGTATATTGGACTGAGCTGGACGACAACATCACTGTTTTTCTTCAGAGCATCTGTATAGCCAAATCAAATTTTGTTGCATTATTTTCCTGTTATTACTGTAAAGCTGCTTTGAAACAATCTCTACTGTAAAAAGCGCTATATAAATGAAGGTGACTTGACTTGAGTTAGTTGATGGATCATTTGATTAATTAAAAAGAAGTTGTTAACGAATGTCAGATTGCTTCTCTCGTGAACTTTGAGGAACGCGACAATGAGAGCTAGACCAGAAGTCAACATTTTCCTAGAATAAATATCTTGGCGTTTCGTAACACGAAGCTATTGTATTGCTTGGAATACAGTGCACAAGTCATATGGACTACGGTGAGTTTTTGTCATTTTGGAGTTTGACAGCCTCATTCCTCATTCACTTTCATTATATCGAAAAAAAAAAATGTATGTCCAACAGAAATAACAAGAAGACCACATAGTTTTGGATCTACACAAGGGTGCATAGCCTAAATAATAACAGAAGTGTCATTTTTGATGGACTAAAGACTTCTCTAGTTGACAGATGTGTGTATCTTGCTGTGGGCTATAGACTGATTTAAATGTCACCCACCACACCATCCCTTTCTGATTCAATACTAGGGAACATTTCAAGGTTATAATTCTTCAGTGCAGCATATCACTATGGATAGTTAGATATAGCATACTAAACAGCTAGTTCTTCCACAGATAAACAACCAGAGAAGGAACCATGTTGTCTTTGTGTATGTTTTATAATTTTACTCTAAGCAACAAGGGTCAAGTCTGGGTCCAGCATTGAGCGTTGGATCACTATTGAGCTTGCCTCTGGTCCTCCCACGTATTTACCATTCGTGGCTAGTTGTTTGCTTTTAATGATTTATATTACCTCCAAGCCCTTCGCCAGGCTTCAGGTAAAGGTATTGATCTAGGGGTGATTTGCTTGTCTGGTTAGCACAACCTTAGAGTTCCCAGGGGTTGAACACAGCACATTCTGCAGTGGCTCTCAACACACACATTAGCTCCAACCCAATTTATGATCTAGATCAAAGGTGCTCAAACCAAGTCCTGGAGATCTTCTTTCCCACAGAGCTATGGTTTATCCCACCTCTATTAAAGAAAACCCAAAGACCTCGATTAACTGGTTGATGTGTGTTTGATTTGATATGGGTCTAAACTCTAGTAGGCAGGTAGCTAGATCTCCGAGAACAAATTGAGCACCACTGATATAGCAACAAATTAAATCTGTTATGTGTTTTTTTTTCTTTCTTTTTTTCTATCAGCTAAATATGCTGGAAAAATGATTAGTAAAGGTGTGTAACGAAATGAGGCACTGCTCACACAGAAGTCACTTTCAAAGCAAGCAGCTTTTTGTTGGTCGAATTGAATACAAATCTGTGTGAGGAACTTTTTGTCCTTGCGCAAAACTCCCAATCATATGGATTCCAGGGACGGAATTAACACACATGCTTAGCGGGCACAGGCACAGGGCACTAGAGCAGAGGGGGGCCCAGATTAAGGGTGTGCGATATCATGATTTTAGATTGTGAGCGATAAAAAAGTCTCCATATTCTGCTTGTGAATAAAAAAAATGGCCCCCCCATTCCAACATTCTGTACAACGCAACGTACATTCACATCACGTTTAGCAACTCAGTGTGCTCATGTGACATTGCAATACTTCGCAATCACAAAGGTTTATTATTTGCATGCATTTTAAAGAATTGTCAGTTACATATTTTTATTCTCACGCTTTTCTGAACGCGTGCACCCAAAGCACGCTCACACTAAAAGCCTGTCACACAACTTGTGAGTACTCTTTTGTGTCTTATTGAACTTAAACTGTCAAATATACAAGGTTTACATAAATACCTATTATGCAAAATCACTTTTATAAGGTGTTTGAACATAAATGTGTGTTGGCAGTGTGTGTACACAACCACAATATAATGGTAAAAAGATGTAGCACCCCCTATTGGCCAATCGGGGTCATACCTTGTGAGGTTCTCCAAATTGAGACCTGCCATCTGGCCAGGTTTGAAGTCTGTAGGCCTTATCGTTTGGTCTGCACGATCAGTTTTACAGCGGAATAATAATAATAATAATAATAATACAAATCATAACAATTACAATAGGATTTGACAACAGTTTGAAAACAGTCATTGGGATAGTTCATGAAATGCGAGCATAAAATACATTTTGTGTAAAATCTGTGTAAAATTGCATATAAAACTTGTAAAACCATTCAATGGGAAATTACGCCAACATTTCCTCTGCTTGTGTTTCATGAATAACCCCCTTTACTTTTGCAAATTGCACGCTTTAAAATGTGTAGTTGTGCATGGATCAACACAATGAGAAGAGGCCAGTTTCAGGGAATGTGAAAACAATGCCTAAAACAAGAGATACGCCAAGCAATCAGACTGCTGATGGATCCATTGTGCCGGAGATCTAGCAATGTGAGTGATAATTGTGTGTGATGTGTGGGTTATTCTGTGCTAGAGAATAAAAAAGAAAATAGCTGAAGTGAAACATTGCCAAGTGGGTGTTTAAAATGAAGATTCATGTGGAGTTCACAGGAGGCAAAGACTACAGAGATGCCAATGACTGGGAATAGCCTAAACAGAATAAATAGATGCCAAATCTGCCATTTCACAGTTTACAATTTTCAAATAAGCAATTAAATGTGACTATTTTTGATGTAATGTGGTATACAGTAGCAATGAAAAAATTGTAAAGTTCTAGCTATGAATAGTGCACACTGATAAAACGAATAGGCATATGGTGCAATTTATCCATTGAAGATGAGACGGCACCCCATAAACACCAAGCATTTTCTTTGTCAAAACAAAATTGCTTAGCATTGCTGGCTTCAATTGGCACAAATCATCTTTTCATTCTGACAATCAGCCATCTGTCTACATTACCGTTACGATTTAGCTTCCTCACAGCATTCCTTCCCTCTATCATGTCTTAATTCATCCATCAGAATTACAGTGTAGAGTTGTATAAATACAAGCTAATTGTCAGTGACAAGCCTTTCCACCTGCGCTATGTTTGATTTCATGGCACGACTGGAGCTTTTTTCCGGCTTTCATTCTCTTAAATTATTTATGCCTCACAAATCTGCATGAAAATAATGATATATTTTATATGGAAAAATTTTTTTAATGTATGTGGTAATTGTTAAAGAGATTAATGCACATCATTGAGATGCTTACAATTAAGAGAATAACTCATTAATCATCACGTTTTTGCTTTGCTTCTCTAGGAATGCCTAATATATTGGTATTATACAATTTCAAACAGAACAAAAATCAATACTTAAAGTCCCTGACTGTAAACAGGAATTCACAACCGACTTTACTGCAGTGTTTCCTACGTATTTCCAAGTAAAACAGAATATTGAATAGAGGACAGGGTTTTATTTTAGCATACCTCCTCTCCATCCCTCGCTCATAGCAGACTAATCTAAAAAATAATGTGTAAGCTCAACAAAAAACACTTGAAGTGAATTTACGTTTAACCAACAAGCTACATTGAGTTAGAGGAACTTAAGAATTTGTAGCATAAACAAAACATTTTAAGTTAAAAAATTAAGTCCTAACCAATGGTGTGCACAGACCTCCATGGATCAGGGGCAAATTGCATTCGGGGCAATACTGTCTGCCTGCAATACCATAGGCTGCACTTTTAGGACCGCCGCAGTTTCAGTTCTGCATTTCTAGGACCCTAGTTTTTTTTGTGACAGCGCCATCTAGCCAACTGTACTCCAACAGAGGAGAATTTTTTACACCTTATTTTTAACAAAACAGCTGACTTAATTACTTAAATTAGTTTAAATATTTCAACAGGGTTACCAATGGGTAGGTTTAGCGCTAGGGGTTGGTTAGGACAATATATCAATTAAACTTAAATCAATTAAACAACTAAATCATCAATCCCTCGGTAGAAATCATGTTCTGGGGGCACTGCGGTATGATAGAAAAGGGCACTTTCACTTTCACGATTAAAGGGGCAGAAGTTCAAGCATTTATTTAATTTGTGGTAACAGGTCCGTGAGAGCGTAAGAAAATTTTGATTAAAGATTACCACGACAAACAACTGTAACTGGAAAATGAGGCTTATCAATATCAGCCAAAATAAGTGATAATATAGGTGTGGAAGTTAATTGTGGTTAAATTGGATTGCACAACATTATAAAGTTGTTGTATGTCCCATTAGCTCAGATTCGAGTCTTGGTGACTCAATAGACTAAAGAATTAAAAATGATTCCGTTTTTCTCTAGTCTGATGAAATCCTCCGGTGTTTGTCCTGTCGTTGTTGTAATCGTATCGATCCATCTCATTTTCAGTCTTTCTCTGCACCGTATAATCGTGATCTTTTCAATGAGGATATCCTTTTCCAGTAGTCTTTTCCATCAAACCGCCTGACCAAAGTTCATAATTTGTGCTTCGAAGGGCATTTCTGGTTTGATTTCCTCTATGATTGACGTGTTAGTCCATCTCTCTTCCAATGGCACATGCAGGATTCTTCTCCAGGACCATTTTGAATGAGTCAACCCATCAAGCAATAGTCGTCATTTCACGGTCTAGGTTAAATTTACACTAAATAGTCCGTCTATGAGTAACCCACTTCTAGCCAAAATAACCTTGAATTTGGTTACATGTCGTTTTTGCCAAAATAACTTGAGAGATGTATGATATTCCATCATGCATGCAAAGTCAACAGTAATTACATGGTGCTTGGTTTCATTTCTTTGACATGTTCATGTTCTAGATGACTAGTCTATTCTTGGGCTATGGTTAGACGTGTATTCAATTTTCACCGACAGCCCAAATTTTGTTAGCTTAGACATCAGGGCTGTGTTTGGATGGCTTTTAGACATCTTTTAAATGCAAAATTGCTTGCTGGGAATCTTCCTTCGGTCTTGTTTCCAGATCGTAACCATAGCTATAGCTGACAAAACTATAAAAACTAGTCTTATTTTTTGTCTTTTCTTTTGAATATTTTGTCTAGAGACTTCATAGCCATCTTGCTCAGGACCAAATTACATAATATTCCTTGAGTAATAGTCGAATCAGTCGTCATAAAGGCTCATACTTAACCGATAGAAGGTCCCATCCTTTGACCTTCTTCTCTGACTTTCCTCAGCAGATGTGCCATATCTTCCTTTGTTTCAGTCAGCAGACCTGTTGTGTCATCGGCATACCTCAGCTTGTTTATCAGTCTTCCACGTATTGCGATGTTATCCTTCTCGAGAGTAACTTTCCGGAATATGGCTTCGGCGTACAGATTGAACAGGAATGGGGCAAGATACAGCCCTGTCAGACACCTTTTCAAACTGTAAACCAGCTTATGTTCCCGCATTCCGTTCGAACGGTTGCTTTTTGGCATAAAGATTTCTTATTAGCTGAAAGATGCGTTTCAGTTTTCCCATTTGCAATAGAGTTGTCCATAGTTTTTCACAATTGACACAGTCAAATATTTTTGTTGTCAAACCAGCCATAACATGGAAATAATTATTGGCTTATTGTAGCGGGCAGTATATTAATCAGTGCATCCCTAATTTCAGTTGGTCTAAATATTGGTGTAATTGATCTAAAATCCTCAAAAATGTTCAGATTAGCTGCAATTGTGTCATGTAATTTCAATTTCATTGTGAAGGAGAAAGTCGCCCCTTAATATCCATCCCCCCATGTCATCTAGTAGTGTCTGACTGAGGGTGAACCTAGAAGGAAAGTCACCAGTCAAGGTGTTGCTAGGAGACAGTCTATTTATTGGAGCCCTTTGGTCTATCTCAGTTTAGTTTTGATAAGTGACATGCAATAACATCACACACTGTCAAGAGAGCTGGCTATAAAACATCAAATGTTCTTCCACAAAAAAGAGTTCAGTTGGACAGCGTGTTTGTGTTTCTGAAATAAATGGGGCTTTTCAGATTTCACTTGAAGTCTCCTTCTATAGTTGCTTTGTGGATAGGCCCTTCTCTTCATTTTGGAAGGTCTCATATTCTGTGTGTTTGTCCATTGATGATGGATGTCTTTAATACTTTAGAATGTCCCTTACTTTTGCTGAAAGCTCCGGTAAAGGACAAACCTCTGGCACCCCATTCGACACACGTAAAAACGTTCATAAACAGACCTTGTGACTCACCTTGCATCTGTCTGTTGTCTGTGCTTACTTTTATGTAGTGTCTTATAAATAAATCAAATGGCTTCAGTGCATTAAAACCACTACAGTGCACAAAGACAATGCTGGTTGTGCGTATTTGTTGCGTTTGTTTTCTACAGTATATGGCAATTTTTCATTTTTGTGTGTTGGTGTACACACTCTCTGTGTCTGCATGTGCAGCGGTATCTGGTGATTTATGGGCCGCCTCACAAATACTCATAACGTTTTATTTTTCTCTGTCGACCAGCTCCACAAAAAGCACTTTATACGCCATGGCCAACAAGGACATGGTAAAAGACACTATATATTCTGTTTTAATACCTATTTTATGGCGTTTTTGTAGTGCAGCTGCACAACTAATATTGGTACTGAATTTTGTATGAAATGTTCACATGAATTGTTGTTTAATAAGGTCATTGTTATCAGATGTTATTTGGGTCATGGTATTACTGTGTTAAGGGTTTGTTGTAAATGAGTCCCACATGGACATGAATGATACCTCAAATTATGGTGATTGTTAGGGATAGGTGTGCTCTTACTTTTCTAGAAAGTTGTTTTGGCTAGTGGACAATAAAATGGGTGAAAAACAAAAATCCCACAGATATACACTGGAAGGATTCGAGGCATCTATAGAGACCAGAAGAGTCTTGCGGTTGTTTTTTTGACCCGAGCAACAACATATTAATGCCCTAGTGTCTAGATATTTATTTTCCTAAAATCATTTACTAAATGTAGCCTAGGTTGAAACAGTTAAAGATTCCCTAACTTTTAAAATACATTTTACATTCAATTGCATTTCGGATATTCTCTTTTTTTTCACAGTGAAAAATTCCCTTGCGACCAACATTGTCTAGCATAAATTCTTCTAAAGCGCGGATAATCTGCTGTGAGCTGATGTTTCACGTCATGCGCAAGGCACTAATCAAAACCCTCATGGCCAGCAGTGTGCATCTGAAGTGGTTAAAATAGAGCAAATAATCAATTATTTATCTGCTTTAATATATTGTATCAACCTACTTTTCTTATCGGACCAATAGCGATAACATTAAAAACAAAGCCGATACCGATATGGCTGCTGATATATTGTGAATCCCTAGTAAAAATTGCTTTTGTAGTTTTCTGAATAGTTCACAATTTTAGAACCAAGTCATGTATGCCACATAGAAACATCATTACGTTTACATGGAGCACTGTAATCGGTTTAAAAGTCCAATCCGAATGAAAAGACTCCATATAAACACCTCAATCGGAATGAAAATGCCCAAACCAAATTAAATTGTAATTGGTTTGAGAGGGGTAGGATAAACCTTTTCATGAACTGATCAAACGAAAATGTCATACCATAAACGACCTGATCCGATTACTTTGAGTGTACATCCTTCTGTGACGTGATATTCTGTGCTCACAGCTGTAGTAGGCTATAATGTTGTCAAGAGAGGAAAGTTAATTGTGGTGTTAAACTTTTTATTTCGTAACAAGTTATGAAGATAATGTTGGAATAATGACACCGACATAGCCTGGCTACGCCATCTTTTTGCTTTAATACATTTTTCTGAGGTGATTCTAACACTTTACAACAAATAAATAGCTTTTATAAAACTGTATAAGTCCTGGTGGCTGTTGAGAGTTGCCATGGCAACCGGGAACACATTCAAGTTGCTGGAGAGGACAGGACATTGGTTAAGTAACATTATCACAATCTACTTTAATTCAGGGTACCCACAGGATCTTAAAAAGTCTTAAATGTCTTTACATTTCAAAATCAAAATTTTAGGCCTTAAAAAGTCTTAAATTCGCTGAAGTATTGAGTTCTAAGTCTTAAATAATTTTATTTAAAATTAAAAGTAAAAGCGGCAGCGCTTTACTGTGTGTGTGTGTGTGTGTGTGTGTGTGTGTTGTATAGTTCGTTCTTTGGCTAGTCCAACTATAGTTCGCTGTTTTACAACTACAATTGAGACCAGCATGCATCTTAGGCTGCGTTCACACTGCAGGCTGAAACGACCCAATTCCGATTTTTTTGCCCTTATGCGACCTGTATGTGATCTTTTCATGACAGTCTGAACGACACAGATCCGATCTTTTCAAATGCGACCCAGGCCACTTGGGTATGTGGTCCAAATCCGATACATATCCGATCTTTTGAAATGCGTCTTCAGTCTGAACTGCCAGGTCACATATATCCGACCCGCACGTCGTTGATACGCGACAAACGTCATCATTGTAACTCCCGTTCCTTACTCCAGTCCAGTGGTGGCGGTAATGCACAAGAAATAGTTGCTAACCGCCAATAAAAGAAGTACGCACCTGTTGCTAGTAAATACACTCCAACGCGTTTCTGCACTATGGGCCGCCGCAGACGTGTCTCTTCCCGTGACAAAGTTAGTTGAAGGCGCTCGTAAACATAATTGAAGGTGGATCTGGTCATTCTGAAGTTACTGACGAATTCGGTATCAGTAAAGCCACTCACATCAGTCTCCCACCACTCCTGGCTGCGGCTCCACACAGGCGCACACACACGTTTCTCTGTACCGACGTTGCTACCACTGCTCCACAAAACGCCATGGCCAAAAACCTTGCTCTCCTCCTCTTTTTTAATTTTCTTCTTAACATGAGAAGGTTGTAATGGTGCTGGCTCCGCTGGAAAATAACTTTAATAAAGCTAAACGAACTCCAATGCTGACACCCATATTTGGCTACTTCCGTAAACAACAAGTGACGTCGTTGACCGTTGAGTACTCTTCTGCGCATGCGGGTCACTTCTGGGTCATTTCACGTTCACACAGGAGATCACAAAAGGTCGCATTTAATTGGAAATGTGAACGGCCTTGCAAAAAAATCGCATTTTTTCAAAAAATCGGAATTGAGCATTAAGCCCTGCAGTGTGAACACAGCCTTATATTGCAGCCAATCAGCTTTCATGTTATTGGCGCGACTCGCGAGGCTTTTTGGATTGTACCACAGACACAAACAGATTTTATTCTTCAGCTTCAGTTCTTCCAGTTCTTCCAGTTCACGCGATCGTGAAAGCGAAGGCGAATCTTTCTTACCTGTCATCTCGCATAATGACCAAATAAAATTATGATATTCCCGATAGCACTGAAAAAGCGATGTAAACCCTGAACTGATTCGCTACTGCCACAGGGACACGCAGATTCTGTGCACGCATTTGCCGCCTGTCAGCGCTCGCGCGAGTGTACCGAATGTGTTCATTACTGTAGGTCTTAAAGTGAAAGCAACCCAATATAGCCTAGCCTATACCCACTCCTGTCTATGTAGTTCATATTAATCAAACAACAGCAACGGTAGCCTACCTAAACTAAAGCACTATTTGTATCTGTATATTTAAGTTGTACTTATTTGTCCTATTGTCAAACAAGATTCATGCATTTTTTTTGTTTTATTGCCATGTGTGACTATTGTGCATCTGACATAATGATATGGTAAATGTGGCATCCTAATTATGAAAAAAAAAAAAAAAAAAAAACATGCACATTTCTCAAAATTGATCACACAAAAAATTATATAGACGGACGGACGGACGGACGGACAGACGGACAGACAGACAGACAGACAGACAGATAGATAGATAGATAGATAGATAGATAGATAGATAGATAGATAGATAGACAGATAGATAGATACACATACATGCAGACACACACACTCACATTCTACCGGTCAAAAGTTTGAGAATGGTATTTAAAGAAGTCTCTTCTGCTCACCAAGGCTGCATTTATTAACTTTTTTTTATATTTGAATATGCAATTTATTTCTGTGATTCAAAGCTGAATTTTCAGCATCATTACTCCAGACTTTAGAGTCACATAATCCTTCAAAAACCTTTTTTTTTTTTTAAACTTTCTATTTCAGATAAATGCTGTTCTTTAGAACTTTCTATTCATCAAAGAATCCTAAAAAAAAACGTTTTACACAACTGTTTTCAACACTGATAATAATCATAAATGTTTGTTGATCATCAAATCCTCACGAGAATGATTTGTGAAGGGGCATGTGACACTGAAGACTGGAGTAATAATGATAAATTCAGCTTTGATCACATGAATAAATGACACTTTACTATATATTCACACAGAGAAAAGTCACAACAGAACTGTCACAATATTACAGATTTTTTGTATTTTTAATAACATAAATGCAGCCTTGGTGAGCAGAAGAGACTTTTGTAAAAACATTAAAAAGTCTTACCGTTGTCAAACTTTTGACCGGTAGTGTTTGTATATTAATCCTGATGGGATTGAGCTATGAGGAAGCGCAAGTGTACTAATACTTTGTTCAATTTTAATAAATTAATTTGCTTTGCAAGTCATTTTGTGATTCTGCATTTCCTATTGTACGTTTTTTTTTATTGCGTTATATAGGTCTTAAATTTAATTCATAATGGTCTTAAAAAGTCTTAAATTTGACTTGGTGAAACCTGCAGATAACATGTAATTACTTTTGTTAATATTTATACCTTTGTGACTATGCTTACCTTAATCATCTGACATATCTATGTGTTTAGTATTTTTCTACTAGTAATGATGCAGCAGAAAAATAAATAAATATAAAAATTATATAAAACAGAACTATTGATCCACAAATGTCGCAGTTACTATAACTGGCAACGTTACAAATCTGATGGCAGACAAAACTGTGCGCACATGTCACAAAATTATTCAGATGTTTAGATAACATCTCATAAACTGTCTACCGAATCTTTCAACCTGAATGATTTGAATCGGAATGACATAAAAGTATGCATGTAAACGGGGCTATAGTTACAAAAAAAATGAAAGGAAGACTGTGTCAGGAGCGGCTACACAATAGAAGCGCAAAAGACAAACGTGATGTTTTATTAACAACATTTCGTGAGGAGCACGTTCAGATAATTAAACCTAATTAAACACGAGTGGAGCACATTTAATCAATGATAAGAGGTGCATATATACAGCAGATTTACCTTCTTTCGTTGACCAATTTTATTTTAGCATCCCTCCACCACCCCATCTCCTCACTTTGATTCTAATAAACTCTTATTAGACATCAACACAATCCATAATATAATACAGTCTAGTTCTTGACTATCTCTATCACGGGGGGATACTCTGGTTTCAGGCCAAAATTCAGAGCCCGAAGCCCTCCCCCGGAAAGATCGACAAATACGCATAATCGTTACTCTATTTAATTTGATGTAAGTGTGCACTCGTGAATTCACTAAATAGACATTAATTCAGAACTCACGGTTCAGGCAGGCAAAAACTCAGGGAAACACAAAGAACCACAAAGCGTTAACAAGACAAAATGAAAACCCGAACAGAACAGGGAGTATAAATACACAGGAGATAACAAGATAATGAGACAACAGGTGAACGGGATAACTAATCGGACACTAGATCGATATACTCCCAGTTACGAGCTCTGACGTCACATAGCCCGTGAAACAGCAATGGCAGCCCCTACGGATGCGATGTTTATAGAAGTCGTACAGGTTATATTACAAATAACGTAAACAGCTTCTCTTGCCTTATGCGCCGTTTTTCTCCTCTGTTTCCCTCAAATAAGCAAGGAGTAAGCACCTTTGGCGATATAAGTGATTGTAAATGAGCATAAGCCCCGTACGGTCCGCCATGCTTTGTTTACATAGCTACCGCAATTCCTTGTGCTCAGGCAGTTTGGCGTGACTTTGCCTGGAACACTACAAAGTCGTGAGTCGTGGTTTGAAGTCGTGACTTACCGGCTCAAAAACCTGCCTGGAACGCAGCATAAGGCTATGTTCGGACTCAGTCCAAATCCGTTTTTTGTGCATATCCGATTGAAATCCAGATCCAATCAGATTTAGCAAGTCTCAACGGCCAAAAATCACATGAAATGCCACTTTTAACAAATCCGTTTCGAGATACATTGATATGTGACCCTGAACCACAAAACCAGTCATGAGGGTGATTTTTTGGGAAATTAAGTTATATACATCACAGGTAAGCTGGATAAATATGCTTTCCATTGATGTATTGTTTGTTAGGATATGACAGTATTTGGCCGAGATACAACTATTTGAAAATCTGAAATCTGAGGGTGCAAAAAAATCTAAATGTTGAGAAAATTGCCTTTAAAGTTGTCCAAATGAAGTCCTTAGCAACGCATATTACTACTACTAATAATTTTTTTATACATTTACCGTAGGAAATTTACAAAATATCTTCATGGAACATGATCTTTACTTAATATCCTAATGAATTTTGGCATACCAGCTGGTTGGCTAAATATTCATCTATATTACTGATCTGCCCGCATTGACACTATATGATAATTAAAATGAGTTGGATGACATCAACGTTTTCTCCAGAGCTGCTGTACAGCCGAATCAATTTTTGTTGCATTATTTTCCTGTTTAACACTGTGAAGCTGCTTTGAAACAATCGGCATTGTAAAAAGCGCTATATAAATAAAGGTGACTTGACTCAACTGTTCTGCATTGCCTCATCATGACGCAGTAGTTCAGCGCGCAGCGGCTAAACAATGTCATGTTGTAAAGAAGACAACATCTGTATTGCAAACCCCTCCATTCTGTGGTTGTTGTTGTTGGAGTATGCCTACCAACTCAATGTCATTGAATGTCACAAATTGGATCTGAACAGTTGCGATACACAATGTGGACGTCAATCATTTTAGATCAGATTCCTATCGGATACACAAATAATCGGATTTGGACTGACAGTGTGAACGTAGCCTAAAACACAGTCCCCAAGTTTTACAGACACGGCTTAAGCCTAGTCGTAGACTAAAATTCATGTTTGAGCTGTTTTAACTGAAAGCAACTTGCACTGTGACAAAACAACAGTGACATTGTTTTGTCTCAAAAAGCACACCAGTAATGTTAATGTTTTTTCATTCTAAGGCACGTTTATAAAAGCTACTTAAATGTCTAATTGAATTAGGCCTAATCCTGGTTTAATCTAAACCCTGTCTGGGAAACCGGTCCAATGAAACATAACATAACCCTGAAAGACTGTCAGAAATTGTCAGAAATCATTTTAAATTAAGCTGTCACTTAGTAGGGGCTATAGCTTTTTTGGCACCCTGTGTTGGTTTGTAGTTTTTTTCCTGAATTTATCATAACAAATGTTATGTATATGTATTCATTTTTATATATTTTTTTATTATATTAAATTACACTTAATCTATGTGTGTAACAACTTTTATTACAATAACTACTAAGGTGGATTATTTGAGCTAAAGAATACTTTTAACTTTAATTTTGTGTAAAAAAAAAGAAGAAGGAAATTGAATATGATTATTCATCATAGAAAATGTCCTATATGATGTTACTTCGGGGCAGTCATGGCCTATTGGTTAGAGCAGCCTTTCTCAAACTTTTTTCAGTCAGGGCACCTTTCAAAAGTGCATAAAATTTCAAGGCACCCCAGTTTAAAATATAATTTAAAAACACTGCACAACCCAAATTTAAATGCAAATGTCCTGTTTATTTAGACAGGACAGTAATGAACAGAGCATAATACGAACTGTAAATAACAATAATAATAACAACTTTATAGCAACTTTATAGCACCTTTAAAAACACAGGTTTGCAAAGTAATTCACAAAATAATTAATCAGAGACACAAATGCCATAAAACCGTAAGAGGCGAACCGCACAATACAAGAACCCAACAACAAATCCTGACCAGGAGAACTAAACTGAAGTGCAGGATGCAGTTAAAATAAAATAAAAAGTGGCAGACATAACAAAAATAAATAAAATCAGATAAAATACGACAAGAAAAAGATCCATGTTCCATGCACCAGAGATAAACAGGAATGTTTTTCCATATAGTGCTTGTTTTCATCCGTGCCATATGCGCATGCACACACACCCACATACACCCACACACACAAAAAAATAATCCGCAACGAGAGATGGAGAAAGATCTACATGCGCGCATGCAGCGCACATACGCGCTCACACAAGCCGGGGGTGGGGGTGACCACAATCAATGAGAGACTTTTATGTAATTTTTCCTTTTTTATTCAAAATATTCACAAATTTGTTAGATATGGCCTGAAATATCTGATATTCCGATTGTCAAATATATACAAGTGGAAGTGTTTTGTCGTTTAAACACCTTTAAAATGATCGCGTTAGTTGAGCTGTATGCACGATGGGCGCCGCCACAGGCGCAGTTCAGACAATCGGATCTGTTGGATTTACAAGACGTGAATTCATCCACTTCTCCCAAAATACATAAAAGCAAGTGGCAGGTGAACTGGGAGAAGAATAGAGTAAACTTTAAAGTTACTTACACAATGTGTATCTGATATGAATAAAACTATGGAAAGGATTATTATTGCCTCTTCATTTTTCATCATTGTGTATTTTACAAACTCTAAATGTATTGTTTTTTTAGTACGTATATGTATGAAACCTAAAATAAACATTATGTGGCTGAAAACACTGAAAAGTTGTGATATATGACAAGTCTGAGCGCGCCTGTCTCTGGCTAAGTGCAAGCCAACGCGAAAGCACATTTGATTTTACATTTGAATGAACGTGATGCACTGACCGTTCTAATCACATGTGTGAATGTGTGACCGTACGTGCGAAAGGGTTGAAAATAAGAATAATGTATTTATGTAAATTCAAATACATTTTATATGACATTTCAGATTTTTAGCCTATGTCATTTTTTGGCGGCACCCCTGACACAGTCAGGGGGCACCCCAGTGTGCCGCGGCACCCACTTTGAGAAAGGCTGCGTTAGAGAGTAATGGCTGTAGAGTTTTTTTTTTTTTTTTTTTTTTTTTTGACTGCATCTATTTTCACATCAGGCAGATTTCTTCTTCAACTGAGCTCTTCTGTTTTCCTCTGGTGTATTGACCAGAGTGAAAATGAGAGGGACCAGTTTTAAAATGCAGGTGGGAATGGAAGCATAAGTTGTTTGGATGAGTATTCATGTTTATCAGTCAGATGGTTGCAGTGCTGAGCGAGTGATTGAGTTTGATTGGATCTCATGGTGTGGTCTGACACCTTGGCATCTGTCCTTCTTTTTCCCTCTCCCCATCTCTCAGTCTCAGGCCATACCACTCCTGTCAGACAGAGATACTGCTCAGATATTACCATAGTGACAGAGGGAAAGGGAAGAGGTAGCTAGTGTCATGCACAGATGTCACTCTCACAGGAGTGCACTTTTCTATTTGTATTCAGACAACAAGGTGGCAACTTGCTAAACTGTCCTCAGCTTCAGCACAACTCTGTCACATATGTTTTGTGTGCTCCGATATTGAGACTGGTAAATAAAATATATCTCAAATGTACATTTGTATTCTTAACACCTTTAGTTAATACGGATGCACAATATATAGTTCTCTTACGAGAGGTTCTCTCGTATTGCGTAAGTTCCTTACGCTACGGGAAAGTATTCTTTCTTCGAGATTTCTGAAAAACCCAAAATTATCCTTAATTTTGTAACATTGTCAACGCAGTGCGGCAGCCTGGCAGACCATAGCAGGCTATTCCAGCGTGCTATTGGCTGCTCTGCTGGCAACTGCAGCAGCCTATCGGTGAGCCCGCGTGACGTGGCGACCAATGAGGGCGCTTCGCGCCCACCTGGCTTCATTTGCCTACAGGTGGGGCGTGGCCACGTGTATATAAGCAGGGCTCACGGGCTGCATATTCGATTTTCTTTTCTTCAGCGAAGCCCTTCGCATCGCTGGATCTGGAACCCGCCGCCGTGACCGCGCAGACAAGCAAGCAGAGGACAGCGCCTGAGGAAGCCGGCAGCATCGCGCCACCTTCAGCCTTCCGTGCCTGCTCTGCTATCCGGCAGCCTCATATCCTTTTACGCTCAAAGTGTTGTCGCCGCTGCGTCACACTTTTCACAAAAAGAGCCGAGCGTTGATACAAATGTCTCGTTCCACCTGCGGCTCGTGTCACGCGCAGCTCAGCTCCGGGGACCGCCATGTGATCTGCGCTCTCTGCCTGGGCCGTGATCACGCCGCCGCCGCACTCCACGCTGGCGGATGCCAAGAGTGCGAAGAACTGACGATGTCGACCCTGCGGGCTCGACTCGTCCTGTTCGAAGATGATATCCCTCCAGTCCCTGCCACGCCGCGCAAGAAGAAGCGCCGCTCGCAGCGGACTCCGGAGCTCGCAGAGAGAAGCTCGCCGGAACCTTTCCCGCCCGCTTCACTCTCGCCTTCCCCGCCCCGGGGATGAGGCGGATGCGGCCGCGGAACGCGCCGACAGCTGCTCCATCATGGCTTCCGACAGCGAGGACTGGTCTTCCGCGTCCTCTTCAGTCCGGGGCTCCGGACGCTCTCGAGCGGGTGAGGACGCCGAACTCTTGCGCCTTCTCACCCGGGCTGTCGAGCAGCTAGGCCTCGAATGGGCCCCGCCCAAGGTGGCAGCGCCGAACCGACTTGACGGATGCTTCCTAAACAGTCGCCGCCGTGCGCCCACCTCCAGGACTGCACCCTTTTTGCCGGAGCTTCACGAGGAGCTCGCAAAGTCCTGGAATGCGCCATTCTCCGCGAGGGTCTCGTCTCAGGCTTCTTCGACGCTCTCACAAGTTGACGGCGCGGCCGAGAAAGGCTACAACGCTATCCCTCCGGTGGAAGAGGCGGTCGCAGCGCACCTTTGCCCGCCTTCTGGTTGGCGCTCAAAGGCTGCCCTCCCGTCTAAGGCCTGCAGAGTGACGTCATCGCTGATCGGCCGCGCTTTCGCTGCCTCCGGTCAAGCTGCGTCCGCTCTGCACTCTATGGCCGTGCTGCAAATCCTCCAAGCTAATCTCCTCCGCGACATGGACGAGAAATGCTGTGACGTTGAGTTAATCACGGATTTGCGAAGCGCGACGGATCTCTCCCTTCGCGCCACCAAGACCGCAGCACAGGCCCTCGGACGCTCTATGGCCTCCCTCACGGTAGCTGAGCGCCACCTCTGGCTCACGCTCGCGGACATGCGAGAAACAGAGCGCGCGGCCTTCCTAAACGCCCCGCTCTCTCCGTCTGGGCTTTTCGGACCAGCGGTCAAGGGGATCGTCGACCGTTTCTCCGAAGTGCAGAAAACGACGCAGGCCATGAACCTTTTCCTGCCTCGACGCCCCGGCGCTAGCAATAGCTCCGCTGCTCGCCGTCCTCGTGACCAGCCAGCAACGAGCTCCGCGCAGCGCCCAGCGCGGCCCCCTTCGTCTCAGAGAAGACCGAGCGGCCGCCCCAGATCGCGCTCTTCCAGCCGTGGTAAGCCGCCTCCACCTCGGGGCCCCCGGCCTAGGATCACGCTGAAGCCCGAGCCTCCAAAGTCCTCCTAGCAAGAGGCGAGAAACGACGGTTAAGTCCCGCCGCGGCCGGACCACCGTCAAAACTCTTTTTCCTGTCAGCCCCCACCACTGTGGCTGCTGCAGATGGATTTCACGCAGCCAACGAGCCGGCAAAAATGCCTTCTCGCCTGTCAATAACCGCCGTTTTTACGGCGAACCAGAGAAATCACAAAAGTTGCATTATTTCTGGTCGCACGGCTCGCGCCGTATGTGTTTCAAATGCAGTAAATGTGCCCACTTTTCTGTGTTCACCCCTGCACACAAGCACTATAAACCCTGTGTCCCCCACTCACATAAAGCGGCCACCGGCCGCTCGAGTGCTAGAGTTAGGTCACGTGTCCGCTTGTTTGCGTCCACGACTAACCACCACACGCGCTGTCACACAGCCACTCTTAACCGGTCATGTTCCACGCGTAAGAGTTGTGCCCGCTCAAACGCGCTCACACATTTTCGCGAACATTATGCCTCAGGCGCCACGCGCCACGCCACACACCATTTATTTTCCGCCCAGGGTGGCCGGAGCGATGAGTGTAGGGCCGCACACAAGCCACTCCCCGCTCGAAGCGGCAGAGATGCAGTGTGTAGGGCGGCCAGACATCGCGAGCGATCGGCTGGCCCACAGCACAGAGAGCGCGCGCACTGCGCCCGCCCCTCCTATACGGGCCGTCAAACCCGCGAAGCGCGGCGTTTCGAGCCCGGAGGCCGTTCTATCCCGTGTGGCGCACGCGAGAGCGTGGGAAGCCATTCCAGGTGTATCAGAATGGGTGCTGAAAACAGTGAAGCACGGCTACACTCTGCAGTTCGCTCGCCGCCCTCCGCGCTTCTGTGCGCGTACAGAGACGAGAGTGAGCGAGGAAGTAGCACATCTACTTCGAGCAGAAATAGCCACGCTGCTGTGCAAAGGGGCTATAGAACCGGTTCCCCACTCTATGAGCGAGTCAGGCTTTTACAGCCGGTATTTTCTCGTGCCAAAAAGGGATGGGTCGCTCAGACCGATTCTGGATCTGAGGCGTCTGAACAAAGCTCTTATGAAAAGATCGTTCAAGATGCTCACGACCAAGCAGATCCTCGCGCATATTCGCCCGAGAGACTGGCTAATCTCCCTAGATTTGAAAGATGCATATTTTCAAATCAAGATAACGCCGCGTCACAGGCCATTCTTACGATTCGCCTTCGACGGCCAGGCTTATCAATACACCGTCCTTCCGTTCGGCCTGTCACTAGCACCCCGTACATTTACGAAGTGCATTGACGCGGCCCTCGCTCCTCTGAGAAATCAAGGGATGCGAGTATTGAACTATCTGGACGATTGGCTCATCCTGGCGCAGTCGGAGGCCGAGCTCCTCGCCCACAGGGCAATGCTGCTCAGCCATCTGGACAGCCTAGGGCTCACGGTCAATTGGACCAAGAGCTCATTAGTGCCCACGCAATCAACCTCATTTCTGGGTTTGAATCTGGACACTGTGGCAATGTCAGCCCGCCTGTCACCCCATCGCGCGCGCCAAGTTCGGCGCATGGCTGCGTACTTTCGGCCAGGCAAAATCGCACCTCTCAAGCTGTTTCAGAGGATGCTGGGACGTATGGCCTCAGCTGCAGCTGTGCTCCAGCTGGGCTTAATGCGCATGCGCCCGCTGCAATGCTGGTTAAACGCCCGAGTGCCTCACAGGGCCTGGGCGTCCGGTGGCTTCAGGATCAGAGTGACTCAGGGCTGCGTGTCAGCCCTAGAGCCCTGGTTAGTAGCCGACTGGTACCAGAGGGGAGTGACGATGGGAGCCATCTCACACCGCAAGGTCATCTCGACGGACGCCTCCACCACGGGTTGGGGCGCCGTTTTCGAGGGCAGATCAGCCTCGGGCCTTTGGTCGAGCGAGGAAAAACTCCTACACATAAACTGTTTGGAGATGATAGCGGTAGAGAACGCGCTCAAGCAGTTTCTCCCGCTTATACGAGGACACCATGTGTTAGTCCGGTCGGACAACACCACAGTGGTGTCCTACGTGAACCGGCAGGGCGGTGTCAGGTCCAGAGGTCTGGGCAATCTGACAGAACGCCTGCTCGTGTGGGCACACAGCTCGCTGCGCTCGTTGAGAGCTGCGCACGTGCCGGGCCACCTCAATGTGGGCCCGGACAAGCTGTCCAGGGGCCTCATTCTCCCAGGAGAATGGTCCCTGCACCCCCAGACAGTCCAGCTGGTATGGCGCCTGTTCGGCAGAGCGGAGCTCGACCTCTTTGCAACAAAAGAGAACGCCCGCTGCCCGACGTTTCTGTCCAAAAGCGAGGATGCGCTGTCCCAAACTTGGCCCAGCCTCCCGCTGTATGCTTTCCCGCCGATCTCCCTATTGCCCCAGGTCATAGCGAAAATCAGGGAAACGCGCCGTCCGGTGCTCCTTATAGCACCGCGCTGGGAGAACCAGATTTGGTACCCAGAGCTGGTGAAGCTGTCGCACTCACCCCCCTGGCCAGTTCCGCTGAGAGCAGACCTTCTCTCTCAAGCAGGAGGCTCAGTTTGGCATCCCCATCCAGAGCGATGGTCTCTGCATGTATGGGTGACCAACGGATACCCGTTGACCTGCCCGAAGGGGTTATGAACACGATTTCACACTCTAGAGCCCCCTCGACGAGGCGGTTATATAGTTCTAAGTGGTCGGTGTTCACTGAGTGGTGTGTTTCCAAGGGATTGGACCCACAGCAATGTGGGGTCCAGCGGGTGCTCTCCTTCCTCCAAGAGCTTTTGGAATTGGGCAGGTCCCCTTCCACGCTCAAAGTGTATGTGGCGGCTATAGCAGCGTTCGCTCAGACGACGCTAGGTAGCACGCTAGGAAGGAACGAGCTCATCGTCCGTTTCCTCAGAGGAGCCAGACGGATGAATCCCCCGCGGCCCCCGTCGGTTCCTATATGGGATCTGGCCTTGGTCCTAGAGGCCCTGAAGGCTCATCCCTTTGAACCGCTCGAGACTGTGGAACCAAGGTTCCTTTCGCTGAAAACCACGTTTCTGATAGCTCTGGCTTCAGTGAAACGCGTGGGGGATCTACACGCGCTCTCAGTGAGCCCGACGTGTATGGAGTTCGGTCCTAATGACTCTAAGGTCATTCTCAGACCGAGGCATGGTTATGTCCCCAAAGCGATCGGCACTCCCTTCAGGGCGCAGATTATCTCCCTCTCGGCTCTGCCAGCATCCGATGAGGGGGACGGTGGCAATTTCCTCTGCCCTGTCAGGGCATTGAGGGTTTATGTCACACGCTCCGCCGCCTTCAGGCGTTCTGAGCAGCTATTTGTTTCGTTTGGTGGGCGCACTAAAGGTCTCGCCTCCTCGAAACAGACCCTGTCCAGGTGGATAGTGGACGCGATTGCAACTGCATACGCTTCCAAACACCTGCAGTGCCCGCTAGGTGTCAGAGCACACTCCACCAGAGGCATGGCCTCTTCGTGGGCTTGGGCCAGAGGGATTTCCATCCACGATATCTGTATGGCGGCAGGCTGGGCCTCCCCGTCTACGTTCGTGAGATTTTACAATCTGGAAGTTCCTGCCTTACAGGCGAAAGTGTTATCAGTTCAATAGGGCCGTTGGTTCTGCCCAGTGATTCTGCGCAGACATAGCTCACATACTGGTAGTAAGTTCGGTACTAGGCTCATGTGAATTTGAAGGAGACCGGCGGTGCCGTTCCCTCATTTACGAGACGAGCTGTTGTGAGTTTGAAGGTGACCGGCGGTGCCGTTACCTCACTCATATAACAAGATATTGTGAATTTGAAGGCGACCGGCGTTGCCGCTCCCTCATTCATGAGACAAGGTGTGGTGAATTTGAAGGAGACCGGCAGGTGCCGTTCCCTCATTCATGGGACAGGGTGTTGTAACCACCCGTCGTAAACCACCCGTCAGTTCGAATGAAGTGTCTGTATATGTGGTGGCCCGTTTTTTTTCTTTACCGGCCACCCTGCCCGAGCAGTGTTATGGTCCCCGGTTCCCTGGGATACATATGCTGTATGCGAGGCGCGCACGGCGTTGACAATATGTTCCCGTAGCGTAAGGAACTTACGCAATACGAGAGAACCTCTCGTAAGAGAACGATACTCGGTTACTTAACGTAACCTCGGTTCTCTCTAGAAGAGGGAACGAGTATTGCGTTCCTTGCCGTGCGCCCCGCTGGCTTTTACGCTTCAGAACTAAGAAAACCGAATATGCAGCCCGTGAGCCCTGCTTATATACACGTGGCCACGCCCCACCTGTAGGCAAATGAAGCCAGGTGGGCGCGAAGCGCCCTCATTGGTCGCCACGTCACGCGGGCTCACCGATAGGCTGCTGCAGTTGCCAGCAGAGCAGCCAATAGCACGCTGGAATAGCCTGCTATGGTCTGCCAGGCTGCCGCACTGCGTTGACAATGTTACAAAATTAAGGATAATTTTGGGTTTTTCAGAAATCTCGAAGAAAGAATACTTTCCCGTAGCGTAAGGAACTTACGCAATACTCGTTCCCTCTTCTAGAGAGAACCGAGGTTACGTTAAGTAACCGAGTATCGATTTTCAGCATGTATTAGGGATTTCTTTATTTATCTGGTTGATGTTCGTTTCCTTTTTTTTAACATTTAGATTACCTTTACCATCATTGCATGCTCGCATAGTATTCTTTAAAATAATTATGAATTAACAGTTATTTAATAACACTGTTAAATAAACATTTTAGCATATCTCTAAGTGAATAGCCTCTATTTTTCATATTATGATGTTGTGATGCCTAAATTCACTTCTATCATTTAAAAAATTGATTAAAAAAAAAGTATTTAGTCAGAATAGAACACATTTGAATATTTCTCATTTAAAGGGGACCTATTTTGCAAAATTCATTTATATTGTTTTTGAACATAATTATGTGTCCATAGTGTAATTTTGTGTCCACATAATTATGTGTCCATAGGAGCAAGAGATGAGGCGCACACTGAGGGCGGTGAATCTGAGGACCCGATGCAACACTGGACAGGTCCTGAAAGACCATGCGGACAAGCTAGCGGGGGTCTAAGGTCTTTATCCTGGTCCACAATTCCTCCCTGTCTGAAGTCCCACTGCTAAAAAAGCCTACCGTTAGCAGCCTAAATAATTACCGCCCAGTGGCACTGACACTCATTATTATGAAGTGTTTTGAGCAGGGCCGGCTCTGTAAATCTGGGGGCCCTAAGCAGGATAATTTTGGGGCCCTGCCTTGCAGTGAATAATGGAGTATTGCACTGCAAACCAGCAACTGTATACAATCTAACACTTACATATTTCATCTGTATATCTTTTAACATGATTGCCTACAATTATTTTACTGCTTATTAAAGTACACTCACTGAAACAGTAAAAGTAAAGATTATAGATTTGCAAATTTAAGGTCAATTTGTTGTAAACAAATAAATATTAATAATTTAGCATTAACAATATATAGCTAACTTACAACATTAGCCATAGTGGTATGCAGCTCGCTATGCTCTACTGAAGCAGCAGTAGAGTCACCTCCTCCAGCTGTTGAGATTATAATATAATTAATAATAAATACAGTATGCAGAGTAGATAAAACACATTAATTTTAAATTAATATTAAAGTAAAATTAGACAACATAGTGAATTATGATTATAAAACTAAATTTTTTATTGGCAAGAGGAAAATTAGCTATGTTGAAGTTGCGCACAAAACTATTCAAAAGAAAGGCAGTGGGAAATATTTACTTGTGTCAGCCTCCTGAAATGTTTCTCCACGACCACCAAAATATTTAAGAATGGCTCCTCCTCAGAAAGTGACATTTAGTTTTTTACAATTATGTTAAGGGTAAATTAAAAGAAATCCAATGTTAAATTATATTATTTAATTATTGGTTGATTAACTCTTACATACTGTTCATATTTTAAACCTTCACAGCATGGAGTGAGATATTTTTTACCTTTTATGATTACATACAGTAATACATTCACGTTAAAAATAAATCAGGTGCCCAATTGAAAATTTTCTAGTGAGCGATCACATCTAAAATTTTCAGTTGGCCAAATTTAATTTCTTGAATTTTAATTGAATTAAAATGCATCAATTCACATTAATTCAATTTGGCCAACTGAAAAATTTAGATGTGATCGCTCACTAGAAAATTTTCAATTGGGGACCTGCTTTTTTTTACAGTTTTCTTTACTAAAATTTACCACAAATCCATTTTGCTTTTAGGGGTCTTGTATCGATCATCATTCAATAATGTTTCAGAGAGGACACTGTTTTCTTTAGGTTTAAATGGTCTGGGCGATTTAGCTTAACAATATATAAAATATTTCATAATAGTATATAGATTAATATTTATTTATAATCTTTAATTGCCTATTCAATTAAGACCATAAGAAAAAGCTTGTATTTAACCGCTTTATTTTAAACTTCATTTTGATTTTGACTGTCAAATGATTGCTCTTTCTCTTCCTATTACTTTCTTTCTCTCGAATGTTCTTAAACAATTTTTTTATTGTAATAAGCGTCTATTGAGACAAAGATTTTTCGTTTTTTTCTTTCCCAGAACTAGTGTAGGTCATGTAAGGTTAACTGTTAAAAAGAAAATACATTCAAAGGAGGTGGGTCTGTCTCTACGCGGTCTGTAGCCCAGAGCTGGGGCCAACGGCTGGACCATAGCGCAAGCAATGTTGATTCAGCATAATCGACGGACAGCTAACGTTATGCTGCGTTCACACCAAACGCAAATAGAGTGTCTGGCGCGAGTGATTTGATTTCAATGTTAAGTCAATGGAAAGGCGCGTTGATGCGCGTCTAGAGGTCCCGCGGCGCGGAAGGTGCTTTTCGCGCGGTGCGAATGACGCGAATTGAGCGTCTTGCGTGATAAACTGCGGCGACGCTGGCGAGTGCAATCTGTAGTTAGGGGGCCCCCTAGTGGCGGCGGGGCCCTAAGCAGCCGCTTAGTTCGCTTATAGGGAGAGCCGGCTCTGGTTTTGAGAAACTGGTCCAGGATCATATCATTAACGGCCTTCCATCCATATTTGACACATACCAGTTTGCATACAGATCAAACAGAGGACGCCATAGCCACAGCTCTTCCACCTGGAGCAGCAGGAGAGCTATATGTTAGGAGTGTTCACAATGCGTGGAAAATGCTGGCTGCTCTTTCTGGACTTTAACTCCGCATTTAATACCATCTTCCCCCACAAACTGGTGACCAAGCTGGCAGACATGGGACTATCCCACTCCATCTGCTTCTGGATAAAGGACTTCTTGTTGGATCTGTCCCAGAGGGTAGAAGGTAGGCCCCTATATCTCCTCAGTCCTCAGCCTTAACACTGGCTCAACTCAGGGATGTGTGCTGTGCCCCTTACACCCTCTCTACTCACGACTGCATTCCTGCACACTCCAGCAACACCATCATCAAGTTTGCTGATGAAATAACAGTTGTGGGATGAATCTTGAAGGGGGATGAGTCTGCATATCGGGATGAGGTGGAGCGGCTGTCTGTTTTATGTATAGACATTACTTGGTCCTTGACAACACCAAGACTAAACAGCTGATCAAAGACTACAAGAGGAACAAAATAATCATGATGGAGAGGGTTTCAGACTTTTGGTTTCTGGGCGTCCACATTGAGGAAGATCTGACCATGGAGTGCTAATACCACAGCACTAATAAAGAAGGCGCTGCAGAGACTTTCACTTCCTGGGGATCCTCAGGAAGAACCATCGGACTGAAAAACTGCTTGTATCTTTTTACAGATGCTCCATAGAGAGCATACTAACACACTGTATTTGTGTGTTCTTTATATCTTAGAGTCTTCTTAGAATCTTTTGAGGACAAATGGAACGCACAATTAACACATTAGAGCGGTATAAAGGAAAATGGACGAATGAGTTATAAAAAGTTTGTTCGCCATTATACTCCTGTCTAGATATACACTTACCAAAAGGATTATTAAGAACACCTGTTCAATTTCTCATTAATGCAATTATCTAATCAACCAATCACATGGCAGTTGCTTCAATGAATTTAGGGGTGTGGTCCTGGTCAAGTCAATCTCCTGAACTCCAAACTGAATGTCAGAATGGGAAAGAAAGATGATTTAAGCAATTTTGAGCGTGGCATGGTTGTTGGTGCCAGACGGGCCGGTCTGAGTATTTCACAATCTGCTCAGTTACTGGGATTTTCACGCACAACCATTTCTAGTGTTTACAAAGAATGGTGTGAAAAGGGAAAAACATCCAGTATTCGGCAGTCCTGTGGGCGAAAATGCCTTGTTGATGCTAGAGGTCAGAGGAGAATGGGCCGACTGATTCAAGCTGATAGAAGAGCAACTTTGACTGAAATGACCACTCGTTACAACCGAGGTATGCAGCAAAGCATTTGTGAAGCCACAACACACACAACCTTGAGGCGGATGGGCTACAACAGTAGAAGACCCCACCGGGTACCACTCATCTCCACTACAAATAGGAAAAAGAGGCTATAATTTGCACCAGCTCACCAAAATTGGATAGGTGAAGACTGGAAAAATGCTGCCTGGTCTGATGAGTCTCGATTTCTGTTGAGACATTCAGATGGTAGAGTCAGAATTTGGCGTAAACAGAATGAGAACATGGATCCATCATGCCTTGTTACCACTGTGCAGGCTGGTGGTGGTGGTGTAATGGTGTGGGGGATGTTTTCTTGGCACACTTTAGGCCCCTTAGTGCCAATTGGGCATTGTTTAAATGCCACGGCCTACCTGAGCATTGTTTCTGACCATGTCCATCCCTTTATGACCACCATGTACCCATCCTCTGATGGCTACTTCCAGCAGGATAATGCACCATGTCACAAAGCTCGAATCATTTCAAATTGGTTTCTTGAACATGACAATGAGTTCACTGTACTAAAATGGCCCCCACAGTCACCAGATCTCAACCCAATAGAGCATCTTTGGGATGTGGTGGAACGGGAGCTTCGTGCCCTGGATGTGCATCCCACAAATCTCCATCAACTGCAAGATGCTATCCTATCAATATGGGCCAACATTTCTAAAGAATGCTTTCAGCACCTTGTTGAATCAATGCCACGTAGAATTAAGGCAGTTCTGAAGGCGAAAGGGGTCAAACACAGTATTAGTATGGTGTTCCTTATAATCCTTGTATAATCCTTGTGAGTGTATATTATCCTTGTGGACAAACAACAATAAATAGACAGAGACAGTTTCACACAGAGCGCATGCTGAAAACACAGAAGCTGACTATGGTCTGCAATCACGCAGTGCGTTCCCACAGCATCAATCTCCCCTTGAACGGGGAACTCAGAAAACTGCATATCAGAAGTTTAAACTGATAAAAACAAAAATCATGATGACGAAGAACTGCAATGTAATTGCAACTGCATGACCACAATAGAGATGATAATCAAAAACAAACAGATGTTCTGTTTGTTGTTGGAAGAGTATCTGCAATGATGGTCTAAGCTGGAACAGCATGGTATAGTAAATTGTGGGGAAATTTGAGCTGAAACTTCAGACACATTCTGGGGACACCTGAGACTTGTATTACATCTGGTAAAAAGGGGCATAAAAGGTCCCTTTAATGGTTATCAGCCATAACATAAAAATTATAATAGGTTGAGGTAGTTCATTGTGGTTAAACAGGACTGCGTGTGATTGGGGAGTAAAGCAGACTGCTGAGTTGACTCACGTTGGCTCACATCGGCAGCGTCTGGGTCCGATGGCCAAGTAGCATGTCCGTTCTGCGCCTGCATAAGAGTAAATAGCTTTCTGTATCAGCTGGTGGCAGTAGTCTGTTTTCGTTATTCAAGAGCTACAGGGATATAAACAAAGCACCTCATAATAATAGCTCACCACAGATGATCACTTCTGGGTTTTTTTCTCGTGCACTGGTTTGCTAGCTGAACAGCCAATCAGAATGATCAGATGGCCCAACTGACGACATGCGCCGAAGCCGATTCAACATGTCGAATCGGCTGAAAAATAGCCGACGAGGATCAACGTCAGCCGACGAAAACTTAGTTGGCAGACGCACGAAAACTGCCCGTCGGCCGACCGTCGGCTTGGTGTGTTCCAGGCTTAAGACGTACTGTAAGTTTTTATGACATGAGTAGACTATATTCAATACATTTCTTTAAAAAAAATATTTTGTCTCATTGCAGGACTTTAGTGATTAACAAGGGGAAAAAATTTTATTCGGGGGAAATGTGGGCTAGTTCATGCAAGTAGGCTACCCAAATCCAGCTTGGTCTATTGTCGGTTTATAGCCAGTTTATGGCCTACAGGCACAAGACATGTTATTTAGTTTGAGTTTACTGCTTGCACACCTGATTTAAGCACTTATTAAGCTCTTCTTTGGCTCAATTAGATTTAGTTGGCTGGGAAAACAAAACCTGTCCATGGCTCCCAAACAAACCAATTGTTTGTAATCACTGTTGAGAATGTTTCCCTAGGGATGTTTTTGACCATCTGTGGAGTTTAACCTGACAGAGAGGGAGTTGTTTTGCACTATGATGTCTATTGTAATCCAGTAGAGAGAGAAACGCTTTATTTATCTTGTTTCAGAGGAGGATGAGGAAACAAAGAGTAGTTTGCCTTAGTAAGCATGCTGTAAGGACACCAGATGTGTTCAAAACTAATATGTTCAAAACTGTCAGTCGTATTAGTGACAAACTAATAAAACCTACACAAATGTAGCAAAGTAGCTCAAAAAAGAAAATATAAAAAAATTGTATATTTAGATTACCTTTATGACATATGTTTTGCGACGGAACTTACTCAACATCCAAAACAATGCTGTCACGATACCAAAATGATGACTTTTTAAGCGATACCTGACTAAATTACCTCGATACAAATACTGAATCGACACCACAACAAAAAACAACGGTACAAGTAATTGGCCTATCGGTAAGCCCCTCCCCTCGAACGCAGATGAGCCAATAGCAGTTGAGTATCAGTTGCGCTGGGACCGGAACTCGGACATCTTTAGGTGTCAGCGCCATAGAGATGCATTGGAAAATCCGAAGCTCTCATCGGTTTGATGGTGTTTATGCTACAAAAATGCTAAAACGTCGTGCCTGAGGTACTGTAACACTGATTCCAGGTATCCTGAGAGGATTTTCTGTTTGTCATACTCTCGTTAAGTTACAATTAAAGACCCTGCTAACATACAAACCGTAATAACTAACTGTTCTCACGTCATGTAACACTGTAGGTCAAAAACACGAAGGTCTACATTTCAGTGCCTCTCCATATTAAACTGGTTATATGTAAATTAATAAAATTTTAGATATGTTTAAGGTCTACATTATCTGTCCTACTAAGGAGGACTCTATTTTGATGGGTATTATAGTCTCCGGGTAACGAAAGGAAGAGCTCGCATGCAGTTTATCGGAGTTGTTTTGCAGATACAAAGTTTACCAGTTATTAACTGCACCCCCGAAAAGGCATAAGGTCTGTGTATATGTTTGTTTACTGTTAGTTGTTTGAGTGTTTTTGTGTAATTTGCTGTGTATGTTAATGTAATGCAACGGAGAGAGATAGTTTGTGAATGAGACGTTAATGCGCACTTCTTATGCTTTGTTTGTTCAGCTCTTTACATTTTTTGGAGTGAATAACGATGCAATAAACTTGATAAACCATCAGTTAAGTTTGGCCATCATTCGGACGGGGTATACGCTACAATCTGAGTCCAAAAACATCTTGGGAAAAGGTTTTCACACTGACAGCTGTACATTGTGAGATATAGCAACTCGGTTTGTTTGTCTGAGTAAGCAACATTAAGTAAGGGGGCGGGGCTTACCGATAGGTCAATTGAATAATATGACAGAACTTAAAATTAATTGTTTTATAAATGTATTTATAAAAATAAATAGAAAACTCACTTGACCAGCATATTCCTGCCCTGCTTTTTGACCATTCCCTCTGCGTACTTTAAAAAAAAAATATTAAAAGCCTCAGTGTGAATGTAGTGTTCTCGTGCAGTGTGTAGAAACTCTGACTAAACACCAAGTTAAACCGTTGCAAATGAAGACAGAGTCGTAGTAAGCTTGATCATTTACTGTCACAATTCCTCATAAGCGTATAACGGTGAAAACTGTAATAAAACAATACAACAGTAATCAGTGTCCATTTCTTGAATAACATTGCATTGAATGGCTAACATGTACACACTGCTGTTCCCAGTTACAATAGCTATTAGCATTGCTATACACAATAGTAAACAAATTCATCAAACATCATCCTTTTCACAAAATACTTCCTGATATACAACCTTTAACACATCAAAAGTCATACAAGTTAACTTACGGCATTGCCTCTATGATGCTTTGTAGCGGATGCGAATGGATTGATGACAAGAGCACACCATGTCAGTTTCATGCAGAAAGGGCTAACAGGACGTGACTTAACAGGTAGTGACTTAACAGGCAGTGACATCACATGATAAGAATAAGTGGTTCTATAAACGATTTCCTTTAAATGAAAAGTAATTATTAACTTCTCATTTTCTGCCTGAAGATATACATCAACAAATATTTAATAGATATTTGAAAATTAAAACCCTTAAGGACAACACAGTGAACGTTGTTTTACGATTTGCGAGTATAACAGTATAGCATTAAAGTAAAAAAAAATGAATAATCAAATATATATATAAAAAAAAAACAATGCATAGTTTATCTTAATACATACTGTATATTAAGTTATTCAGTCAAGTGGGTGATTTTCTATATTATTTCTGTTGTTTGATTAACCCTTTTGCACGCAAGTTTAAAATATTATAGTTTCGGTTGGGTGCTCTGTGACTGACGCCAGTCTAATACTGCATAGCATGAAACATGCTAATGCGTGTGATGTCTGTGTGAGCAGGGTAAAAATACAGTATGAAAACACAACTGTTGACAGGCAGGTCCGAATGCAATGATTGGACGAACATTTTATGGTTCTACACCTCCCACAGACGATATATAAATACATTTAGACCACAACTTAGTGATTGCTATCAGGATGTGAAGAGACTTTCATCCAGCATAACAAAAATGTTTCTGGAACAAATCACATGCCCTGCCTTAAAGAGAAAAGTCCAGATTGGGGAATTTCTTGACAAACTCTTGACATCTGGAAAGCTTGAAAGCTTGAAAGCTTGTGGAGACTTGTTACTCATGCAAGATAACGGAAATGTCAAATGAAAAAAAAAAAAAAAGTTTCAGGATAAATAACCTGTGGGTCAAAATCACAGACAATTATTCTTAATCGATCGAAACAGAAATCATCATAAACTTGATTTGACTCTATGTACACATCGACTTATTTGATTAGTGACCTATAGTGCCACATTTATTTACAGGTTTAAAATAGATTGTGAAATCCAGATATTTTTGATGTGGACCCCACTGTACAGTTTGTACTTCTAATGAATTCTTGTGGTTGAAAGCTGAATCAATTGAAATTGTATATTTTATAATGCAGTTTATTTTTTAAGACTCTCAAGCTGGAGCTGCTGACATTGATATAGCACCCTGATGCCTGCAGAACCTGGCAGACAGCACGACTGCAGTTTTCATTGATTTTTATGTAGTTAATCTCCGACATGATATTTAAATACTTAGGAAAGAGCCACACAAGGCAAAATCATGTATTGACATCCCAGCTGGTAATATTAAACTGAAAAGTAACCTTTAAAGTTTGAGTTGGAGTATTAAAGTATAATCATCTTTCTTTGCTGTTGTTTCTAGTGTTTTTGAGGGCACTGGTTCAGATATTTACATTTAAATTTGCTAGCTGCCTCCATTTTCAACCTAACATAGAGGGATCTACAGAGGCATAACCATACTGCACAGAGAGAAACACGATTTTTTCCTTACCCCATTGGCAGATAATTGTGCTTGTTTTAAGCACAAACTCATTTCATTTTGATTTGATTTTCCAGAAGAAAAAAAAAATGTTTTTGTAATTTTACTTATCTACCAAATGCGTCTTGAATTAATAATTTTTAGATATTTAGATTAGAAACAAGACAAACATTTTTGCAGTGCAAATGGCATCTCACTATATGGTAACAAGTAAAAAATATTATTTCTATATCTAGAATGGCTTTATTTATTACAAATACAAATGCACAAAACTGCAAGTTTATGACAAAAAATAGTCTGTAATTTGGCCTTTATTGCTCATTTAATACATAATTTTTTTTTAAAAATGGGATATTAACTACATTTCTGAAAGAATTCCACGGTTACAGTTAGTGTTACCACAGTAAATCCATGATAAATGTTGGTGAATTGTTGGTTGAAAAGTATTCTAACTGAATCGGCTCAGTGTTTCTCCTGATTTGTACGTAAATGTTGTTGATTAAGTCGGCGCAGTTTCAACTGGCTTTAAACTAAATTAAATCACAGAGAGATTTGCAGCTTGTACCGGAGATCTCTGCGCCGAACTTGAACGCTTCTCACTGGCTGTTTAGTGGTTGTGTGATCGAGACACTCAGCAAGTAAACACAGTTGTTTAGACTCAGCTTGCGAGTTGCACAGCGCACAAGTAGTGCTGTTTCGTTCCGCTTTTGGCGCGTTAATGTTTCCCAATATTATTTGCCTGCAATACCATAGGCTGCACTTTTAGGACCACCCCATGTTCAGGTCTGCATTTCTAGGACCGTAGTTTTTTTTGTGACAGCGCCATCTAGCCAACTGTACTCCAACAGAGGAGAATGTCTCGGGTTAAGAAGAACTCGCAAGAACTCGAGCACCAGGCGTCACCGGGAGGTGCAGACTGTAAAAACGTATGAAGGTGTGCGGGGTGGCCCACCCGGCCGCCTCGCATACCTCTTGAAGCGAGACGCCAGAAAGGAGGGCCACTGAAGAAGCCATGCTCCTGGTGGAATGGGCCCTTACGACCATGGGTGAAGGCAAATTGCGCACCCTATAAGCCGTGGCTATAGCCTGGACGATCCAGTTACTGATCGTCTGAGTTGACGCAGGCAGCCCCTTCTTGGGTGAGCCAAAGCACACCAACAACTGGTCTGACCTCCTCCAATGGGAAGACTTCTCTAGATAAACACTCAGAGCTCTGACCGGGCAGAGCAGATGAAGTCTCCCCTCTTCCGGCGTCAGGTGGGGAGGGGGATGGAAAGCCTGAAGAACCAGAGACTGGGCTCCCTGAGATGGAACCTTGGGAATGTAACCCGGTCTAGGGTGAAGGATGGCCCTTACTCCGCCGGGGGCAAACTCCAGGCAGGTTGGCGTGATCGCCAAAGCCTGGAGATCTCCCACTCTCCTCAGAGAGGTAATGGCGAGGAGAAAGGCCACCTTCAGAGTCAGGTTCGACAGAGTCGAGATGGCGCCGAGGATGGCCGCAACGTCGCAAGCTCTGCTGAAACATTGTAGTTTTTTGTTTGTTCTGTTTATAGTTTTTGTGTTTTTTGTCTTGGATGTTGTCTGCCTCACTACGTACGACAGACAGACACTTTTGGACATTGGTTCGGCAATCGCACACCGAAAACCGGACTTTAAATTCTCCAGTGACGAACCGCTGCTTACAAACACAGCAGCGGATCCCTTTGTTTGGGCGGCCCGACCACGGAAACGCCGCCGGAGAAGGGGAAGCAGAGACGGCGTGCTCATCAGAGTAAGACGCCGCGCAAACCGACCCCCGCTTCCCAGTATTTTACTGGCAAATGTTCAGTCTCTGGACAATAAACTCTGCGAGCTGAGAGCACGGATCTCTTTCCAACGAGAGACGAGGGACTGCTGCATTATCTGCCTTACAGAAACTTGGATGTCCGCTGAGATTCCAGATTCGGCCATCGAAACCACGGGGTTCTCCGTGCATCGGATGGACAGAGAAAAAGATCTCTCCGGGAAAAGCAAAGGCGGGGGTGTATGTTTTATGATCAACCGATCCTGGTGTGATCAGAGGAACGTACATTCTATCAAGTCTTTCTGTTCTCCTGATCTGGAATTTCTCACGGTTATGTGTCGACCATTCTGGCTACCGAGGGAATTCACAGCGGTCATCATCACAGCTGTGTATATTCCCCCACAAGCCGACACAGACCGGGCACTGAAGGAACTGTATAGGACAGTGAGCGAGCAGGAAACCGCGCATCCTGAGGCTGCGTTTATTGTGACCGGGGACTTTAACAAAGCCAACTTCAAGCGCATCGCACCCAAATACCACCAACATGTTAGCTTCAACACACGAGGGAACCGAGTTCTTGATCATTGTTACTCTCCCTTCAAGGATGGTTACAAATCACTCCCGCGCCCACCATTTGGCAAATCGGATCATTCTTCCATTCTCCTTCTGCCCGCTTACAGGCAGAGGTTGAAACAGGAAGCACCCGCCCTCAGAACCATCCAGTGCTGGTCGGACCAATCGGACTCTATGCTACAAGACTGTTTTGATCACGCGGACTGGGAGATGTTCCGGTCGGCCTCTGATGACGACATCGAGGTCTACGCCGATAGCGTAACGTGTTTCATCAGGAAGTGCGTAGAAGACGTTGTTCCGACCAAAACAATACGGCTGTACCCAAATCAGAAGCCGTGGCTAAATGTGGATGTTCGCGCGGCACTCAATGCGCGGACCTTCGCCTTTAACTCCGGTAATGCGGAGGAGCATAAACAAGCAAGTTATGCCCTCCGGAAAACCATCAGAGCAGCAAAACGCCAGTACAGGGACAAGATTGAAGGACAGTTCAACACCACCGACTCTAGAAGCATGTGGAGGGGAATTAACATCATCACGGACTACAAAGGGAACACAAACTCCACCGTGAACACCGCTGCCTCTCTCCCAGACGAGCTAAACACCTTCTATGCTCGCTTTGAGGGAACTAACACCGCCCTCGCGGAGAGAGAGCTCGTGGCTGAAGATACAGAGGTTAGTGCACTCTCCGTATCTGTCGCGGATGTAACCCGATCCTTCCGGCGGGTGAACGTCCGTAAAGCCGCGGGTCCAGACGGCATTCCGGGCCGCGTCATCAGAGCGTGCGCGCGCCAACTGGCTGGAGTTTTCACGGACATCTTTAACCTGTCCCTCTCCCTGTCTGTGGTCCCCACATGCTTCAAAACGTCCACCATTGTTCCTGTACCGAAGCAAGCAAAAACCACCTGCTTAAACGACTGGCGTCCTGTTGCTCTGACCCCCATCATCAGCAAATGCTTTGAGAGACTAGTCAGAAACCACATCTGCTCTGTTCTCCCCCCCTCACTGGACCCACTGCAGTTTGCATACCGCAAAAACCGCTCCACTGATGATGCCATTTCATCCACTATTCACACTGCTCTCTCCCACCTGGAAAAGAGGAACACATATGTGAGAATGCTGTTTGTAGACTACAGCTCAGCATTCAACACCATTGTGCCCTCCATACTTGACATTAAACTCCGGGCTCTCGGCTTAAACAGCCTGTTATGCAGCTGGATCCTGGACTTCCTGTCAAACAGACGCCAGGTGGTCAGAATGGGCAGTAACATCTCCTCACCACTGACTCTCAACACTGGAGCCCCTCAGGGCTGTGTTCTCAGCCCACTCCTGTACTCTTTGTACACACACGACTGTGTGGCAACCCATAGCTCCAACACCATCATCAAGTTTGCTGACGATACGACGGTGGTAGGTCTCATCACTGACAATGATGAAACGGCCTACAGAGAGGAGGTGCACACTCTGACACGGTGGTGTCAGGAGCACAACCTCTCCCTCAACGTCAGCAAGACTAAGGAGCTGGTGGTCGACTTCAGGAGGAATGAGAGAGAACACCGCCCCATCACCATCGATGGAGCACCGGTGGAGAGAGTCAGCAGCTTCAAGTTCCTCGGTGTCCACATCACAGAGGAACTCTCATGGTCCGTCCACACCGAGGCCGTTGTGAAGAAGGCTCATCAGCGCCTTTTCTTCCTGCGACGGCTGAGGAGGTTTGGAATGAGCCGCCACATCCTCACACGCTTCTACACCAGCACTACAGAGAGCCTGCTGACTGGCTGCATCACCACCTGGTACGGCAACAGTACCGCCCGCAGCCGCAAAGCCCTGCAAAGGGTAGTGCGTACGGCCAGCTGCATCATCGGAGGTGAGCTTCCCTCCCTCCAGGACATTTACGCCAGGCGGTGTGTGAAGAGAGCTCAGAGGA
Organism: Gobio gobio; assembly: GCF_949357685.1. Lineage (NCBI taxonomy): Eukaryota > Metazoa > Chordata > Actinopteri > Cypriniformes > Gobionidae > Gobio > Gobio gobio. The sequence goes on along the minus strand of NC_137117.1, from coordinate 31,112,615 downwards.
TCATCAGAGACTCTAGCCACCCGAGCCATGGGCTGCTCTCACTGCTGCCATCAGGCAGACGGTACCGCAGCATCAGAACACGCACCAGCCGACTCCAGAACAGCTTCTTCCCACAAGCAATTAGACTCCTGAACTCTTGATCCATCAGGACCATAACACACTGGACAGAATATCACTCAGCACAACCCACTGTAGATACACACACATTATATACACATTTATTATAATTTATTATTTATCATATAGCACCTATTGCACATTGGATCTCTACTGTGAATAATAATGTATACTGTACATTGTATATTATTATTATAGCGTAATGTATATTGTTTAATGTATGTTTTAGTGTGTATATTGTTTAAAGTATATTGTTTAAAGTATATGTATATTGTAAGTATGTGTATATTGGTTAAAGCTGTGAGAACCACACTCACATTGTGTAAATAATTTATTGTTTATTGTAGAGTTTACTGTGCTGTGAGTAATTGTGGGCGCATCGGTGTAATCTGATGCTGCTCTAAATGTTGTACATGTCATGTCGTGACTACTATGTTGCTCGGAACTGCACCAAGAATTTCACCTGCTGTTGCACTTGTGTACATGGCTGTGTGACAATAAAGTGATTTGATTTGATTTTGATTTGATTTGGTTCTTAGGCTCAGCCAGCTCCAGTGGCTCGAAGGGGGCCTCAGCCAGCCCTTCCAGAACCACCGCCAGGTCCCAGGTTGGGACTCTGGAGCGAGCCGCAGGCCTCATCCTCCGAGCCCCACGGAGGAACTGTACAACCAGGTGGTGCTTCCCCAAGGGTCCATCACCTAGAGGTGCGTGGAAAGCCCCAAGGGCAGCCACGTACACCTTCAGGGTGGACGGAGTAAGACCAGCGGAGAAGCGATCTTGGAGGAACTCCAGCACTGAAGCCACTGGGCAGTTAACTGGATCCACCTCACGCTCTCTACATCAAGTGGAAAATACATTCCACTTGAGGCTGTACAGTCTCCTGGTAAAAGGAGCCCTGGAGCTGAGTAAGTTCTCAACCACTTCTGCTGACAGGCCCGCCTCTAGGTACCGAGCCCCCTCAGGGGCCAGACCCAGAGGCTCCAAAACTCTGGCCGGGGGTGAAATATTGTGCCCCCTGCCTGAGAGAGCAGATCCCTCCTCAGAGGAACCTGCCACGGAGAGCCGTCTAGCAGAGCTATGATGTCCGAGAACCATACTCGAGTGGGCCACCGGGGTGCTACTAAGAGCAGGCTGATGCTCTCCCGGCGGACCCGCTCCAGAACTCCCGGGAGCAGAGCGATCGGGGGAATGCGTACAGACGCAGCCTCGGCCACGTCTGCATCATGGCGTCCAGCCCTAACGGAGCTGGATGCCTGAGAGAGAACCACAGTGGACAGTGGGACGTCTCTCGAGACGCGAACAGGTCCACTTCCACTGGGCCAATCTCTCGCACATGGCCTCCACCACCTCTGGGTGGAGTCGCCACTCCCCGGGCCTCAGCCCCTGTCTCGACAGGATGTCTGCTCCCTGATTTTGGTCCCCGGGAATGTACATCGCCCTGAGGGACGATAACTTCCCCTGGGACCACAGGAGGATTTGATGCGCCAGTCTGCATAGAGGGCGCAACCTCAAACCCCCCTGGTGATTGAGATACGCGACAACCGAAGTGTTGTCTGAGCGTATCAGGACATGGTGGCCGTGGAGGTCCGGGTAATAAGCTCCTCAGAGCTTTGTAGACCGCCAGCATCTCCAGGCAGTTGATGTGCCATGAGGAAATGCCGGGTCTCCCACAGACCTCTCGCAAAACGGCCTTCCATGACCACGCCCCAACCAGTGAGGGAAGCATCTGTTGAAGCGGCTCTCCGGCAACATGATGCTCCCAGCACTGGTCCTTGGGACCGGAACCAAGGTTTCCGCCATATGACGAGGGAACGAAGGCATTTGCGCGTTACCCTGATCATATGAAACGGATTTCCCCTCGGGGAAAACCCCCTGGCCCTCAGCCACCACTGTAGGGGTCTCATGTGCAGCAGGTCAAAAGGTATCACCTTGGACGCTGCTGCCCTGAGCCCCAGCAGTCTCTGAAACTGCTTCACAGTGAGGCTGCGGCCCGGCTTCACTCAGGAGACCATCGCCAGTATGGACTCCACGCGTGCGGGGGACATTTGTGCCCGCATCGACGTGGAGTCCCATACAACCCCCAGGAACGTAGTCCACTGGGAGGGCGTCAACACGCTCTTCTTCGTGTTGAGTCTCAGCCCCAAGCATCTGATGTGGGCCAGAACGACATCTCGATGCCGAACCGCCACCGCGAGGGGAGAGTGCCAGGCCAAAGGGAAGAACCCGATATTGGTACGCTTCGCCCCCGAAAGCGAACCTCAGGAACTTCCTGTGACATGGAAGGATGGAATATGGAAGTATGCGTCCTTTAGATCTATCGTGACGAACCAGTCCTCGGACTGGATCTGACTCACGATGGCTGGAATTATGAGCATCTTGAACCTGAATCTCCTCAGAGACCGATTCAAGAGCCTGAGATCTATTATCGGACGCAACCCACCATCCTTCCTTGGAACTATGAAGTACCGGCTGTAGAACCCGGAGTCCCTGTCCGCCAAAGGAACCTGCTCTATGGCTTCCTTGGCTAACAGGGCTTGTACTTCTTGTTCCATAACCCGAACCTGCTCTGGGCCGACCACAGTCCGGACCACCCCGTTGAAACTCGGGGGAGGAGAACCGAACTGCAGCCTGTAACCCAGCTCTACAGTCTGCAGGACCCATGTAGATACACTCGGAAGGCATGGCCTCGGGTGTCAACCGAAACTCGTTCCCGACCCCCCTGAAGCGGCTAACCGGCAGGGAGCGGTCGAGAACGATTTTAGGTGGGCGCACACGTTTGCTGCCCAGTCGCAAGTCCCCTTGGAGGTGACGAAGGCAGCGTGTGTGCGCGGGAAATCAGTGAGGCCCGAAGCGTCTTTGACGGCGGGAACACAGCACTGATTTCCCGAGAGCTCCTGGGGGAAAACAACCTCGGTCGCTCCTACCCGGGAGAGGGGGCTGGCCAGCAGGGGCCTCATCTAAGGGAGCAGCTCGACAGGGCCGCAACACTAGGGCGGACACTGCGCCTAGCAACCGCCTGAAACTGATGTGTCCCGCAGGCCACCAGGCGGCGAGAACGACATCAACTTCAGGAGGGCTCCCTCTTAGATGAATATCCAGACAAGTCAAACACTCTTGGGTGACAGACCGATTAAAGTATCTAACTTAACAAAGTCAGATAACATGACACTCAATTCCTCAGAATTAAATGTCATCATAATCACCCAACCCGTGCAACCTAGGCTGAATAACAGGCTGAATAAAAAAATACATCTAACTCCTCACGTTAGATAATACTTTAATTTAATTCCTCAGAATTAAATGCAGCCATAATATGGTCTGAATGATAGGCTGAATATCTAACTCCTCAAAGTCAGATCCTATATTATTTAATTCCTCAGAATTAAATACAGCCCAAATCATCAGACGATACTGTTTTATTGTATTTATATGGCTCGTAACCATACGTTGCCTCAGCAACGTGGCTCGAGCCGTTATAATACAATTGGCTTTCATTCCTCGGAAAAAAAGTCAAAGAGGCGCGAGGCTGAAACACCCGAAAAGCGCACGGTAGTACGCGTCGAGATATTTCTCAATGAAAACAGCCAGCGCCCTCAGGCGCTGACCGCATGCCTAGCACCCAACAGTATCCACAATACAGTGAAACATGGTCAGAAATGACACCAGACGATACTGCTTTATTGTATTTATACGGACTCGTAAACCACACGTTGCCTCAGCAACGTGGCTCGAGCCCTTATAATACAATTGGCTTTCATCCCTCGGGAAAAAAAAGCCAAACAGGCGCGAGGCTGAAACACCCGAAAGCGCACGGCAATACGCGTCGAGATATTTCTCAATGAAAACAGCCAGCACCCTCAGGTGCTGACCGCATGCCTCGCACCCAACAGTATCACATTTCACCGTATCACGTTGTATCACTTTACTAGCAGACTCGAACCTTGCATAGGAAATGGCGAGCCTCGATACGGAGCACGTCTAATTCCTCAGAATCAGACAGCTCACGCATCAGGTCCTCCACCCCGGGGGAAGAAGCCGCAGCGCGGGCTTCCACACGGGGAAGGAGAACAATGGAGCTGTCAAACAGGAAAGGAGAAGATGCCTCAGCACCCTCTCAAGTTCCCCTGACAGCCCATCTGCGAGTCCCATGATTGATCTTTTTTTTTTTTCGACAGACACGGGACCAGCCACGGGGTTCGCGAGCCCTGCTTGTGAACAACGTTGGTAGACAAACAACATCAAATAAGACTGACAAAACACAGAGCGCTTCGCTGAAGAGCAAAAAAGCTAGTGTGTGTTTGCATCAGCTTCCTTTTTGTATCTTCCGGGTATGCCGTCATCTACTACGTCACGACGCAACACCAATCAGATTGGCTTGATTTCATTCATGCTTCAGATGCGTAACGCTGTGGGCGTTCCCCAGAGTGTCGTCACTCGACGACGCAGTGCGAGTTCCCTCGAAGGGGAACTAATTCAAACTTTTTACACCTTATTTAAAAAAAACAAACAGCTGGCACTGCCATTTTAAACTTAATTACTTAAATTAGTTTAAATATTTCTACAGGGTGACCAACAGGTAGGTTTAGGGCTAGGGGTTGGTTAGGACAATATATCAATTAAACTGAATCAATTAAACAACTAAATCATTGCTAGGGTCCTAGAACTGTAGTCCTAGAAATGCGGTCCTGAAAATGCAGCCTCCAGGTTTGCACCCTGGCCTAAATCAAGTACTGCCACTTTGTGTTGACAGTGTGAAACTGGCGGGCCACATATAATATATTTTAATAGACAAGCTGCGACTTTGGACACCCCTGACATAAACCGATAATTATTTTCATGTTATGGCTGTTTATACTGTTGAATCGCCAAAAACTATACTATTTTGTCTAAAGAAATTTTAAATAAACCACTCAAAACTGGAATAAATCATTTAAATGCGACAAGTGAATTTTTGCATCTTGAAGTTATAATGGACAATATAATTTTTTTTTTAATAGTTTTTCATCTGTAAAATCAGGGGCCATATTCACAAAACGTCTCCGGTTACGTATGTAACCTAGGTTCCCTGAGAACAGGGAACGAGACGCTGCGTCAGCTTGACGCTACGGGGGAACGCCTCCAGCGTGACAGGTGTCTGAACTACTATCGAATCACGGCAATCCTATTGACCGGCGACAGCCTATGATGTCATCAAGGTGCGACCAGGAAGTATATAAGGGCGCCTCACAAACATGACACCGCTTCTTCGTCTGAAGGGACTGTTTGGCAGACAGGCCCTGAGGCATGGCAAAGCGACGCAGCGTCTCGTTCCCTGTTCTCAGGGAACCTAGGTTACATACGTAACCGGAGACGTTCCCTTTCGAAAGGGAACTCGCGCTGTGTCAGCTTGACGCTACGGGGAACGAAATACCAACGCCGCCATGCCGAGGGGAGTTCATGCCCACTGGCAGTGACAACTGTCAGGACAAGCAAATTCAAATGAAATGCCTGAACCACTCCCCCTCTGGTCACACAAGGCTGTCAGTGACAGCATTCCCTACGGTCATAGCCCGAGCTATAAGCCTCGTCAGGAACCTTAGTGCGGCTGCACGAGGTCCTATTCAGGCCGCTCAAAGGCCTGGATCCAACCCATTCAAAGGAAGGGGGCTCCTTTAAGGGAATGTGGCTAGGGGGCCCTAGGGCGCCCCAGCCAGCCACTAACGCCGCCAAGGCGGCCTAGTTTGGTGCCTTTTTCAAGGGGCACTTCGGCCGGGCCATCCTTGTCTGTTCAAGAACAGAGCCTCTGGATACTCGCCTCCTGAAGAGGCATCCAGTCCAAGGGACTGCAGAATGGCAGTGTCCTCCTCGAGCCGGATCTCAGAGACGGGCATCCTGGTGAGCAGTACTCAGCATAGCGCTTTCTACCCTTGCCAGCGAGGGGAGTCAATCTGCTCGATCCTAGGATCTACTGAGCTATTATCAAGTAGAAACACTCAGGAGGCCAGACTGGCCTCAAAGCTGATCCAACTTGGGAGGCCTCGCGAGGGGCCTACGACCATCTGATCAGGCCCAGGCAGCTTCGGGCTCACAGACGACCCTCGGAGAGAGGGGAGCTTAGGAAGGGGCTGCCCGGTAGGTAAGCCAGTTTGTAGGCTAGATTCCCTCCCATGGGAACCAAGTAGCAGAAGCGACCTCAGTCGCGCCAGGGTAAGACCATCCTCAGATGCTGCCAAATAAGGGGCAGATACCACTAGCTGTCAGCATATGCCAGTAAACAGTTCTTGAACTGAGAACCCAACCCCTCAGGGAGGCCTAGTGAGGCCTATTGCGTGATAGCAGTACATGCCAAATGCTCGAGGAACCGACTCGGGAACTCGGCCAAAGGGAGGCCAGATAAGGCCCATCCCCATAATAGCAGTCGAAGCCCACTGTCGATGCAGCTGGAAACAGGAGCTCATCCCCTCAGGGAGGCCTGGAGAGGCCCGCTACCTAATAGCAGGCTATGCTAGCCGCCCGAGCATTCTGACTCGGGAATTCCCCCTCAGGGAGGCCCAGTGCGGCCTATCGCCTGGTAGCGAGCTCACCGGGAGGCAGAGTAAGGCCTACCATCTGCCAGCAGTCCATGTTAGTCCACATGACTGAAACCTTGGGGTGTGCCATCAGGGGAGGCCCGGCTTGAAGCCTCTCCCCACGGCAAACCTTCAGGGGGGCCTGGTGAGGCCCGCTACCTGGAAACCCCACATGCCTGCTGCCAGAGGCATCCTAGTCCCGGGGCTCACCCCTAGGGACGGTTAGGAACTCACATCCAGGGGAGGCCTGGTGAGGCCTACTACCTGGCAATCCCACATGCCTGCTGCCAAAGGCATCCTGGTCCCGGGGCTCACCCCTAGGGACGGTCAGGAACTCACATCCAGGGGAGGCCTGGTGAGACCTACTACCTGGTAATCCCACATGTCTGCTGCCAGAGGCATCCTGGTCCCGGGGCTCACCCCTAGGGACAGTCAGGAACTCACATCCAGGGGAGGCCTGGTGAGGCCTACTACCCGGTGGCGAGCCACAGGGAGGCCTGGAAGGGGCCTGCTGCCTGCTCGCAATCCACGCTGACCATCACGGTCGACTGGCGACTGGCGTCTGTGGAGCCCATCTTCAGGGAGGCCTGTCGGGGCCTACTACCTTACAGCAGACCTGCGGGGACGGCTTCCTGTTGTGGCAGGCATGAAAAACTGGCTGCTATAACTCCTGGACTGACAGCGGCTTCTCTGCTGGCTGACAAGATAACAAAGAAAGGTTATTAGTTGGAAATTCTGCTACTTGAGGCCGACATCGTTGGGGAGTAAACACATTGCAATCAAAAGGGGCCGACTTTGCAAAAGGCCTACTTACCAAGGCTGACTACCTATCTAGGTTGCAGCTATTAATCGCTAACCTCCCCAACGTCGGGACTCACTCGCAAGGAGGCCTACTGAGGCCTACCACCTGACCCGGAGTCTACTGCCCAGACTGTCCGAGTTGGCTGCTCACAGCCAACTGGCTTCCCCAAGGTCTCAACCTGGGGCTAATCCATCCCAGCGGCCTACTTTCGGGCCTACTGTATGACAGTTGCAGTCTTACCAGCAGCGCCTACAAGCTCTGGAACCTAATTACATTACTCATGACAGGGTACTCGGCAAAAACAACGCCCTGGACCCCCTAAGCGGCGGGAGTACCACGTACGCCACCTACCACATGAAGGACCTAGCTTAAAAGCGGCCTACCATTACTGCAAGGGCGTCAGCCATGGCAATGCTCTGGCTTCAAGGGAGCTCACTACCAAACCAACATATGACAAAGGTTACGAAGTGCTGCTCAACCCGAGCCATGGGTGAGGCAGAATGATACAGAGCTAGGAGTGGGATACTCTAATCTACCCTGTCTTAACAGAGGGGTACTGCCACCTGGCCAGGACATATACACAGGGCCAGAGCCTGCCAAAAACTGGCGGCTTTTAAGAAACTAGCTCTGGAGGGCAGGGTTGAGCTACGCATACAATCTCTTCGTACTCGAACGAAAGATGGCCTAACCCTGCCCCACGACCACTGGCTAAGTCGCTATCAATTCTGCACAGCACCAACCTGCATTACTAGTGAAAAACCCCAGAACGCAGAGAAGGGGGCGGGCCTTGACCGGACGACTCTACATGAGAGGAGGCTTACATTAGGGATATTCAAAAAACCAATTCACTTATTGAATAGCTACCCGGGGCGCCAACACATTTAGCGGACGCCACAGTAATCCCTAGAAAGCCTAGGCCAATCTAGATCTATACCCGAGACCCGATAGGGCCACTCCTATTGCACCAGACAAAAGGACACTCGGGCAGAAGTGCCAGTCGTATACTAGATCTGGCCCTAGATATAACTGTAGTTCTAGCGTAGTCTGATCCTGCATTCTCAAAAAACTTATGCTGAGAGAGGATACAAACCGCCTTACCCCGAGGCGGCTACCAGTTACCAGCTTAAAACTAGGAGAAAATACACGCCTAGCAATACGCTACATACCCGCAGGAATGAGCGACGCCTTCCCAGAGATACTCTTTTTTTTACTTTGGGAGGTTAAAAACTGTATTCCACACAGCGAGCAGTTACAGCTCTTAAATATAACTCTCATATCCTTTGCTGGCTCTCTACTAGCAACACTAGCTCACCATGGAGCCCAAGCAACTGGTGTATAATGATCGTTCTAGCCATCCTAACAGGGGAACTACAGGCCCTACAGAAATATCCAACGATCCACAGCGATCCCCGAAGCCCTCTACAGGGAGCTCTTATATGGGACTTACCCGCTCGCCTGCGGCGCGCCATGATATCCACCCACAAGCTTAATTCACCACATGAATGCTTAGGTGTACCACTACCATGTGCCAGAGGGGGCGCACTCACAGACCAGCCAGGCGGGCCCTAGCACATCATCGCGGACCCACCTAGGCCAGATGTAAGAAGCGCCTGGGGAGAGAGGAAGAAGAGGAGTGAGGGTCAATATCATTCTTAACTCACCCTCAGGGAGGAGACCCATCATGAACGCTGACTGCGTTTTGTGATACACAGCTCCTACTTCTGCCGGGAGTCCACCTCTCTGTGCCCCACCCTCGACTGTGGGGGGCGCGCGAGAGGCAATGCTGGCCCTCGGGCCCCGTCACTGGTCCTCGGACCGTGACGCCTCCCGCCTGCCTGGGACCCGGATCTCAGTGGTATGCAGGTCCTCAGATGCTGCCAAATGCGCAATTCCTCCGCGATGCTGGCCCTCGGGCCCAGTCTCCGCCTGCTGCGCAACCACCGCCTTGCCATTGAAGCGCCCAACTGAGCCGATGATTATTGCTGGGGAGAAATCGATCGTTTAATCCAACACGAGCGACCTCTCCTCTAACGCGGCAACATGGCGGCCGCAGCCCGCCTGTAGCGCGTTTCATAACATTCATCGGCTCAGCATACACAGTCGGGATGGCTGAGAAGATTAATCCTCCTTCTCACAGCCATCCCTAGAGCACTTGCAAACAAGTCTCGTCAGCCGCCAGATCGTCAAAGGGAAGAACGCCTTCCCGTGACGATTTGGCGAGCTCTATCTGGGAAACCCGTGACGCGCGTCCACGCACAGCCTCGGCATGAGCGGGACTGCATCATTGGTCTCGGATGCCAGACCCTCTTCCCTCAGGAAGAGAATCAGACAAGAGCAGAGCGATCTCGGATTGACAAACACTCACGTTTATACAAACAAACAAAACAGCTTGATAAAAGCTGATTGTGCATGCTCTTGATCCCAGGCAGAAACACACAGCTTGTGTGTATATAATAATGAATTTGGATTACCTTACTCGAAGCAATTCAGACAAAACAGTCCCTGAAGACGAAAAAGCGGTGTCATGTTTGTGAGGCGCTCTTATATACTTCCTGGTCGCACCTTGATGACATCATAGGCTGTCGCCGGTCAATAGGATTGCCGTGATTCGATAGTAGTTCAGACACCTGTCACGCTGGAGGCGTTCCCCCGTAGCGTCAAGCTGACGCAGCGCGAGTTCCCTTTCGAAAGGGAACATTGTATCTTACCACTAAGGGCTCTATCATACACCCGGCGCAATGCGACGGCAAGTGCAACGCAAGTGTTTTTTACTAGTTTCAGCCAGACGTAGTTATCATTATCAGGTCCAGCGCCATGTTGTTTAAAAAGCAAATGTACTTTTGTACATGTGCCCATTTCTTTGCCCATGGCGTGCTAGTCTGAAAACGAGGAGCGGAATACGACTGTGCCATTGACCAACAAAAACAGGTCTCAAGTCAATAGCGCAGTATTTTTTGCATTATTTAAAGGGCACACTAGTAATATATGCCTATAGGCGGGTGCACAACATGCGTACACTCTGCTTGTTACACACACAGGGACGTGCAGCAGCACACAAACATTTTCAAAAATATTACAAATAAAAGGTTTCCTCTCTGGAGAAGCGTTTAGTCTTTCCGCTTGCAAATTCCGCTCTGTAAATAGCAATCAGCCATGGTGCAAGTGCAGCTGGCTTTTAAAGGGAATGGGAGATGAGACTCTGATTGGTTTTTTGCATGTTATGCCCAAAACACACCCATGACTCATTAAAAGACTAGTACAAACCTTTTAGACCATGTGCTTTGCTGGCTGACGGCTTTTTCCGTCATTAAACAATCAAATTTCATCCTGTGATGTTAAAAACCTTGAAATGGAGACATATTCTTATCTCTAACTTGTCAATATTAAGAATAAATAACAATAAACAGCACTAGGCAAGAGCAAGAAAATATTGTCAAATAGTAAAAGTAAAATAGTAATGAAGATAAGGGATTATAAAAAATAAAAAAAAGAATAAAATAAAACAAAGAAAATAAAACAAAACACACAGGTTTCTCTCTCCACACACAGTTTGCTATTAAGAATCCTTAGCTTAGCTTAATTGATCAGTGGGTATCTATTTACACTCATTCGATCAATTACTGTGTCTGAGCCAACCAATCTTTGGTATACAGGTTTATGAGTGGCAGCTATTTAACATACAGCCGAGGGACAGATAATTGAGGACAGATGGCTGGTGAAATTATCGATCGGTTGAGCAATTACTCATCAATCAGGACTTTCGGCATGATTGCTTTATCCATACTGCAGAAACCTGCTGCATACTGCATAAGGAAAAAAGAAACTGAAGAGAATATTAAATGATTCAACTCATTCTGACTACTCACTGTCAATAAAGGTTTGGACACAGCGATGCATTGCACAGTGAGCTTGAAAGTGTTTGTATCTAAGCAGATATTATGTTTCTGTGCACCTAGATATTCATTCTTCTATGAAGGTCAGCAGTAATATAATTCCAGGGCTTGGGCTACATGCCCAAACCAACTCAACGCTATGATTTACAGAAGAAATACTGTGCTTTGGGGCACCAGAATCTGCTTGTTATTCCACGCATTTCTTTTTCTGCAAGCCAAATGCAGGTCAGCTTCCAGAAAACTATAGTTTCTGATTCTTCAAGTCTCAAGTCAAGAACGCTGCTGCAAGACTTGTGACAAATACCAACAGGGTCCATATATCACCTATCCTCATCTCTCTTCTATGGGTACCGGTTCAATTCAATATAAAGTGTTGTTCTTTCACCATAGCCACAGGCCTCTAAGATCAGAACCAACTATCCTTCTCTGAATCTGAATATGAACAATATGAAAAGCTTTGTGAGTCAGCTGTCCACAACAGACCTATAACACACACATTAAATATAGTATAATTATCAACACAATCGCAGAAAATATTGAGATATTATTTTGTCAATATCACACACTTCTATTAAATTCAAGTAAAACAAAAGGAGAAACAAGACATTGTATCTCTCCAGCACACAACAATTATTAGGATGTTGCAATGGCCAAAGTGAACAAATGAGTTTGAGATGGGCACTTAAAATTATTTGTTCATAGGTCTGTTATAGGTCTGTTGTGGACAGCTGACTCACAAAGCTTTCCATATTGTTCATATTCTGTGCAGTGGTTAGATTGCAGCAGTGACAAAAATGAAAATTTGAAAAAGGCCTTTTTTTGCCTTTAATAGAGGGCATTGTTTTTCTAATCTTATTAGATTTAAGCATCATCTTTTATGTCAAATATATATCTGGGGCTGGGGCCCCATGCAGGCCGAAGGGAAGGACGCGGTACTGCCAGTGGTCACTCGGGGTGGAGAAGGCGGTCTTTGGCTTGGCGTTCTCCATCAAGGGTACCTGCCAGTATCCTTTCGTCAGGTTGAGGGTCGAGATGAACCGGGCCCTTCCCAGGCGATCCAGGAGCTCGTCGACCCAGGGCATGGGGTAGCCATCAAACTCGGAGACCTCGTTCAGCCGGCGGAAGTCGTTGCAGAAACGGAAGGTGCCGTCGGGGGAACCATGACGATGGGGCTGGACCACGGGCTGCTAGACGGCTCGATGACCCCCAACTTCAACATCTCCTGCACCTCTTCTGGGGTCCAAGGTGGCCTGCCATCGGATGCGCGTGGGCTATCTCCAACAGGGCCCCGGTCTTGGAGCGGGGCACGACCAGCAAAAGTTCCTCCTCCTCCCTCCGCTGGGCGACACAGTAAAGCAGACCATTAATGATCACGAAGTGAGGAGTGGGGTGGGGTGCAGGCTGGAGCTCCTTCCCATCCACCACTCTTACTTGGGCCCAACAGTGTTTTAGACGGTCGTCCTCGTGTTGCTCCTTGGCAAAACCCCCAGCCCCGGAGACCTGCTGGTATAGATCAAATAAGAGGTTAGTGTCACGAGGGGGCCAGCAACACGGGACGCCGTCGGGCCCTCCTGGAGGTCCTCCGCTTGGGGCGGTTCCCGGCCGCGCTGGTGGGCTGGGTGGTGGCGGCGAGCAAACCTGGCCAGTCTCTACCGAGGAGAACCGCAAGCTCGTCGATTTTGGCGGGGTTCCGCATGCCTGCTGCCTGACGAAGCGGCCGCGGGAGGGCTCGAAGAAGGCGGTCAACCACGACGCGCTCCGCTACCTGGTGTGCGGTGGGATCCCCGGCCAATAACCAATGCTGGGTGAGGCGGGAGAGATTTTATTTAAGGTGGAAGTGCAAAGAAGTAGGTTGGAGTGCAGGCAGTGGGTGCTCGGTGCTCTTCTCCCGTGAAATGGCTGGCGGTCACACGCTGCTGTCTGTGGGAAATAGCAGAGGATAAGGTTAGCCGAGTCTTGTGGAGACATTTCTCACCTCTCTGCTTGTCTCTCAGGCTTATATAGCGGGTGCTTGATGATCCGCAGGGACGCTTGTCACAATATATATACAACATATTGTTTCCAAACTTAAATTGGCTATACTTAATCTTGGATGTATAAACTCGAAGAAGAAATTTTCAATTAAAACGTATTTTTACAAGCAAATTTCACAATAAATGTATGTAAGCAGCTTACGTACTGCGTTAAGAATACTGCCTTACAACCCCAGTGAGCAAGATAAAGGACTATAGTGAGAAAAACTCACTAGAAAGATACAAAGCAAACCTCTTCAATTCTGGAAAGTAGGTTTATGGCAAGAAAGGAGAGAAACATTTAGATTTAACATGAGATTAAAATTTAACATGAAACAGGTACAATGTTCGGTAGACTTTATCCATTTTGCTTTGTCTTTTTATTCTCTGAAATTTTCTGGGGACCCCTTAGAACCTTCTGGAGGACCCCTGGACCCCTGAGTTTGAAAACCCCTGACTTATATGATCGATTTTGTTACAGGGCTGGGTGAAAAGTGACAGTGATGAGCACTACGTTTTGCTCAAAGTTGAACATTCTTCAACTCTCGGTGAGGAGTAAAATCGCTGAGCGCTCAGCGCTTGAGCAGGAAATACTCTCAGCGCCTCGTTACGCTCATGGCGTTCTAAAAATGCGGTGCTCCCATTGAAAACAATGGAATACGCCCGCCAGCCGTGTGAAAAAAACGCTTTGGTGGACACGTGGCCTAAGCGCTGTAAATGTTAAGGAAGAATAATTTTTATGTGGCCATGAAAAATACCCTTCTCTTAGAATTAATTAATAATCAATACTGAGTGTGCACATGATGAACTGATTGATTGCATGTAAAGTTAATGTAGCTACATCAAGTAAAACTAATTAACTGATTCAAATATTCATATTTAATCATAATGAATATCATAATGAGTTATTAATAATTATTAATATTTCCCCTTTGAGCTAACTCGCTACAACAAGTCTTTGGTTGTGGATTTTTGTTGTTGAAACAGATCAAAAACCAACAATATTGTGTTTAAAATGTTACTTGTAATATTCACATCTTGTATATTATACAGTTGTATAAAATAAATATGATATTCAGGAAATCAGCACTCCTTTGCATGTGATATTGGTTATATCATATGATATAAAATACAAGACGGGCATTTCTGCCCCCATATCTTACATTTTCAGGGCTTTCTAACTGTATTTTAATATACATCACACAGTGGATGTGTTTTTGTTTTGTGAGTGACAATGCACATTTGCACATTGTTTACTTTTTGGAGTATTATTATTATTTGTTATTATTATTATTCAGTTGTATTATTTATATATGGATTTCACACTCTGACATTCCAGCAAGGAAGAATTCTGCGCAGCACTCTTTAGTCATTCATTATAAGATGATCTTCACAGAAATGCATTTAAATGAGAGTTGACAGTCAGAATTTGACCCCAGAGTCAAAGCTTCAATTCATATTCATATTCTAATAGCAGCACTGTCCAGATATATTTGCAGGGTACTCAATTTAAATAGCTTTGCTCAATTCTTTACCTTTCACATTTAAACTGCATGGGTCTTCAGAAATGTCCAAGGAAACAGAAGCAAAGTCTTCTTTTCTTTTTTCTTTTTGTTTATTTACTCACTAGGGTCTAACAGGGCCAATGGGGTCTGACTCAGACATTTAATCTGCCTTTTAATTTTCTTCACCGGAGTCATCTTTTGTCTGCTAAAAGCTTTGTGTAGTACTGCCACAGTATGTTTGCCAGAAGCACAGGGGATTGAACAGCGGTTAGTATTCAGCTCTGTGCGATTGAGGTTCTTCATTGTGCTGGGGGGTATTCCAGAAAGCAGGTTATGTGACACACCCGGGTGTGTTTATGGGTAAGTAAGCTTTTTAAGCAATATGGAAGCAAAATGACTAAACATAAACAATAAACTTTTACAGCCATGTTATCTTGCAAGCACAGACTGTTATTTAGTTTAATCATATATATATATATATTTAAAACCAATTCAAGCCTGATTCCGACTTAAGAATGTTAACGATCAAGAGGATGGAGCAGAACGGATTTCATGCACAGACCTTTCAAGCACGGATTTAACAGGAGGTTTCAGAGTGGTATGTTTTTTATTGTAATTATCTTATAAATTATAGATACAATGTTATACACCATTTAATCGTGATACTTGTCGGAAAAATATGGTAATTCAAACAGTAATTGATCACAAAACCATGGCTCATTTTCCTAAGGGATGGTGAACAGCCTTACAAAAGCTACAGTAAACACTATATCAACACTAATGTTGGCTAGCAGGCTTTGCGCTTTGTTTACATCGTAGCAACAACATAAAACATTTTAATTAGAACTGTCAACAGAAAACGCAACTACAAATAAGGCATACTTACATGTTGTGATCCACAAACAACAGATGCTCCATTTTAGGTAAAGCTTTTGTGCGTAACTGGCATTGTACTTAGTTTCTGGAAGTTGTTCTCCTTAAAATGTGCAGCACATTGATACATGTTGGGGTTATAATGTTCAGGAGCAGTAAGTCAGCCTTAGGAAGGTCAAACAAATTAGTTTTGAAAAAGGGGTGGAAAAAACAGCCTCTCTTTGACATAGCGACATCACTGTCTTCTCCAATGCAGCTCAACCAGGCTTCGTGAATTTGATGAGCTAGTAATCACGACTTCAGAAGTGGGAAGTACGACATTTCCGAGAGCATGTGAGGGCAGCATTACTCTGGGTTGGCTGAACTTCCTTTCCGGATGTGTTTTTGAAACCAGACAGTAGTTATGAAATTATCCATTTAAGCTATTTGCAAATCAAATATTTTATTTCAAAATATGCATACATGCATACAAATATGCATACAAAAAATGCATCAGACTCATTTGAATTCTACACAGAATGCTGCATTTTAAAGCGATATGGGGGAGATTAGGACGAGACGTTTGGCATTAGAAACAGCACTGACGAGTGGAAGTGATAACAAAGATGTCATGGACCAACACGACTACACAAACTACACAAAGTACACTTTTCAAACATCCTCAGCATGATTATGATCACTGTAACATTTTCATATTCTAAAGGGGGAATCTATTAGACTGTCAACCCGATCTCATCAATTTGTAGTATTTTCAAGATAGCTAATTCGTACAAAATTTGTACGACCTCACTTGTACAAATTTTTCAAAAAGCTGCATCAGGTAGGACCACCCTTAAACCTTCTCATCACTGGGGTCTAGACAAATTTAATTTGTACGAATTAGCCACCTCGTAAAATATGTACGAATTGCAGTGAGATTACATTGAGACTGTGGCTGTCATAAGTAGTCAAATATAGCTTTGCATTTCAAACAGCTCTGGCCAAGCTGTGATATACATGAAACACTATTGGCTATTTTAAGTTGATACAAAAATACAGTAGTGATGCGCAGTGTTCGAAATGGGGCGGTGCGCAGTACTTCTACATTTTACTCTTAAGCGTACCTGCACTTTTTCTTGCGTACCGCTACTCCACGCTTTTATAACGGATCAATTGTCTGTGCAATTTGACTGTGACTGAAGCCCAATTGTTTAATTAAGTGGAGCGCAAATCACTGTAGGCACGTTCACCAGCACACTCCAAAAGTGTTAAGATTTGCACGAGCCGTTCCTATGCGACGCTGATGATAAAATGTGCGACCCATTTGAATTCTATTGAAAATTTTGCAAAACGCTATGGAGAAAGTTGAACATGATCTAAAACAGCCACTGAAATGACTGATGAAAAGAGGGGAAAACATCATCCAGCAAGCTTTTTAAACTCATGATGACCACATTTACTAGAATTTATCACGTACTATTGTATTTATTGTGGTACATTTTGACTAGTTGTAGAATTTATAATAGATAATCAGTTAAGGGAATAGATTTTTCACTTGTCACGCCCGGCTTGCTGTGCTGGGTGTGCTCACTCCACCATGGACAGAATATGTTTGGGCCGTTGTTCTTCCCCCAAGCTGAAGGGGGAGCTGTCTGTTTTAGGTCCATCTGACAAGAGGGGATGGGTTGGACTGTGATTAAAGAACATCTCCTGCCAGTTGTTCGCTCTCTGCTCTGGGCTGTGCATGGCTGCTTTTGCTCTGGCCTCCAGGCTGGTGGCAGCCTCATCATTCTACTCCTTTTTTGCATTGCACATGTTTGACACTTTACTGATCTGCACTACACTTTTGATTAGTTTTCTTTTGTTTCTCATTTACTGACTGGATACATTTATTGATTCAAATTATGATTTCATTATCTCTATTAATGTTTAAATAAATTATTTTGGATTTAACTTAACAAACGGTGTGGTCTCCCCTATATCATTGCTACTGTGAGCCAGGTAGTCGTGACACACTAAAAATGTATATTACACCTGTGGCATGTTGTAGCTATAGTTTCTAACTGTGTTGCTATTTTTCATAACAAATGCTATAGATTAAATAAAAGAAAGAAAAAAGTTAACACTGGCCTGCATGGTAATGAGGAACCATCAATGGTCTTCGTTTGTAAATAAACCCTTATCGTAACAAATAACTATAGTTAAACAATTACAAGAACTACATGTTAGTTTTAAGGCTGAGTACAAGTTAGAAAGAGCTTTAAAATATGGACCTTCTTGAATTATTGACTAAACAAATCAAACTAAACATGTCCCTGTTAAATAAACAAACAAATAAAAAAAGAAAAGAAAGGGGAGGGGCTCCTCGACATATCCTGACCTGTCTTCCTGTGTCAGTGGAAATTACATCACCAAATTGAAAATGGCATGTTTATTGCTTGGAAGTTCGATACGGTTTAGCGCCACGTAGGCCTATGTTATTCATCTTTAACATGTCAGGCGTGAGTTGGTGGGCGGGGCTACAGAATTAGTCGTTCTTCTTCTTCGTTGCGGCGGCATTTCACTGCTCTCTGACGTCACAGGGAAGCAAATTCGCAGATTGATCGTTTGCTGAGCCAGCTGTCAATAAAAGGTTATCTTTGACTAACAATGAACTTTTCATCTCTGAAACTTACAGGATATTCTTATATTACAATGACCTTTTATATATCAAAAGCTCAAGGGAAAGTAGATTTCTCAATTCATGACCGTTTTAAACTATGATTCTCTACTCAAGTAGTGAAATAAATATTTGTGTGACAGTAGATTATAAAATCTTTTCACAAATGGGCAATTTGTCTGAAAAAGTTGTCTGTATATGGAAAAAGCAAAGAACAAACAAGATAAATACATTTTGTACAGTGCCAAGCAGGCTTTACTCAACATGAACAGCAGTAATTTATCGAGACCAAACTTAAGAGCAGAGCGCTCTGCCTCAGCCATTATTGGAAACTTAAGATCTGGCATTTAGAAGAGACAGTTTTATTTATCCATCAAATGTGCCCTTTAAGATGGATCTACTTTCTAGATTGCAGCCGATATTTCACTCCCATTCATACAGTATAGTTTCATTTGGAAATGTTTCCTATACATACATTGCAAAGGTTAATGAAGGAACAACACGGCTCATACATGTTAAGGCGTAAGAGTTTTTCCCTCCTCCATAAAAAAAAAATTGCGTGCAATATATAACCCTAACCGTAAAGCCATGTTGGCCAATCAGAAGCCTGGAAAAATTGTATTGCCGGTTCCGGTTCTGACACAAGCTAAAATCTCCGGTTTCACTGTCCACACGACACCACTGCAACCGGAGTTTCTAAAAATGTTCACCCTGGCAGGAGTTTTCAAAAAAGTTCGGCTTCAGTCACCGGACTGAACGTGGACGAACGGCCAAACCGCATAGAAAAAGATGCAGTTTCGAAAATACCCATGTTCGTGTGGACAGGGCCTAAAATAAATGGATTTTGCACTGAAATGAATTTTTTTTTCTGTTCCAGTAGTTAGTTTATAGCCTCCTTCTTTGCTGTGTTCAATTGTCTGCAGGTCTTCATGAAAGGTTGTGATGACTCAGAATTTTTGTCTGAGTATTTTAAGAAAGGCTTGTTAGTGGGACAGAGCAGGTCTTAAATCATATCATATGCTTACCGAAGACAAAAACCTACTCTGTTACTATTTTTGTGTTTTCCAAATGGTGTTTTTTAAACCTCTGCACTGAGGCTCAAGCAGAGAGAGGCCATACAGGTTTGCTGTTGGCTGCTAAACTCAGTGTTGCGATGGCAACACCAATGTACGCTTCTATTTTTGTGTCCTTTTTTGTTCTCAAATTGCTGCCTTTGTTTTTGTCCTGCCATTTCTGGTGGATTGTGCTGCCCGAGGATTTTGTAATCTAGGTATATATGCAAGTATCTTTGATTTGGACTCTGCTTTGACCTGATTGAATACTATAAAACATGCTTTTCCATTTACATCTTGAAATGAAAAATTGTTGTTGGCAGCTGACATTTAGGCATGAACATACATTTTTTTTTGCATAATACAACGATAATACAGCATTCGCCAACATGCACACCATTAGAAAGGAAATCCAAAAGGCATAAAGAAACAACTAACTCAGTCACATATCATTCATGCAAAGATATGGTGCCCACAAATATCGTCAAAAAAGTCGGCTTCCAAAAAAATGTGTAAGGAAATGTTCAAAATGATCAAAATCACAATATTGATCAAAAAGTCATGATTGTACATTTTTGTTCAATCACACAGCCTTGTGTATGATGTTGTGAGCGAATGTGAAAAATAGCAAAGGCATAGAGTACATACATTCACGTTTTAATATAGCCAGTGTAAACAATAAATAATAGGCTACATTTCAGTCTAATGACACATGAAACAAGATCAGCAAGGGTACCAGAAATATAATCTTCTCTGTCTCTAATTTATGCACTGGTCAGAGATCACCATCCTCATAATTGACTGTCATGACTTTCAACAGTGCATTCTCATGAAGGTTAAATCATGGAAAGACGCTCATCAATATCAGCAGCAGAGTGAGAACGGGGAGTCCTCTGCGCATTCTTGTAGTAACATGTCAGTGCTGTGCTGTAAGTGCTTCCAGCTGAAGTAAACAAGTGAGTAGATTATTGATTTATCACAGGTGCTTGAGGCACAGGTGGCCTGTAATTGAGAGACTGGAGTAGTGGCTGTTGGCTTGGAGTAGTGGCAGCATGACACCAGACCGAACATGAAATTTTAGACACATTTCTAATGTTATTTTATTTAACCAGTTTGCACTTATAATCAGATATAGTACAGAATATTTGGCATTCTGTCTGAGGCAAAGTGGTCTGAGCTCGGAATTTGGCCAAAACCTACAGTAGAGTACTCCCCCACTATGCCTGTCTGGGATAAGAATAATCATTTGAATACAAATTATATCCCCGGCTTGGCTGAGAGCGGTAGCGGAGGTGGAAGTTGGACACAGTTTGGGTTTAAGGACTTAGAGAGGAACATAACTGGGGTTGCCATGAGACGTTATCAAAAGAAGTAATAATTTTTCTAAACCTGCACACGCTCTGTCTCCACTGTGGATAAAAGCTGGCTTTCTGAAATCCCTGGTAAGCTTGCAGTTTAGCGATCTCCGGTTTGATATTATATTCACAGAAACTAGTATTTCAAACACAAGTCTGTGTTTATTTACGGGCCTCAGAGAGTCTGAGCTCTGAGGTAATTTATGCATGCAAAACAGTGAAGTGGTGAGTTTAATTGCTTCAAAAACAGTGATGTTACCAACTCCTTGCTGAGAAAGATAACGTAGCTCTTCTGTAGTGAAGCTATTTTATTGAAAAAAAATTGCAGGGCAGAATTGAGAAGTTTATGTGCTGTATTTAATATATTGCTTGTATACTAAGGTATGAACAATGCACACACATGCATTTTCATGAGTTATAAAGGGAACTGAGGTGATCACGGATTAGTGTACATATCACAGAGTTAAGCACAAATGTTTAAGGGGCTGGGTGGAAATTTAAAGGGTTAACCCTCCTAAAATGGGCATTGTGACACCCCTCAGTACATTACAATATACATTTATTAGAATGAGTATGTCATTATGTATTTAAATTTGTTTAAAAAACAAGAAAACATTTAGAATATTGTACCTGGTGAGGAGTAGCTAATGTTAACATGAAATCTATGCCATATAGTTATACAGTGCTACAGAGGCCCTTCCTGCTCTGCCTCTAGTTAGAAATGGCCCTATATTCAGTGTTTAATAAACAGCTGTTATACTAAATGTTGCTATGGGGAAATTTAGTGCAGACTTGTACCGTGATATACATTGAATTGTGGCCTCTGTATTGGGATACATAGCATATCATGACTTTGTTGCCGATATACAGCCCTAGTGCAGACATGTATCGTGATATCGTATTGTGGCCTCCGTATTAGGATACGTATCGTGACTTTGTTGCTGATACACAGCCCTAGGGATGTTTAGAGTTTAGATGCAACAACCTCTTAGTCCATCTGACATGTTTTCTTTTAAATTTTAAAAGGCTCCTAATGTTTAGGTAGCCTGACTCCGCCCTCCCAGTTACTTCTTCAATTTTCATTTGACTTCTGTACGTCGTCTGTGTTTGCCGTATATTTTCTCAGGTCAAATTTTAACCGGTCCAACCAGCGAACAGAGGGAGCGGCTGAGAACATTGACATTGATGTTGTGAACTATTTGTAGTTCGGTAATGGCGGCAGAGAAAGATGCGAGCGAAGCCATTCATTCCGCTGTGGCAACGCTGCCGAATATCCAGAAGTTAAAGCTGGAGCAAGAACAATCTTTGTTGAATTTTGTTGGTGGCCATGATGTTGTGGCCCTTTTCTTTTGTTTCTCATTTACTGACTGGATACATTTATTGATTCAAATTATGATTTCATTATCTCTATTAATGTTTAAATAAATTATTTTGGATTTAACTTAACAAACGGTGTGGTCTCCCCTATATCATTGCTACTGTGAGCCAGGTAGTCGTGACACACTAAAAATGTATATTACACCTGTGGCATGTTGTAGCTATAGTTTCTAACTGTGTTGCTATTTTTCATAACAAATGCTATAGATTAAATAAAAGAAAGAAAAAAGTTAACACTGGCCTGCATGGTAATGAGGAACCATCAATGGTCTTCGTTTGTAAATAAACCCTTATCGTAACAAATAACTATAGTTAAACAATTACAAGAACTACATGTTAGTTTTAAGGCTGAGTACAAGTTAGAAAGAGCTTTAAAATATGGACCTTCTTGAATTATTGACTAAACAAATCAAACTAAACATGTCCCTGTTAAATAAACAAACAAATAAAAAAAGAAAAGAAAGGGGAGGGGCTCCTCGACATATCCTGACCTGTCTTCCTGTGTCAGTGGAAATTACATCACCAAATTGAAAATGGCATGTTTATTGCTTGGAAGTTCGATACGGTTTAGCGCCACGTAGGCCTATGTTATTCATCTTTAACATGTCAGGCGTGAGTTGGTGGGCGGGGCTACAGAATTAGTCGTTCTTCTTCTTCGTTGCGGCGGCATTTCACTGCTCTCTGACGTCACAGGGAAGCAAATTCGCAGATTGATCGTTTGCTGAGCCAGCTGTCAATAAAAGGTTATCTTTGACTAACAATGAACTTTTCATCTCTGAAACTTACAGGATATTCTTATATTACAATGACCTTTTATATATCAAAAGCTCAAGGGAAAGTAGATTTCTCAATTCATGACCGTTTTAAACTATGATTCTCTACTCAAGTAGTGAAATAAATATTTGTGTGACAGTAGATTATAAAATCTTTTCACAAATGGGCAATTTGTCTGAAAAAGTTGTCTGTATATGGAAAAAGCAAAGAACAAACAAGATAAATACATTTTGTACAGTGCCAAGCAGGCTTTACTCAACATGAACAGCAGTAATTTATCGAGACCAAACTTAAGAGCAGAGCGCTCTGCCTCAGCCATTATTGGAAACTTAAGATCTGGCATTTAGAAGAGACAGTTTTATTTATCCATCAAATGTGCCCTTTAAGATGGATCTACTTTCTAGATTGCAGCCGATATTTCACTCCCATTCATACAGTATAGTTTCATTTGGAAATGTTTCCTATACATACATTGCAAAGGTTAATGAAGGAACAACACGGCTCATACATGTTAAGGCGTAAGAGTTTTTCCCTCCTCCATAAAAAAAAAATTGCGTGCAATATATAACCCTAACCGTAAAGCCATGTTGGCCAATCAGAAGCCTGGAAAAATTGTATTGCCGGTTCCGGTTCTGACACAAGCTAAAATCTCCGGTTTCACTGTCCACACGACACCACTGCAACCGGAGTTTCTAAAAATGTTCACCCTGGCAGGAGTTTTCAAAAAAGTTCGGCTTCAGTCACCGGACTGAACGTGGACGAACGGCCAAACCGCATAGAAAAAGATGCAGTTTCGAAAATACCCATGTTCGTGTGGACAGGGCCTAAAATAAATGGATTTTGCACTGAAATGAATTTTTTTTTCTGTTCCAGTAGTTAGTTTATAGCCTCCTTCTTTGCTGTGTTCAATTGTCTGCAGGTCTTCATGAAAGGTTGTGATGACTCAGAATTTTTGTCTGAGTATTTTAAGAAAGGCTTGTTAGTGGGACAGAGCAGGTCTTAAATCATATCATATGCTTACCGAAGACAAAAACCTACTCTGTTACTATTTTTGTGTTTTCCAAATGGTGTTTTTTAAACCTCTGCACTGAGGCTCAAGCAGAGAGAGGCCATACAGGTTTGCTGTTGGCTGCTAAACTCAGTGTTGCGATGGCAACACCAATGTACGCTTCTATTTTTGTGTCCTTTTTTGTTCTCAAATTGCTGCCTTTGTTTTTGTCCTGCCATTTCTGGTGGATTGTGCTGCCCGAGGATTTTGTAATCTAGGTATATATGCAAGTATCTTTGATTTGGACTCTGCTTTGACCTGATTGAATACTATAAAACATGCTTTTCCATTTACATCTTGAAATGAAAAATTGTTGTTGGCAGCTGACATTTAGGCATGAACATACATTTTTTTTTGCATAATACAACGATAATACAGCATTCGCCAACATGCACACCATTAGAAAGGAAATCCAAAAGGCATAAAGAAACAACTAACTCAGTCACATATCATTCATGCAAAGATATGGTGCCCACAAATATCGTCAAAAAAGTCGGCTTCCAAAAAAATGTGTAAGGAAATGTTCAAAATGATCAAAATCACAATATTGATCAAAAAGTCATGATTGTACATTTTTGTTCAATCACACAGCCTTGTGTATGATGTTGTGAGCGAATGTGAAAAATAGCAAAGGCATAGAGTACATACATTCACGTTTTAATATAGCCAGTGTAAACAATAAATAATAGGCTACATTTCAGTCTAATGACACATGAAACAAGATCAGCAAGGGTACCAGAAATATAATCTTCTCTGTCTCTAATTTATGCACTGGTCAGAGATCACCATCCTCATAATTGACTGTCATGACTTTCAACAGTGCATTCTCATGAAGGTTAAATCATGGAAAGACGCTCATCAATATCAGCAGCAGAGTGAGAACGGGGAGTCCTCTGCGCATTCTTGTAGTAACATGTCAGTGCTGTGCTGTAAGTGCTTCCAGCTGAAGTAAACAAGTGAGTAGATTATTGATTTATCACAGGTGCTTGAGGCACAGGTGGCCTGTAATTGAGAGACTGGAGTAGTGGCTGTTGGCTTGGAGTAGTGGCAGCATGACACCAGACCGAACATGAAATTTTAGACACATTTCTAATGTTATTTTATTTAACCAGTTTGCACTTATAATCAGATATAGTACAGAATATTTGGCATTCTGTCTGAGGCAAAGTGGTCTGAGCTCGGAATTTGGCCAAAACCTACAGTAGAGTACTCCCCCACTATGCCTGTCTGGGATAAGAATAATCATTTGAATACAAATTATATCCCCGGCTTGGCTGAGAGCGGTAGCGGAGGTGGAAGTTGGACACAGTTTGGGTTTAAGGACTTAGAGAGGAACATAACTGGGGTTGCCATGAGACGTTATCAAAAGAAGTAATAATTTTTCTAAACCTGCACACGCTCTGTCTCCACTGTGGATAAAAGCTGGCTTTCTGAAATCCCTGGTAAGCTTGCAGTTTAGCGATCTCCGGTTTGATATTATATTCACAGAAACTAGTATTTCAAACACAAGTCTGTGTTTATTTACGGGCCTCAGAGAGTCTGAGCTCTGAGGTAATTTATGCATGCAAAACAGTGAAGTGGTGAGTTTAATTGCTTCAAAAACAGTGATGTTACCAACTCCTTGCTGAGAAAGATAACGTAGCTCTTCTGTAGTGAAGCTATTTT